>NC_091707.1:50331666-50653333 GCF_041296265.1 Equus caballus | reverse complement strand
ACAAGCTCTTAAATGTCCTATCCCTTCTCCTCAGTGGATGGGAACAAAAGATGGAAGAAAAAAAAAAGATGGAAGAGAGGCTGGATCTTTGGAGTTTTGATTGAGGAGTCGAGCATGCCAGAATTGATTAACGGGATCAACAGTTAAATGTTGTTTAAAAATAAATCAACCCAAAGAGAGCTCGTTGCCAGGAGTTAGGGTGACAGTAAAGCCGAGGAAGTGTCCCTGGGAGGATGCAGCACTTCCGTACCTCCGTTGTGGCGGTGGTTCCAGGAATCTGTGCTTGTGATAAAATGCCACGGTAACGGATGCCACCCGCCGAGAATGAAACTGGGGACATCTGAATGAGGTCTGTGTTTTCAGCCACAGTCTTGACCCAATGTCAGTGTCCTGGTCTTGATGACACGCCCTGGAGCTGTAAGGTGCTGTCATCCAGAGCCGCTGGGTGGAGGCTGCAAGGGTCTTTCTGGCCAGCTTTTGCTTCTTATGAATCTTAAGTGATTTCTAAATAAAAAGATGTTTGGATTTTTTTTTTTTTTTTAGAGCGTTGGGAGATTGGTGGGGTCTCAGGGGATGGATTCTAGAGGAAATAGTGCCTGGAAAGATGACTGTCTTTGTCATTCACTTTTAAACTTTTAATTTATTTATATTAATAATGATATTCGCTGCCACTCAGTGGGTGGCTTCCGTGTGCCACCTACATTGCACACTAGGTTGTCCACGTGTCGTGGCCGTTCTTGTGGGTTCAACCTAATACCTCCCCCACAGCGGCCAAGAGGTCACAGCGAGATGACCCGTTTTATAAGTGAGAGATCTAGGCTCCTAGGGGACGTGACTTGCCCCAGGCTACAGCTCTGGAAGCACAGAGGGGCAGCCGTGGTGTGAATGTGGCTCCTTCTAGCTCCGCTTTGATTGCACAGTGCATCCTCATTTGCTGCATTTTGAGTATCACTGACCAAATGAGCAGTGTATAAAATTGCCCCTTCATATACCTGGGAATTGGGGAACACAGGTCCTATTTTGCCTCTCTGTGCATCATCTCTTCTGATTCTGTTGCTCCCGAAACGGAAACATGAATGGTTCGATCCAGCTCTCCCAGGGTCAGGGCCTGGGGTGTCTTTGCCTGGCAAGCTCGCAGCCCCTGGACCCACTTGGAGGCCAATGAGGCTGCTGCGAGCTGACCTCCTTATCATGAAGTGTGTTTACTAACCTGCCTCATGACCGCTGCGGCTTTCCTCAGGTATGGCGTGGCGGTGCAGGACTTTGCGGGCAGCTGGAGAAGTGGGCTGGCCTTCCTGGCTGTGATCAAGGCCATCGACCCCAGCCTGGTGGACATGAAGCAGGCCCTGGAGGACTCCATGCGGGAAAATCTGGAGAAGGCTTTCCGCATCGCGCATGACGCCCTCCACATCCCCAGGCTTCTGGAGCCCGAAGGTACCAGTGGTTCTCTCTCTTTCCGTGTAATAATTTGTATTACATGTGTAACACATGCTGTCCGTGTAGAAAATTTGGAAAACGCAGAAAAGCCTAATGAAGACATTTTTATATCCCCTATATTCCTACCACCAAGATCATTTTTCCAGTATCTTTCTATGCATCTAATTATAATTTTTTTTACATGATTGGGATCATTCAGTGTATTGTTTTGTATCATTTGTTTTACCTAAGATTATGACGTAAGTGTTTTGCATGTTGCTGTGATGTCTTCATTATACATTTTTATTGGCTCCATAATGGTCCATTTGGCAGGCATACCAACATTTCCTTCACTCTTCTCCCACTGGCGGACATTGAGGGTGTTTCAGAAATAGTCAGGTTCATGTAGAATGCTGCAGTGAACGTCTCGTTGATAAAGCTCAGTGTGCATCTCAGATTATTTCCTTCAGGATCAGGTCCCATCAGAGGAATGACAGAGCTGGGAAGTGCACAGCTTTTTGAGGCACTTGACTATCTCTGTCGAATTGCTTTGCACATGGGTAGGCTAATTTGAGGCTCCCGCTAGCAGTGAGTAAGGGTCCTGGTTCACCAGACTCGCTGATGGAGCTGGCAGCAAGCTGGCTGCTCACCGTGGAGGGACTAAGACAGCCGGGAATAGTGGACATTCTTGGGAATAAGAAGTCTTGGATTCTATATTCCAGCTCCCTCTATTCATCAGCCGGCTGTGGGACTTCAGTGAAACCATTCACCCTCTCTGGGCCCAAGTTTCCTCCAGTGTAAAATAAAGAGAAAAAACCTCAGTGATCTGTGAGATTCTTCACCATCAAGTGTCCCATGATCCTGTTTAAAAATCGCGTGTTTGGGGCGGCCTGGTGGCTCAGCAGTTAAGTGTGCACATTCCACTTCCGCAGCCCAGGATTTGCCGGTTCAGATCCCGGGTGCGGACATGGCACCACTTGGCAAGCCGTGCTGTGGTAGGCGTCCCACATATAAAGTAGGGGAAGATGGGCACGGATGTTAGCTCAGGGCCAGTCTCCCTCAGCAAAAAGAGGAGGAGTGGTAGCAGTTAGCTCAGGGCTAATCTTCCTCAAAACAAAAAAATTTTTTAAAAAAATCACGTTTGTCCTTCTAACTCCAGTGTCTCTCTTAACAGACATCATGGTTGACACACCGGACGAGCAGTCTATCGTGACTTACGTGGCACAGTTTCTAGAACATTTTCCGGAGTTGGAAGCCGTATGTTTGTTTTCCTTACCTCTAATTCAGAAACTGTACGTTTGCCTCAGCGGGCCGTCACACGAAGCTGGGGCTCAGGCTGTGCCGCTCCGTGTGACGAGCGGTGATAGTCCAAACCTCATCTCAAGTCCTGAGTGTTACTTTGCCACCTTTTAACTTCAGAACCATATACAACGTGTATTATGTTTTTTCAAAAAGCAGGATGAGAAGTTAGACAGCCTCACCTCTTACAAACCTTCCCACACCAAACTTCATTAAGATCATAAGAGATGCTTGCTCACCATGTGGATCGGCGACTTGATCTTTTACGAGTCGGATGAGCCTGTTAGCGGTCTACCAGATTCTGTCAGAGTGTGAAAAATGATAGAAGACACTGAGTGTTCGAAAGCATGCCTTGTTATTGTCAGAATCCCAGATTACAGTTGGCGACAGATTTTATTTTTGGAGCAGAATCAGGCCTTTTAGAAGTTCTCACAGCTCCATTGAACCTGCACCCAACCCATACGCGGCCCTGAGGTGGTGATAATGACAGCCACCCCAGCCTCTGTGGAAGTCAGTGGCAGCTGACTGCACACCTCCTGCTGGCTCAGGCGGACTGAGCGTGACCTCAGCGGATGAGCTCCCTCACGGGGGAGCTTGGTTCTGCTAGAGCAAACAGTTAACAAGTCAGCAAACACATTATTGTCCCAGGTAGTTGTCAGTACTAGACAGAAGAAATAGGCATAAAGAGCTAATGCTCACGGGGGAACGGGGCTGCTCTTCAGCTGGAGGCTGCTCAGGTCCCTGTCCTGTGTGTCTCCGGGTGACTGCCCTTCCTGCAGTCCCACACGGCTCAGTGTCATCATCTTCACTTTATAGATTAGAATATGGGCGCTTGAAGAGGCTTAAAGGCCGCTCCAGGGTCACAGCTACCAAGGACGGAGCTGGGATTTGACCCCAGGTCTCTGTGGTTCCAGGGTTCAGGCTCTTAGATCCTCACAACATAAGGCTGAGACTGAGACCCCGTTTTGTACCACTCAGAAGAGCCAGACTGGGTCTTCCCGTGTGGTGGCTTTCATTCCAGTCTCTGCCTGTGTATGTGATTCCCTTGTGTGCCTGCACCACAGATCGCTTCCCAGGGTGCTTTAGAAGCTGGAATTCCATGGGCTGGAATGTCAGTTCTGCCACTTGAAGCTGTGTGACCTTGAACTGCTTACTTAACCTTTCTGATAGGTGTCTATAAGCTGTCATCTGTAAAATGGAAATATTACCCACATAACTTTTTTTTGGATTATTCCATTATTTTTTGGTTTCCATTTAATCTTCTCTGTTGGCTTTTTAGCCTCATCTCCTTGTTTAATCTTTTTAGTAGTTGTTCTAGAGATTATAATGCTCATCTTGGACATGCCTCAATCTACCTTGAGTTACCATTATACCACTTCAAGTAAAATGCATGTTTTATATATTTTTATATATGCGACAATTCAAGTCCACTCACTTCCTCCCCATTCCTTTGTGCTGTTATTGTCATTTGCTTTATTTCTGCATGTTTTAGTCCCTGATGCTTTGTTATTATTTTCACTTTAAAGAGAAGACATTTTGAGAAAACTTTTTTAAATAGACTTTTATATTGACCATATATTTACCATTTCAGATACTTTTCATTCTGGAAATGGATCCTTCTGATCCAGGCTTCCATCTGTGGTCACTCCCTTCAGCCTGAAGGATGACCGTTGTGGTCTCGTGGTCCTAGTTAAATAGTTAGAGTCTTTATTTGCTAGTTCTAACCCTGGGTCACATTTGGGTCTATTTCTAATGACTGTTGTTTCTCTTGATTATGTATCGCATTCTCCTCCTTCCTTCTATCTTCAATTTTTTACTTTATGCCAGACCTGATGGATAAAAGAACAGTAGAGATTGAGGTAGAGGACAGTTTCCCCCCAGAGAACATAGCCCTTGCTCAACCAAGGGCCTGTGATGAGGAGCTGGTCACTTTGACCTTCTCTGGCACCGATAAGGGCTACCTTGCCATTTTATTTAATTTCAGCCCTCTGGCTTCAAATGATTTTAGGATGCGGTCCATCCACTCTCTCCACGGGTGCTTCAGGAGCCAAGCACTGCAGTACCACCAAGACTGCCCTCTGCTTTTCAGCCCTGCTCTCTGCTGCTTCTTGCTTAGCTCAAGTCCCTGTGTGGGAGAATTAGCATATGAGGAGAATTGGCTTTGCATTTGGGGCCCTTCCAAATTCCGTCTCTGACACCAGCCCACACAATCAATAAAGGTTTGGCTAGTGGCTGGCCTGGTGGCTTGGTGGTTGAGTTTGCGTATTCCACTTCAGTGGCCCGGGGTTCGCAGATTCGGATCCTGGGCGCAGACCTACACACTGCTCTTCGAACCATGCTGTGGCAGCATCCCACATACAAAATCAGGGAAGATTGGCACAGATTTTAGGTCAGTGAGACTCTTCCTCAAGCAAAAAGAGGAATATTGGCAATGGATGTTAAGCTCAGAACCAATCTTCCTCACCAAAAAAAAAAAAAAAAAAGATTGGGCTGATCTTTCTGTATCTCAGGTGGGTTAGCTCCCCTATCCAACCCAGACTAGGCAATGGCCCACAGGTGTGAAGGAGCTGACAGTCTCTGCTCACTTAGGGAGGGTCCTCCTTTTCTAACATTCAGTTGATTGAGATTTCTTTGTATCCATAGCTTTAAAAAACACATTATTTTAAATTTATCAGGTGTTTTCACATTTCAGTAGGAACAATAGTCTTTTGCAGCCCTCTGCATCTTAACCAGAACACTTGCATTAGTTCTGAAGTGGCTTTTTCCGCTTTGGTTTTTGTTTTTGGGAGGGGAATGCATGGTGTACTCGAACGCTCCTCTGATTTCACATTGCCCCGTGTTTCTCTGCAGGAAGATTTTGTGGATTCAGATAAAGAAGCCCCTATTGAATCCACCTTTGTCCGCATCAAAGAAACCCCTTCTGAACAGGAGAGCACAGTCTTCCTTCTGAGCGAAAATGGGGAGCGTGCTTACGCGGTCAACCATGAAATCAGCCACCCGCCACCCTCCAAAGTCTTTGTCTGTGACAAGCCTGAGAGTGTGAAGGAGTGCTACCTCGGCGGCATCTCCAGCCGCACGCTGTCAGATAGCTCCTCCGAGTTCATGCACCAGATCATCGACCAGGTCCTCCAAGGGGTCCCAGGTAAGACCATCAGCATCAGTGAGCCATCTCCAGAATCTTCCATCCTATCATCCAGAAAGGACAACCGGAGGTCCAACTCTTTGCCAGTCAAGAAAACCGTGCACTTTGAGGCTGACACCTACAAGGATGCTTCCTGCAGTAAGGACGCCGCCTACAGTCAAGACTTTCGCTTTGAAGGGAGCCCAAGGGGGACAGAGGAGTTGTGGAAGCAGGATGGACACGTCTTGGCGGTGGAGGTAGCCGAGGATAAGATGAAACAGGACGAGCCTGAGATCCTGGAAGCTGCCTCTGATGAGGCCCCAGGTGACATTTCCTTGGCGCGTGGTAAGATCAGTCATTCTGAGACGTCTCAGAGTCCTCCCTCCTGGAATGGGGCATTGGAGAGGGCAGCCAGCCAGGAGGAAGGAGGTCGTCCCCTCTCACCCCTGGGAGAGAGCACTGTCATGGCCGACTCCTTGGAGATCAGGGTTAAGCTGCAGACTGTGGAAGCTATGGATGAAGGAGACTATTTCGAAGGCATCCCATTAAAAGCCTCTAAGTTTAGCAGCGACCTAGTAGATTTTGCCTCGACCAGCCAGGCTTTCAATGAGGTTCCTTTGCTCCATGAGAAAAAACTTGCTGAGGATGAGGTTTTGGAGGATCATGGTGAGAAACTGGGCAAAAGGAGAGCAAAATCTGCGCAGAAGGAGGAAGATTCAGATGAGCCCCCAGTGAAGCTTGACATGCGAGACCCCCGCAAGGACCCTGAACGAGAAGATGAAGACTATTCTTTGGCCCCAGAGGAGGCACCAGTGGAGAAAAAGCCGGAAGTCTATGAGAAGGCGAAGAGGAAGTCCCCACGTCGCAGGCAGGGCGAGGACGAAGGGGAGGCCGAGGGCCTCCGGGCGCTTGGCGGAGAGCTGCTTTCCAACCCGCCGAGCCGCACCGTCAGCTTGGAGACCCTCCAGAGTCACAGCGAAGAAGGCCTGGACTTCAGACCCTCCCCACCCCTCTCCAAGATCTCCGTCATCCCCCACGATCTCTTCTACTACCCGCACTACGAGGTGCCCCTGGCCGCCGTTCTGGAGGCTTACACAGAAGGCGCGGAGGATTTGAAGAACGAAGAGATGGACCTCGAAGAACCAGAGGAGTATCTGTGTGACCTGGGGTCCAGGGAGGAGGCTGAGGCCTCTCAGAGCAGCTGCAGCTTCTCCGGGCTGGGCGAGGACCCCTCCGAGGCTGGCTTCCAGGCGCCATCTCTGGACAGGGGTGCAGACCATGCCAGACCGGCCTCGGAACCCGCTTCCACATCCCCCCAAGAGGACCACCAGCAAAGGGAGGCTGAGGAGAGCGCCCCTGTGGAGAGCCATCAGGTACTTGATTGCGGGGTTGGGAACCCTGAGGCGGGATGGGTTCTGCTCCACTGTTCCTCCATAGCAGAGGGAGACAGAAGCTTCCCACACACACATCCCGGGGCCAGCATTGAAGGAGGCACTCACTCAGGCCTGGGCAGGGGCAGGGCTGGCCCTTGAGAATGAGCGCTCCTTACAATTTGCACCCTGGGTGCCCCACTGGCCTCCCCCGGTCCTGCCTGGCCCTACCCACAGGGCTGCCAGGAGCATCAGATGAGTCGTGTTTGAGGGTCTGGCAGAGTAGTAGCAGTCATTTTAAAGAGTAAAATTTCAACACTGGGCGGGCTGTTAGTAAATCGTAGGGCCACCTCCTGCGGCAGCCTGCAGACCTCACGTTTGACTCCAGCCTTGATTTTTAAAGGCCTTTTGCCTGTTCGGCACTATTATCAGGTTCCTGTGGTTTGAAGCGGGTTGTGTGCACAGGGCAAGGGAGGGACACACACTTCTGAACTCGAGGAGCTGGGTACACACTTACCTGCCACTTGATGTTCCCATTTTATCTGGCCCAGCAGCTCAAGAGCGGCCCCCAGCAGCTCAAGAGCAGCAGTGAGAGGATGTGGGCCCTGGCCTGGTCCCGTGGGGGCGCAGTGGGAGGGGTCCTCCTGCAAGCGCAGGGTTCATGAGAGCCCCCCACCGCAGCACTGGGAATCCGGGAGTGGATCCAACACCAGGCAGACTGGGTCCTTGCTGGGTGCGGTGCAGACGGGGTCCCAGGGTGAGACGCTGAGAGGAGAGAGGACCCCAGGCGAGCTCACCTGCCTCCTCGGTCCTGCCCTGCAGAAGGCCTCGTGCCAAGGAGACCTGCCTTGGTGTTTGCAGCTGGGCAACCAGGTCCCAGCAGCTGTGCCATGAGGGAGCGTGGCCTCAGACGTAAGAGATGGGGCCCAGCAGAGAGATGCAGGGGTTCCACAGAGGGAGACCCACCCACGTCCAGAAAGCCTGCGTGTGTGGGGGCCTCTGGAGCTGTGGCAGGGGCAGTTCTGGGTGGAGGGCACAGTGCAGGACCCAGGGCTGGGATGTGGGGCCGGGCTGAGGACATTGGCTGTTCCAGATCACTTTGCCTCTGAAGTGGCTTCTAACACCATCCCATGGTGTCTTCCCCAGTCTTTCCCGGCTGTGCTCTTCAGTTCAGCCCCCTCGCCACTGGCCGTGGACCCTAAAACACAAATCGCGTCCCATCGCTCTCCTCCTCCTGTTCCAGGATAAAGTCCAAACTCCTGAGCATGACCTTTGAGACTCTTCCCTCCCCAACCTGGCCTCCCCACCCCGCTGGTCCCCCTTCTCTCGGTCCCCGCCCCCAGCCCAGCCAGCCTCCTCGCTGGCCCGCAGACACTCCAGCTCTCCTCTGCCTCCAGGCTTTCCTTGATCCGGCCCCACCATCTGGACGACCTTCCCCACCCTTCACCTGGCAAGCACTCACCCTTCAAAGCCCAAAGCAAATATCACCTCCTCCCGGGAGCCTTCCCGGCCCCTCCCCAGGCAGAGGAGTTGCTCTCAGCTCTCAGCTCTCGTGGAAGCTGGTTTCCTAGGTTGTGATCCTCTCTCCCAGGAGAGAGTGAGCATCTGTGTATTAGTCTTTGGACTCTAGAGACCAGCCTGACAGGGCTTGCAAAGCACGAAACAAAGGTGTTTTGCGTCGTGGCTTGGGGGCGAGGCGAACGTAGGATAAATTAAACCCAGAGATAAATGACGATGCTCTGGCTCACGTGGCAGAGAGTCAGGCGGAGGGAGGGGCTCACCCGTGCTCAGGGGAATGAGAAAGCCTTGCAGCCTGGGAGGGCTCCAGGAGGAAGGGGAATCGGAGTAACCTTAGAAGACGTTTAGGATTTGGATAGGCCAGAAGGGCTAGCTTGGGTTAATCGGTTTCCCAACTCTGGACAATGGGGAACAGCTGTTGGGAGCTCTGGGGGCGGCAGAATTCTCAGGCTATAATGCCCTAGAAGGCAAGTGTGGCAGGACCGATTGACCTTTTGGGGCAGAGACATCCATGCTATGTCCGTCTTCGGACAGAGAAGAGGCCTGGGTGGTCCCACAGGAACCAGGGACCTGCCTGCCATCTTCCTCGTCTGTCCTCAGGGAGAGGAACCCAGGGCCGGCCCCCACCCCCTCCCACCTGCTGTCTCCTGACTTGTCGGAAGCCAGCCCTGCCTGAGCAGGCTCTTCCTGCAGGAGACCCCAAGATCCGGGGGGGTTAGAAACGTCCTTCAATGAGATCAAGTCTTGGGGTCCCCGGGTTGGGGACTACGACAATAATGGGAATGATTCTCTGGATTCTCATGGGCTGAAAAGCTCTCTGGAGACGAAAGAAAGGGGACAAAGTGGGTGGAGGGAAGAAAGCCTGAGTTGCATCTCTACCCCTTCGTGTTACTTCAAATGGCGAAGTGGGGGCTCCGCTCCTCTCCCCCGGCTCTTGGAACGCGGCTTGCAGAAATGCGGATGCAGCTCTTCATGCACTTTCCTTCCAGTCATTGTCAACAGCAGCTTGTGCACCTGCCTGTGCCCAGCATGTGGACGGGAGATTTGGGGTGGGGTTGAAAGAGCCCTGGGCTAGGGATGGAATCGGGAGACCTAGACTGAATCCATCTCATGCTGAGCTGGGAGGAGAGCCTGCGGAGAGGTCACATCCCTCGGGTACAGTGCGGGAGCCATACTGGTGCCGTCTGTGTCTCTGGGCTCTGATCTGCTTCTCTGGCTCTCACCTGTCCGGCAAACAGGTGCCCACTGCTGCTGCCCACCTTGCAGTTGGCTCCCGAGTGTAGCTCTGGCCTTGTCCCCTGTGGGTGAACAGGGGTGGGGTGCAGCCTGGGATGACAGGTGAGGTCTGTGACATCCTGGCAGACAAGATGACACAGGATGGAGCATCTCTCTGATACCTGGCCCTCCTTTAAAAGAAAGAAAAAATATCTTCCAAAGGGACTAGAAAATGGCAAGTTTTCCTTCTTCTAGAAAAAAGTTCTCTCCTCATTTCGCTTTTCAAAAAAGGTAGCCTTTGCCCATTGATGATCAAGGGAGGCTGGCGTTTCAAATTGCTGAGCGCCTTTTTAATTTCTGCCCAGAGCTTTGTTCTCCGGGGGTGCACGGCCCCGGTCACTCCAGTCCCCTTATTCTGGCACCTGTCGAGCAGGTTCTTCGAGCCCCTGAGGAATTCTTGAGAGGTGGCTCCAGCCATTCCCACCCTTCTTGATTTCACTCAGGAGCATTCCTGGTGGGTTCAGAGTGCCAGTATGGACAGTGGTCACAGAATCTTCCTTATCAAAGAAATGCTAGAGATGTTGCACTACAATCCACCTTCGGGCAAAGCACAGTGAAGATGTCATCCCACGAGCCATGCGTTTGCCTGTGTGTGTACCTCTCCAAACCCTGGGGCCACCTCTGCACCCCTCGGCCCACCTTTCTTCCAGGATTCATTCCTTTGTCTAAGTAGGCGATGGTTGTGTGAAGGGTCCAAGCATTGCCCGCTGGAAGAGACCTCTTCTATAGGAAACATTATCGTCCAGTGGAAGCGGTTGGTAATCGTTATACCCAGGTGACAGACGAGGAAACTGAGGGGCAGAGAGATCAGGTCAGTTGCTCAAGATCAGATAGCTGACGCAGCCAGGATTTGAAACTAGATCTTGCTGACTCTAGAACCCGTGCTGTTTTCACTCCGTCCGTCTGGAGCGGTGGAACTCTGCACAGGGAGCGGGAGGCTGGGTGGCCTTCCCTTCCAAGGCAGCCTGTGCCGGCAGGAATCTGTGGGACAGGCAGAATTCAAAGGGATGCCCAGCTGGGCCTGGGAATCAAGCTGGGAGGGTCACTCACTCGCCATCTCAACATGAAATGCTGACGTGTGTTTGATTTTCTTATCGTTAAGTCTCAGGAATCCCCAAACTTGGAAAACCTAGCAAACCCTTTAGAAGCAAAGGTAACGGAAGAATCAGTCAGCAGTAAAAAAAAGGAAAAAAGGAAACATGTGGACCACGTAGAAAGTTCGATATTTATAGCACCTGGAACAGTTCGCTCTTCAGATGACCTAGAAGAAGACACTGGCAACCACAAAGTCCCTTCCAGGTATAATATCTTCTCGCCCCCGGGACCAAGCGAGAGAGCTACTCTCTGAACTCATTGCATTTTCGGTTTCTGATTTATGGGGGCGCAGGGGGCGGGACTGGACAACAAGCAAAACTCACTCTGAGTACCTTTGGGTGGAACCTGGCAGGGAGCCCTGGAGTGGCCAAACTCCAGGAGGATGTGGGGTGAAGTAAGAGGCCTGGAGACTCCTCCAGCCACCCCCGCCCCCAGGTACCAGCTGGCTGGGTTCGGTAGGGACCAAACTTAGCCATTTATAAGCATCTTCCTGACTTCAGCATATGTGCCGAGGGGAGTGAACAGGCAGAGGCCCAGATGGGAGAGCCAGAGGAGGAGCTGGTGGCTGCCAAGCCTGCCATCGCCCCTCTGCTTCGCTTCCATGGCTGGGCTGTGAGGGACGAAGGGAGAGTAGACAGAGCCCAGGGAGGAGGGGCAAGGCACGAGGGGAGGCTGCTGCCCACTTTGCCTGTGACTCCCAGGGACCCTCTCCCTGCCCCTGGACGTGACTATCCAGTAGACGTCTAAGTCTTAGCGTGTTGCTGGACCCTGCTCTAAGTGCAGACAAACGCTTATGGCCAAAAGGCCCAGGGCTGTCATCTACTCCACTACAACTCAGGGAGGGGCCGTTAGTCATCGCCAGACCGCTCATCTTCTCCCTGAGCAGGTCAGTTCTCAGTTACCTTTGAGCAGCCGCTCTGTGATGGAGTCCGCTAGACAGGGACTTCAGAAGAGGCCAGCCACAGTGGTGATTCAGGCCCAGCTGCACCCTCCAGGGGCTCTAGAGGGACATGAGATGGGGTTCCGTCTATTCTCCTGGGACCGGGTGGAGCACCTTAGGTGTTAACAGGCTAGTGAGGATTTCCTGTTCTGGGCCCCAGAGGCAGGTGGAGAGGCTCAGGGCAGCCTGGGGCCGAGGTGTCATTTGAGTCTCCTGTGGAGGGATAAGTGGGATTCGGATTTGGGAGGAGAGAGAAGGTAGAAGAAACAGCCTGAGCAGACAGCTGACATGGAGCAGGCACCTCAGTAAATATTTGTGGGGGGTGAGGAGGTAGGAGGAGAAACATGGAGAGCGGTGGGGGAAGGTGAGCATATTTGAAATGCAGCATCGACAAGTACCAGCAAACCTGCCCCTGGGGGATGATATGGAAACAAAGTGTGTGACAGTATATGAAGCAGCTATCTCAGACATTGGACCATAGGCTGTCCTTGAGAGAAGGGACACAAGTAAGGGAAAGGCAACCATTATTTCGGTGTAGGTGGTGTGGGGCCTGGTTGACCGTTGGGTGCAGAGGTCTGCCTCTGATCTCCGTGTAGAGTCCGCCTGGAGCAGGCAGCAGGTCCCCTCCCAGCGCCTCCTCCCTCCCCTCAGGCGAAGCTGTAATTATTAGAAAGCCGTGTTCACCGAGGTGAAGATTACAGAGTACATGTGAGCAGGTGGCGGGGAGCTGTGCTCTCTCGTGTGAATGATCCAGCACCCCTGGGCCCCTCCTGTGTCCAGGCCGTCTCACCTGCTCCCTGCAGTGTGGGAGGTGCCACCACCCCTTTTACACTCGAGGAAACTGAGTTCAGAGAAGTCAGTACCTGGCCCGAGGCCGTTGAATGGGACAGAGCCCTGGGCATCTCTTCCAGGCACAGGCTGTTTTCCTGGCTGTACCTGTGGCTTCCCGTTGGTCTAGGCAAAAAGGCCCGTTGTTCCAGAGCCTGTAAGATCCCTGTCTCCCCAGCCTCATCCTCATCCACTCCCAGTCACCTTCTCCCCTCATCTCCACCGTGCCCCGCCCCCTGGTCTTAGCTGAGGTCCTTGAATGCCCCCCCAAGCTCCTTTGCCTTTGAGGTCCCTCTGTCCCCTGCCTGTCTCCGGCCTCGCTCCCTTGGGTCTCAGCCGCCACTACCACTTCCTCCAAGCAGCCTTCTTGGGTCCCCACAGGACATTTTTGATCCCTTTTTA
Source organism: Equus caballus (assembly GCF_041296265.1). NCBI lineage: Eukaryota > Metazoa > Chordata > Mammalia > Perissodactyla > Equidae > Equus > Equus caballus. Next base: position 50,640,069 of record NC_091707.1, on the reverse strand, counting down.
TATGTTCTCCTAGCCTCTGCTCTTTTCTGCACAGCATTTATCGAAAAGTAATTCCTATAGTCATTTGTGCAAGGATGTTTTTATCATCTGCTCTCCCCTCACCGGGGAGCCAGCTCGCTGGAGGCGGGGAGGGCATACCAGCAGAGCCCACCTTTAGCAGAGCACCCAGCTTGCAGTTGGCACTCAACTGCATTCTTTGGGTGAATGAATGAATGGATGCGTGAATGAGTGCGCTCTCAGTCTGCGGTCAGCTCCTGGAGGAGCCGGGTCCCCAGCACCTGGCACACGGCAGACTCTTGATAATGCTTGTGGAAAGAGTGAAGTTCAGGGTTCAGACCTGAATAAGTCTTGTATTGATTATACTGTAACAAGAAAACCACCTCAAATTTAAAACTATGGACCAAGAACAGTTTAGTGGATACCAGGGGAAAGGTGGGGTGGGGGGTGGGCACAAAGGGTGAAGTGGTGCACCTACAACATGACTGACAAACATTAATGTACAATTGAAATTTCACAAGATTGTAACCTATCAATAACTCAATTAAAAAAAAAACAAAAAAAACCAGAAAACCACCTCAAAGCAAGCGTGCTGGAAAAAAGGGGAGCGGGAAGAGCGAGAGTGCCCTCCTAAAGGGGGTGCGCTGTTTTACTAGAAAACATTGCCAGCACACGGGGCAGAGCCTGCCCCCCGTGCATCTCCAGCTGCTGCAGTGTGTGGAGTCGGCTCTCACGGGACACTGCTGGGTTCTTGGCACCAGGGCATCTTTTTTCTTTGTAGGTACATTTTATTTCATTTCTGTGCTGTGATACCAGCCAGGAAGACTAGCACAGGCTTTGGCTGGAGGACAAGGACTGACATTTCCCTAGGCCTAGCCCCGCCCCTGGCACATAGTGGGTACCCAATACCTCTTAGCTGGGGACATGCCCAATGCAAGGGAGAGCTTGGTGAAGTTTGCAGGATGGCAGTGGGCAGGGAATAGCAAGCCTGCCAGTGATAAATTCCCCAGGAGTAAACTCTTGGGTCAAATGCCTTTAAAAGGACCCCAGGATGCCGCATCGTAGGTTTCCCTTGAGGAAGCTGAGGTGACTGTCTCTGTACCAGGGCACGTCGACACCCAACACCCAGTTCTCCCGCCGAGCAGCGAAACAGGGCCACGTCCACCTACGGAACACTGTGCTCCCCACCGGGACCACCAGCTCCGTGGAGCAGATCGGGTGGGAGTGATGTACCATTTTACTGATGAGGAAAACTCATGAGAGACTAAGTTCTTGGCTGAGGTTGCCAATGGATCAGCCAGGAGCCAGGATGTCAGCCCAGGCCTCTGGCTGGGTGTCTCTTGCCTCATGCCTGGGCAAGCCAGCTTTGTGGGAAGGTCAGAGATCCATTCCACATCGGCCTCGAAGGTCGGGTCAGAAAATTAGTCGCCTTGTGTATGAGAGGAAAAGAGCTGGGATGCCCAAGAGCTCCACAAGCAGAGAGCGGCACTGTACTTAGAAGGAGCACTGGAAAGAGAGTCCAGGTACCAGCTCTCGGCCCAGGTCTGACTTAGCTTGCAGAGGACCTCCAATGACTCCCAGGACCTCAGCATGCTTGGAAAAAGAAATCCTTTCCTGCCCCCAGATCGGATGATTTTTAAGAATATGTGGTCTGCTTTCTATTCTTGCTCCGTGTTTTTTTCTTGTAGATGAGGGCACAGTATCTAATATGCATCCTACTGTTTGTAGGCACACTCCAACCCAAGTGGGCCTATTGGATAAGATTTCTCTCTCCCGTCGCTGGGTCTGAAATCATGGCTTGCCTAAATCGACCTGTGGAGGGCTCGGGATGGGGGTGCCTGTAGCACGGAGCCATGGTGGGGGCTCTTGGTAGCACCAATTCAAAAACGTGTGTTTCTTTTTCAGGACTAGTCACAGTGACTCCAGCATTTACATTCGACTACATGCTAATAGGTCTTTGGAGTCGGTTAGTATGTGACTTTCTTCTTCTGCGTCCGCCCCCGCTAATCAGTTCCTTTCCCTCCTTCCCCCTCCCTAGCCCAGAGCTTTGAAATCACTGACGTGCAACAACTGTACTTTTGGATAGAAGACAAGCACGTTGAAACCTTGTCGTTAAGCACAGTCCAATCGGATGTTCAGTTTGGGCAATAGGAGATGTAAATAAAGTGATGATTTTAAAGCCCAAAGGCCTCTTTGTTATAAAAACGCATCCAAGATCACCCCTCCCCCACACACACATGGAAAGGTCACGTTCAAAGACAGAGGTGCAACCTAAGTGGAGGGTCCACTTTACATTCGCAACTACCCAGCCCTGGATGTGTTGGGACCCAGAGCACCGTGGTCCACAGCCCTGACGCAGGCTGTGGGTGGTGGGGCCTCACCCGTTCATCAGTGGGGGGACCGTGGGAGCGGGGTGGGTAGAACAATGTAGAATGATTGTTTAGCAGTTTGATTTTGGAACTAGATGTTTGCAATATTGAGAACAACATGGCATGCTCGGCTTTGTATGTTTAAAATTATTTTATTTTCTGTTTCAGAGATTTCATCTTTACTAATTGGGTTGCGGGGGTTTTGTTTATAAATTTCACTGTAGGATCATTTTAGCTATGTTCAATTGAGGAACGCAGCCGATCTGGATGACAGGAGAAACCGAATGTTAACCAGGTTGGTGGCTTTGCTCCAAGTTCCATGGGGTTTAAAATTTTTTTCTTTTTTCATTATGCAGCCTGCCTTAGGGGGGTGGCTGTTTCTCCCAGCTAGGCTTTGTTGATAACAATAATAAGAGTCTGAGATAAGGCAAGAAAATACCTGTTTCAGAGAAACTGAATGTAAATTGAATATGAGTGGGAGGAAAAAGTGGGTATTAATTAACACTTGATGGGCAGGGCGTGGTTCAGAAAATGACTCAGTTGAAAGATCGTTCTGGGACATGAGCTCGCCGCTGTGTTTAAATAACGCAGTGGCATAAACTGGCTGTCCAAGGTGGAGGCAGGCAGAAGTTCACAGGGGTGTGACTCTGGGTGTTCTCAATGCCACGGCGCCTGACAACTGTATTCCTTCTGTGTCGCCACTGCAGGTACAATACTGAGAAGCTCACTGAGCTGATTTTACAGTTTTATGGCATCAGAGCAGACATGAAGAGGGAATACAAACATACCAGGATGTCTATGAAAGTATTTCTTACTCTTGGAGCACTACACGACCTAAACTAAGATTGCTGAATTCCTGTAAAGCTGCCCGTTTAGAACATAGGAATCCAGAGAAATCTCTAAAACTCTGACAATTCTGAGACGCCCCTATCCTTGTTAAAGTTATTGACTCACTTAATTTTGATTTTTTTTTTTTTTTTTTTTTTGCCGTGGATTTGAATTGGCTTGGAAGGACTTAGGTTATTGGAATGGAAAGCCTCTGTCTGAATATTCCCCAGCACCCAGGAGTGTCGTTCTTAGAACTCCATCACGCTGGCTCCTAAAAAAGAGGCAAGACCTGTTTCTCTCCCCTGACGTAAAATGGAAATATTAATTCACGTTTTCCACTGGATTTGACAGACTCCTAGGAAAAGAGGACTTTTAGCTTTTATGAGCGAGAGAGCCTTTGAAATTTGAGCCCGCAAGGTTCAGAAATGCAATCGTGTTTCCATGTTTTTGAGCATTTATTCCCTTTGTAAGAAAAAATTGAGTTTAAAGTTTTTCTAAAAACAGTTTTAAGAAAGAGAAAGATATTCTGTCAGTGGTCGGTTATCTGCTTGGAAATCAGTTCCTAGACCAAATGGTTAATCCCCTCTTGGCCTCGCCTCTGTCTGTATCAGAAGGTAGTTCGAGATGGGGTGGTTTTTGGTTTTCATAATCTCCCATCACACGCCCCAGATGACCCTAAGACGCTTACCCCCTGGGCTTCTGGAAATGCAGCTCCAAGCGGAGGCTCCCAGCCCCCATCCACTCACATTATGGCCCCCAACCCTTTCCTTCGTGGGCACCTGGAGCTGTGGTTGATCACCACCACACAGCCCCCTCTGGACTTGATCTGCCAGGCAAAAGCAAAATGTCACTTTAACACCACCTTCTGTAAAATAAAAGAAGAACGATAAATCTGACCCAAATCAAATCTGCTAATTACTTTAAAAGTTATATTCCAAAGCCACAACCAATACCTGGTGATCGGGGCGGGGGGGGGGGGGGGGGTGTGGCGGGGAGAGGATGTGTCTTTGTTTCTCACGGTGGTTCTTACATTATCTGTAATCGGGGAGCTCGCTGTTCCTTTAGATTACTTAGGAAGTCCCCTCTGTCAGGAATGAATAACAGAGAGCTGTCGGGATGTGACCTTGCCTTCAGGGCTCTGTGGTGTCAAGGAAGGCATCCTGGACTGAGAGTTAGACCTGGCCCAGGTTCCAGCGCTGCCACAAAGTAATTGTGTGGCCTGGGGCAAGCCACTCCACGCCCTGAGTCTCAGTGTGCCCATCTGCGGAATGGGCTCGCAGCCCCTCCCTCTTGGTGTTGTGGAGAACTGAGCATGTGCGAACGCTCAGGGGGCCCCCAGGACCCCGGCCCTCCGCCTTGGGGCTGCACACGAAGGGCGGGGCCCCTTGGCCACCTCACTGGAAGCCCTCAGCTCTCCAGTTGGGCAGCGAGATGGCAGCATGGGGTGGAAGTGGCGGCCACTCCACCGGGGCCCTGCTTGTAACTGCCCCGCCTGTGTCTCCCCTTCTGCAGGAAGGCCAACAATTCTGGAGAAGCCACATCGCGGGAGAGCCACAGCCCCCAGAGCGACTCGCTCACCCAGTTGGTCCAGCAGCCGGATATGATGTATTTTATCCTCTTCCTCTGGCTCCTGGTTTACTGCCTGCTGCTCTTCCCACAGCTGGACGTCAACAGACTCTGATCGTGTGTCTGCATAATTAAAAAGACAGGACCCTGACCGGGGTGGGAATTCTTTTTACTTTGTTTTGTTTTGAGTTCTGGCTGGGGTACTTCTGCACACAGTGGAGGACCTCCAAGGAAACTTAGAATCCCTCTCCTCGCTTTTTTTTTTTCATGTTTCTATGGTCTCCTGTGAGTCCAAAGCATGCTTTTCTCTGGCCCTGTACTCAAAACTCAGGTGTGTGGCTGGATCCGTGGGTGGAGCTGGTTGTTGCCTGTGTTGCTTTGTCAGATACTAAGCATCATTAACTGGTATTTAGCCATAAATGGGTTGTAGCTTGTCCCACACGCAGGTTTTAAAGGTCCTGGGTGGACTTGAGGTACTTAGCTCTCAGAAGAGGGGCCTTCTGATGAGCAGAGGGTGGATGTCCCAGGCAGAGCCTCCACTGGGAAGAAAACCGCGAGTGTTGCTCGAGCGAGCGGGGCTGTGTGAGGGAAGATGCTGGGTATCCATGCTCCTGTTGTGGTCTGGCGATTGGCTGCCTTCGTTGAGGGATAACTGAGCAGCGCCAAGCTGCTGGCTCCAGGAATGGCAGATCCAAGGAGGAAAGAGGAGGAAAGTAAGGCTGTGTCGTGAGCCTCAGTGGACTCGATTTTCACCCTAGTTTTTCTTGGGGGTGGGAGGGAGGGTGGGGATGCATTTTAAATTCACTTTTGCATTGATGGAATTGAGGAAAAGCTGTGATTTTCAGATTTTTCCCACCAGCGGAGCCCTCCTTGCAGATGAATTCTTGGCTGGAGCCGGTCTGGATGGTGCACTAAAAGCAGAGCTCTGGCTGACACAGGACGGGGCCTGGGGTCCTTCCCGCTTTGCCCCGGCAGCCCCTGGCTTCCATCCACGGCTCCTGAGGCGTCTGTGCCGATCCCCCACAGTCCCACAGGGCACTGCAAAAAGCCCTAAGGAGGGGTGCCGAAGTGGCTGGGCCAGGAATCAGCTCTGGCTGACATTGGAGCTGGAAGTGGTCCAGCAGGTTCCTGCCCGGAGAAAGCCTTGTGCACCGCTGCCTCCGGATGCAGCCTCAGCACAAGCATCCTTTGTGGTCCATCGTAATGGGTTTCTTGAAAAGGCTTTCTGGAAAGCACCCTGAGAAGTAGACCAGAACAGGCAGTTTGTGAGGGGGGAGGCTTCCGCCTGCCCTTGCATCCTCCTTCCATCCTGGCCTCCCTCGGCTCAGTTTCCTGCCAAAATCCAGGTCGCGGTGCCTCTGTATCGCTTCCTCGTCCCATTGTCCTCCCCCTCAATAAGCGCGTATTAGGCGATCCTTATAAAATCACAAACTGTTCGATCAGGAGGGGCCCTCAGACAGCATCTTGTCTGCTGAACCCAGAGAGGCAGAGTGGGTTGACCAAGATCACACAGCCAAATAGGAACAGACTTGCAAGTGCACCCAGGCCACCTGATGGCCAGTCCAGAGCTGTCACCCCTTTTAGGAAACTTCCATGGGGACCCTGAATGTCCTGAAAAAAAGATTAAATGGATAGATAAAAAATGTCCTCACTGAAACACAACCAAAATGTTTAGGCCAACCATCAACCTTGGATTTGTCCTTGTGTTTTTCCCATAGGGAAGTTGCATTCACTTTCAGGTGCGTCCCCTGTTACTTCTGGAGGACCCCGACAGCTCTAACAGCTGGTCTGAGGACATACTAGCATTGTCCTTACTCCGGGAATCACGTTGCTCTCTTAGCAAGCCAAGGACTTGCTTTTTGCAAGCAGTGGGTTTCAAGTTTACAGAATTCCAGCATGGCCCAAAGAGTTTACATAGGACATTTGACTCAATGACCGTCAAAATCTGGCCTCTAAGCCGCTCTGATTATAGCCTGTCCTCTCCCCACGAGTGAATCGGAGCCTTCCAAGCTGAAAGCTGTTGGGAGCTTGGAGTGATTCCATCTTGAAGGCCAAGTGTCCCATGGAAAAGGAGCTAGTTAACGAGCTCTTGGCATCACAGAAAGCTCACAGGTACCGATAATAAAGATTGTGTGCGCTATTTTATAACCGTGGACATCACGCAGTCCTCGCCTAAATTAGCTGCTTAAAGAGCCAGGGAAGAGCTCACTCAGATGTTAATCGTTTCATTTTATGGGTCTAGACCTCGTTCAGAAATATCTCTGCGGGTCGCTCCCCTCACCCATTGCAACATGTCATATTGTTTAAAACCATCTACTGGCAAGAGGCCTCAGAGTCATTTGGTTCAGGTGGGCAGTAGACTGATTTTTTTTTTTAAAGCAAAAGAAGAATTCTCATTTGCGTATAGGCTTCTATAAAAGAAAAAGCTGGATATAGAAGGTGGATAGAGAAGCCTGCAGGACACACCACCCCATGGCTTATAATTTTTTTTAAACAGTTTATTTTTAATTCTTATCCAGGTAATACATGTTCATAGTTTAAAAAGAAACAAATACTGTAAGGCTTTGAACAAAAACTCTCAGCCCCCTAAGTCTTGCTGCCTAGAAATAACACTTTCTACTCTTTGAGCTATTTCTTTTAATATTGACCTTTGTGTTTCTGCATAACATATATTTCTTTCGTTTTTTTTGAATTAATTTAGAAACATCTGGTGGACTAGCTGTTATAGGGGTGAGGAGTTTGCTCTTCCCTGTACCCCACCTTGTTTTTCCCACAAGGTTAGGTCCCGTTATTTGGTGCATATCTATTTATGGTGGGTGTATGAGGACCGTTTACTCCTGAGCCAGGTGGTGTACTGTAGTTACATGTCCTTTTTTTTTTTTTTTTTTTTTTTGCTGTGGCCTATTTTTTAGTAACTTCCTAAGAAAAGGAACATGAGAAGTAAATATTGTAAATATTTTGAGATTTTGCATAACTTAAAATGTCTTTATTCCATCCTTAAAATGTTTTTCTCCTGCCCTTACCCATGTGGCTGGATACAGAACCACAGGTGGAAAATAATACCCCCACCACCACCTCCGCCGTGGTGGTTGAGGTTTCTGATGCTGTTCTGGTTCCCAGGACTTTAGATGTGACTTGGGTTCCCCCCCCTCCCCAGGAAACCTTTGTGATCCCTTTATTCTTAGTGTTCTGAACTGTCCTGATGGTGTTGCACCTCTGATGTCATACGTCATGCTGAGTTCTCATAGGAAATTTCTCAAATTTGAGGGTCATTATTCCTTCTTTCTTTCTGGACCGCCTGTTGTTCAGTGTTGGACCTCCCAGGCTAGTCCTCTGATATTTTTGATCCTTTCTATTTCTCGTCTCTTTATTTTTTTGATCTGCTTTCAGGGAGAGTTATGAGCTTTGTTTTCTCAATATACATGCCGAATGTTCTATTTAATTTTTAATTTCCGGACATTTTGTCGCTGTTCTCTCACTTCTGTTTTATCGTATCCTGTTCTTGTTTCACGGATGTGGATCTGATCTCTCTGTGGACGGTCATGATAGTGGGGTTTGGGGAGTTCTTTTCTGATCCCTGTGCTGCCTTTGTTTTCGCCAAGTTCCCTTCTCTTGGGTAGTCGCAGTCTCGGTCTTTCATGTGACAAGGTTTCTTCAAATCTCCAGGGATCCTATGGATCATGTTTAAGAGTGATGCATCAAAAACTGGATTGGGAGCTCTGTGTGTCAATGGTGGGCTTTTCCATGGGGTCACCAGGGGTCACCTGGACTCTTCATGAGGGGACCCCACATAGGGATATTTGCAGGTCTTTTCTCTGGGGCTCATTGCTTCTTTAGAGCTATTTCCACTTCTCTCCTGCCTGGGAAAGAGGGACACTCACAGGGCTGCTACTAGCCTCTGCAGTGCCCTCGTGCAATTTCACAAGCGGCATCCTCTCTGGGTGGATGACTCAGAAAAAAGTGCCCCGTCTGGGCAGGAGCCACCCATGGGTACTTGGCTTGATTAGCAGAGGGTACCTTTTGACCATTCCTCCAGAAGATGCAGCCCTGAGCTAGGTAGGACAAGGCTTGAGGAGCTGAGCAAGGGCTAGATTTTAACTCCCAGTTTCCCCCTTAGCCAAGCACCTTTGTGCAGTGCACAGACTGTAGGGCCATACCCAGACATCCCAGTGCACACCTGAGTGCCCGTCCTGACCTCTGAGCAGGCAGTCTCATCACAGTGAGTATTTAGACTCATTGACTTTCTCCCACTTCACTGTGCCTGGTGTCCCCGTGGAGTGGGACATTGCCCTGACTGCTCGGTGGCAAGCCTCTGCAGGTGCCTGGGTGGGATTAGGATTCCTCTGCCCTGCCCACTTCTCCAACAGCTCTGCCCCTGCCGTAAGTGGGTTGCATCTCTTACCTACTGTTGCCTCCTCTCCTTCCCTTTGTCTTCATGGTTGCATCACTTCCGTTCCTTTGCTCGTTATTTTCATGGGGTTTCACGAGGGAGGCAATGAGCCCACGTGTTCAGTACACCATCTTGAACTGCAGGTCCCATTGGAGCATCCTCACCACTTTGCTGGGGGGCTCGCTGCTCTGTTGACTTGTTTGTGAACCCACCCTGAGTCCAGCTGGGGCTGTGGCAACATCCGTCCTGTTGAGCTGTGGCCTGCTGAGTGCCTCCCTATGATGCTCTGCCAGGTGCAGGAGAGGGTTACCAGCCTGCGGACACTCTGCTTGAATGCCGCAGTTCGAATGTTCCTTCCCCATCCTTTCCCCGCCCTCCCCCGCTACCCCCAGGAGACTGTCTTAGATCTCCCGCCTCCCGCAAGCTCCAGGCTATGGAGTCATCCAGTTTCTAGATTTCCTTTGCCACCCTCACTTTGTTTAGCAGCAAGGAGTTCCCGCTGGTATTGCCAGAGAACAAACAGGGTGCGTCCTTGTTACTTGGCTCTTTGGAACCTGGTGAGCATTTCCTCCTGGCCGAACTCAGCGTCTGTGGGAGTTGGGCTCCCAGCAGGCCTGGGAACCAGGGAGTACACCCTCGCTGCCCAAGACGGCCACCGGGGCACATGCTGCTTCTCCCTTCCTGGAGTTCAGCCTAGGCCCCCCAACCTTCTTCCCCATGCAGTACTTGCCTCCTCCTTTTAAGGGAAGAACATTTTAAAAAGCAAAAGAGGATGCCTGTGTGGTCCCTCTTCATGAGTCATAGATTATTCGATAGCCTTAGGGACCACGTAAGGGTCCAGCACCTCATTTAAGAAATATGAAAACTGAAGATCAGGAAGGAGAAATGACTAGTCACACAGCCAGTTCATGCCCTCGGGAGGGACATCTTGATTCCCAATTTAGTTTTCCAGCCGCTGAAGCTAAGATGCATCTCTCTCCTCGCCCAGGACTCAGAACATCAGAGAGCTAATCTCGCAAACCCAGTGAGAGTGAGCAAGTAGAGAAGGGGTCTTGCTGAATGTCAGAGTTCACCATGGCAGTCTTCGGTGAGAAGTGTTCCCTCCATGGTTGTGTCATCGCAGTCCTAGGACACGAACTCTTTCACGTGAACTCGGTTTTTCTCGAATCTCCAGAAGGACTCAGAAGCCCCACTGGAGTCCTGAGACGTGGCGTCTCTCTCCTTTCTGCTTGGAGACCTTCCTTCCTCAGGGGTCTCTGCCGAATTACCCTGCTGTGCTCAGCTTCATGTCCTGAAGTCCCTGAAGTGGGCTGTGTTGGAGCTTCAAGCCCATGTGGCTTTTCAGAACCTTCTCAATGATGCTCTTGCCAGGAAACGAGAGCACATAAAGCTCTTCAGGTCCAGATGTGTTATTTCTCTTTCCTGACATTGCATAATCTCTGCTGAAGCCGCCTTTGGGAAAGATGTAAGGTCTTGGGCCTGCAGCTGCCGTCTAGGGCCCCCCAGGATAGCAGGCTAGTCCTCGGGCCCATCCAGCTGGTGAGCAGGCTGCCCTCATGACAAGGTCCAGGACCTGGGGTGGGTGGGTGAAGGCTGAGGGCCAGCGTGAGTGATGTCACACCCCCTTGCTGAAACTTGCTGTGGAGTTTGCCTTAGTTCGTCAGCCAGTGTCAGGGAGCCAGAAATGAGACGCAGCTCCTTTGCAGGACGTGGAGCTCCACAGATCTTTCTGACTCTGCCTCTCATCAGGCATTTCCTTAAAGAACAACAGCCAGCAGCTCGGGGAGGTGAGGCTGGTGCCTGAGAGGCATGGGCCTCGCGTGGCTTAAGCCCTGAACCTTCCATTTCCATCGTGTGCAGACCCGTTGTCGTCAGGCTGCACGTGAGCACACGGCCCTCCTCGCTGTGATTCTTAAGAGTGCCACAGCGACCTTCAGGCCTTGTCATTTCTCCACGTGGTGCCCGGGACCGGGCTTGGGGTGCACCTCCTGGAGGAATGGGGCGAAGGCCTGGATACTCGCAGCTTCTGCTGCTCCAGGAGTCGGCAGAGGTCGTCCAAGCTCCAGAGCTCCTCTGACTGTTCCAGGACTGCCCAACCCCGCCATGCCTGGAGGAATCACTTATTCGTGTTTATAATTTTCTCTGAGAACCTTGGTGAAACCACTCCAGGCAAACAGTTCTTCCCAGCCCAGGCTATAGCATCAATAAGCCAGAAAACATTCTCATTTATGGAAAGAAGACAACCAGTGTTTTGTGCTGTTTGACCATGTTCTTTTGAAATGCACACACAACTCAACAACCTGTGCCCTGATTGCACTGCTAACTTTTTAAAATCCCTGACACTCGAGTCTAGCTTTCGTCTAGCAGGGGTCTCTTAAACTGAACCCATTTTTTTTTTTTTTAGTCACTGCCTTCCTCTTCTCCAGGAGGAATTATGGGACAGGGGAAGAGGACAGTTTGGGGATTCAGCCAGATCTAGGTTCAAGTTCCTGCTCTGTCACCAGATATCTGGATGTTCTTGGGCAAATGAACCTCTCTGAGCATCTTCTGTGCAGAGAAGACTCAAGACATGTTTGTTGAATGGATGACGTATGATGCTCAGGAGCTCCTTGTTCTGCATTTCCCTCCCCTCTAAGCTTTGAATGTACCTCCTTTCCTAACATTCAATTTGCCTTAGCTTCTTCCAGCTTCTGTCCAGTCTGTCCGGTCCACCTTCGTCTTTCCAGCCCCTCTGTCTCAAATCTAACTCACGCCTTTTACAAGGGGAAGTTGAAGCCATTGTATCCTCATTACTAATTGGCGGCTTACAACACTCCTGGGAGGTGGTTATTTCAGAGAGGAAAGTAAAGTGCAGGAAGGAATAAGAACAAGGTCCTAGAGCATGTTAAGTGGCAGAACCCGGAACATAGGAAATTCTGATTCTTGGTGACTTTGGCCTAGTTGGCAAGTGTGGGTGGAAATTCTCCGAGTTGGGAAGGTGGCGAGCTGTATTAGTCGTGTTGCAGGCCCCCATCTCGTATCCCACGTCCCCGTCGCAAGTTTCTGCACCTTGACTCCCAACCTCGTGTCAAAACTTCTTAAATATACTCTTCACATTCACATAAAAATGACTGAGGACACTCAAATTCATGTTTTAGCCTACAGTTGCAAATTTGCAACCAAAATGACTGCTCTAATGGGCCTTTAGCAGTAAAATCTCAGTGTCTAATGTCAAAGATTTCAGTGACTTCAATTAACTGTACATCCTGCCTGCAGCTAACCATCTCTCTACCTCCAGCACGTGCTTTTCAGCCCAGGAAATTAGGCTTTCTCCTTCAAAAAGCAAATTTATTTCATTGCGCTGGTCAGAGCACAATTCAAATGGGGATGGAGGGTGTAAGTGTGGCTTACTGGGATGAAGTCGTAATGGATTGGCTGTTAGACAGGGATCATCATTTTTCCTTTGTTTTAAATGTAGAAGTCATGATTTTTGCATTGTTGCAAAGACAAATAGAAAAATATCTTTTGATAGGTTTGTTCCATCTGCAACAGCTATCACTTCTTTTAGCCCCATCAAAGGTCAGTAAGAGCATATTCTCCACAAGATTAGGCTGTGAGAAAGGACAGCCATGCAATGCCTGTGTTCCCAAATGTCATGCGAAGATTGAAACGCTTTTTTAAAGGAAACTCTGAGAGTGTCTGTAACCTAGAGAGCTGACATTGTTCCCAAGTAGGACAGCACTGGCCTCGGCGTCAGAAACCCGCATCCTAGTTCTGGCTCATCTGCTGTGACACCTTGAATAATTCATTTACCTGTCTGGCTCGGGCATTGGAAGACTTCTTTTTAAAAGTTCTTCCTGGGTTTAAAAATCCAAAGGTTAGCAAGTTAGATTTTTTTTTTTTTGAATCTCAGTAAGTGGCCTATTTGCTTAAAATAAATGCATCTCTGTGCTTGTGAGTGAATTCCAAAGCTCAGAGCATTGCTTCCCAGCTTTAGTATCTAAGAAAGGTGCCTTCGGAAAGAGTTGGTAAGACAAAGGTGGTCTGTTAGAGGTGTGGGACTGAATGTTTGGGATAGAATGTGGGGGATCTGCTTCCTAGGGCCCCCAGAACTAAACTGGGCTCTTTAAATTAAGTTAGCGCGTCTGACGCAGTTTCCCAGGGGAATTTCTTTCAAATTCAGAAGTTCAGCTGCGGGAATAAATAGCTGTAAAGGTCTGGATATTTCTACTCCTCTCATCTTTTCCCCCTTCCTCTAGCAGACTCAAAATAACTAAGCACAGAAAGTCCACTCGGAATCAGAGGCCGTTTGTATCCCAGCACTGGATCCCTTAAGCCAAAGGCTGGCACGCTTGTGTAGGATGGAATGCCCCTGGGTGGGCGTAGTACCTGGGGGGAGGGGTGGGATGAGGAAGCGACCACCGGTGGGCCGTTTGCCCTTGAAACTGCACCTTAAGGTAGCTGCCTGCATCCCTTGCATTGGTGCTGGTCACATCAGCCAAAGACAAATAGTAGAAATAGAAAAATGGTCATTCCTACGGTACGTCGTCGGTACAGATTCCTAAACCTGGAAACGGGTTTGTTGAGAGCATATTGGATGGTGATAGGTGTTTATTTTTTCAAGGTCTGTAATATGTTTAACAGATTTAATGCCACGATTTCTTGTAATGTCATGGCAGGACTTCGTGGACAATGTCTGAACATTTTTACTGAGAGCTCTAAGAGGACTATTGAAAAAAAGTGAAACGTTATTTTGTGGTACAAGGACTATTTTGTCTACTTAGTATATACATAGCTGTAGCTTTGTAAAAGGGATCTTTGTAAAAAAAAAAAAACTGTGTGAATGTGCACTCTTATTTATTGATTATTGTAAATGAAGATGTGACTATTTGCATAATTTATACCTGTGGGAAATTAACTGGAGTATTTGTTATTTGACTGTTTTCTATTAAGGAATATTGGGCTTGGTGCTACGACGAATGATCTTGTAAAATTACATGTATTATTAAGAAATTTTTGAGGATAAATTTCATGAGCTGACCATCTCATGGATAATTCTTATTTCCATGTGTGTTTGTGTCTTTGCAGACCAGAAATTACACTCTCTTTCCTTTGTCCCAACAAATAGTACTGTTGCCAGGGTAGCAGGGAAGCCAACTGGTTGTGGGGTTATAGGAATTGTAGGGCATATACCCTTCTTAACTATTAACTTGCCTGGAGCCTTTGCACGTGAAGCTCCCAGAAGAAACAGCAGCAGCAGCAGCAGCTGTGTCGGTCTGGAGTTAGACCGCCTGCCTGGGTTTGAATCCCGGATCTGTCTCTTACCAGCTGTCCAACCTGCTGCCAGCTACTATAGAAATAGCCTGAGTTCGCCAGAAAACAGAGCCTGAGTCAAAGCGTATGTGCTTACGCATCATTAGGGGTGGTGCTGTCCTGGGGCAGCAAGAGTGAGGCAAGGAAGGAGGGAAAGCAAATAAAAGGTGGTGCAACAAAAATTTATTGCCGTGCCCTAGGTATGAGGTTCTGTTCTGGTTGCCAAGAGTAGAGTAATAAAGGAAACCCAAGTCCTTGTACTCAAGGCTCACATCCTAGTGGGGAGAGAGAGACATAAACATGGTGAGTAAAAGACACAGTATGTCAGATCCATATCACTAAGTGCCGTAAGAAAGATCAGGGAAGAGGATTGGGTTGGGGGGGAGGTGATACAATTTTAATAGAGTAGTCAGGAAAGTCCTCTTTGAGGGGGACACATTTCACTAAGGACTTGAAAGAGACTCAAGGACAAGTCACTCAAATATCTGGGGAAGAACTTTCCAAGAAAAGGGAGCGGCACGTGCAAAGGCACTGGGGTGGGGTCATGGCTGGTGTTTTCAAGGGACAACAAAGAGCCCAGTGTGGCTAACGCACAGTGAGTGAGGGGAGAGAGAGGGAGGAAAGGAGTTTACCGGACAGGTCAGGGAGGGCCTTGCAGGACGTTGTGAGTGAGCTGGGATCCACTGCAGGGTTTGGAGCACATGTTGAGTTACATTTTAGCAGGCTAACCCTGGCTGCTGCCATGGGAATAGACTTGGGGGAACAAGGGCAGAGCATGGAGGGCAGCCAGCGGGCTGTGGCAACAGTGCAGGACAGAGATAACAGCGCAGCCACGCTGGGAGCAGGGAGAGGATGAGCAAGGACTGAATTTGGGTGTATTTTGAAAGCAGACCCTTGGATTTGCTAAGGGATTGGGTGTGGGGTGTGAGAGAAAAAGAAGGGTCAAGAACAGCTCCAAGGTTTGGCCTGAGCAGCTAGAAGGACGGAGGTGCTATGGCTGACATGGGAAGAATTGGGAGGAGCAGGTTTGGAGTTCGAATGTGGGCTCATTAAGTTGATGCCTGTCAAGTGTCTCCATTCCCTCTCTGTACCCAAGCGTCCTCGGTCACATGGTGTGGGGAGTGCCCTGGGGGTTATGAATCCTCTGTCAACCCTGGGAATGGCCCAGGCCGGATGGCCCCTTAGCTGCTCTGCCAATGTGTCACATCTGAGGCTTGGGAATCCCTGGTGCGTTTGGAATCTCGGGTCCCCGGTGCACCATGAGGGCGTTCCCGCTGGCCTCCTGAGGAGCCCCCAGACTGGCCTCTAACTCAGATTCCTCCTCCGGGCCCGACCCCAAGGCAGGCCTTCCCTCCTCTCAGCCTGCTGTCTGCGCATTTTTAATCTTTTGAACACAGATGCCAGGAGGCCCTTCGTAAACAACCCTTGCCATTGTGCAGAGCCTGCTCCCTGCTTGAATGGAGAAAATGCATCAAATATCAAATAAATACAGGGAGAAAACGCCTCAAATATCTGGCCCCATTAAACAAAGAGGCGGAGGGCAGGGGTAACGCAGTGGGGAGATGGATCCTGCGCTTGGATCGCCAAAGCCTGTAACGGGCTGTGCATAATCGTGTTTTAACTTGGTGGCTTGAGTCTTATTTTGGACAGGGCAGCAATGCCATAAAAGCTTAAACGTGAAGATGGGGTGTTATTTTTCTTTCCATTAATTGCTATAACATTTAGGATTAACTTCAGCGCCTGTAACAGAAACCCCCAAAAAGCAATGGCTTAAAGCCGATGGAAGTTTCAGTTTTGTCTGTCTTACGAGGGAGGCCATCCATCCGAGGTTGGTTTGCCAGCTTCCCGGTGCTTCCCGCTGCTCCCGGCGTTCTAGACTGCCATCCTTGTCCTTGTGTCCAAAATGCTGTCTCTCCATCCAAACAACATGTCAAATTCCGTGCTACAGAATGGAAGAAGAGTCAAAAATAGGCCTCCCCTGCCTTTTAAGACTTCCCAGAAGAACCCACATCACGTCAGCTTTCATCTCATTGCCCAAGCTAGGTCACTGACCATAGCTGCTCGGGAGTCAGGAAAGGTGTCCTTTGGCTGAACACTCTGCTACGTGAATTACTAATAGGAGGAGGGATGTAGGTTGGTACCGGCAACTAGCAGCCTCGATGACGTTTGCCTAAGTCCTGGCTGTCAGGATGGGCCAGATGTGAGCAGCTTGTTCATTAAACACTTTTGTACAGAAGGCCCACTGGATGCATGGCACTAGGTGTTGGTGACAGAGTCGGAAATAAGATAGAGTCCACCCTCGGAAGGAGCTCACCAAGTAGCAGGAGAGGAAAGTGCTGTGCATGGAACATAGCTAGCATTTCTTGAGCACTCTCCTGGGTGCCAGACGAGGGACTCATTGCAAGATCATAAAACTCTTAAAACATCCCAGGAGGTCACCAGACTTTTCCCACCACATCAGCCTGCCTTCTGTGCCCCCAGAAGAGGCCCCGCCTCTGAGACAACGTGAAGCCCTGGACAGGGCTCACAGAGACCCACAGGGAGAGAGTGGCCACCAGGGTTCTGGCCTGGGGCCCACATCCTGCCATAGGGAAGCAAACTGCACGGGAGAGCTGTGCCAGGAAAGTAGAAGGAAGCCACAGGGAGAAAATAAAATCGTCCCGGTAGACTCTCATGGAAGTCTCATTGGCTGACACTGTGCAACATGACAAGCCCTGGGCTGCAAGGCAGGTTGGGAAATGTAGTCCATAGCTGGGGTTACCCCTGCCCTGTAAGGAAGAAAGTCTGTGCTAGTCTCCTCTTGCTCATTTTGGGGGATGGGCTTACCTCATTATTTTCCCAGTAGGACACCTAGTAATAATGACCTCTTATTAAGTATCTCCCATAAACCAGAAAGTCTGTCAGACCCTTGATATTCATTTTCTACTTCAATCTTTGCAATAACCCTGAAGGTAGATTATTATTATCCCCATTTTATAAATGAAGAAATAGAGGCTTAGAAATGTCAAGTGTCTTTTCCAGGGCGTCACACAGGCAAATGGATGACAAGATCAAAATTTTAACCCTGATGTCTCTGTCCTTGAAATCTAACTTTCCACTCTAACCCAGTGTCCGTACTCACCACTGCCTCAGAGGAGGGGCTGGTGCTGAGCGATTTTCACACTGAAGATTGTTCTTCTAAATCCAGCATCCTTTGTATTCTGGTTATTCTCCTCTGCTGCCAGTCTCATGGGTTAACTCACTGATATAAACCGCCTGGTGTCCAGTCTCAGATGGCCATCCATGTTATTTTGGTTTCCACAAATATTTGTAGCAAAACTCCTGTAAACACAAATGCCTGAAAGTTCACCTGTTTCTTGGGGGCCAGTGGAGCCTGAGTCTTCGGGAAATTGGTCAGTCAAAATTCTTAGTTCCAAGCAAGAGAAATCAACCCTGAATGATCAAGGAGAAAGAGGTAAATTAAAAGGATGAAGCTGGGGTAGTTAATAATGCTGGGGGCAGGGGTGGTTTGTTTATTCTGTTTGTATAATTAAAGGCTATACATTCTCCCAGAATAAACTAAATAAGTAAATAAAAGGGTATGGGATCATGCGTAGACTCATGGGGAGAGGTGGTGAACCAGACCTGAGGCTAACGCTTAAAGAACGATACCCACTGATGAGAACATCTCTGCAGGGAAAGGCCCGAGTGCCACCCCCTCCTTCCCCCCGCCCCCGCCATGACCTTTCCGCACCAGGAGCTCAACCTTGCAAACGTCCACCCTTGCTGCCTCCCCCAAAGCCTGATGCCCATGCCACAACCACATCAGCAAAAACACAAGAGCTTCAAGAGCCGAATTTCTCACTTCCCCACTTCCAAACCAGTCTTACGTAGATGTGTGCATGTCTCTATCCTAGCTTCAACCTGAGTTCTCATTCTTCTTGGGCCACAGATCTCCACATGCAGGAATTTCTCTAAGGCTAAAAAGACTATTCAAAAGATGAGGGGTAGGCAACAAGAGGGACCTTTGTGGTGATGTTCTGTATCTTGACAGTATCCATGCCGATATCCTTGTTGTGATATATTACTAAAGTTTTACAAGATGTTACCATTGGGAAAACAGTAAAGGGGACACGGGATCTCTCTATATTATTTCTTACAACTACATGTGAATGTACGATGCTCTCTAAATAATACATTTAACTGTGAAAGACATTGTTAAGAGAATGAAAAGACAAACCACAGACTGGGAGGAAATGTTTGCAAAACATCTGCTAAAAGACTTTGTCCAAAATATACAAAGAACTCTTTAAACTCAGTAAGAAAACAAACAGCCCAATTAAAAAGTAAGAAGATGTAAACAGACACCCCACCAAATGAAGATATACAGTTGGCAAACAAGCATATGGAAAGATGCTCAGTATCATATGTCATTAGGGAATTGCAAATTAAAACGACAATGAAATTCCACTACGTACCTATTAGAATGGCCAAAATCCAGAACACTGACAACACCAAATGCTGGTGATGATGTGGAGCGACAGGAACTCTCATTTGTTGCTGGTGGGGATGCAAAATGGTACAGCCACTTTAGAATATAGTTTGATGGTTTTTTACAAAACTAAACATAGCCTTACCATTCAATCCAGCAATTACGCTCCTTGGTGTTTACCCAGATGAGTTGAAAACATGTCTACACAAAAACCTGTACGTGAATGTTTATAGCAGCTTTATTCATAATTGCCAAAACCTGGAAGCAACTAAGATGTCCTTCAGTAGGTGGATGAATAAACAAACTGTGGCACATTCATACAAGGAAATATTCCTCATCGATATGAAGAAATGAGCCACCAAGTCATGAAAATACATGGAGGAACTTTAAATGCGCATCGCTAAATGAAAGAAGCCAGTCTGAACAGGCTACATACTGTATGATTCCAGCTATATGACATTGTGAAAAAGGCAAACCCGTGGAGACAGCAAAAAGGCGAGTGGTTGCCAAGGTTCATGGGGAGGGAGGGAGGGATGAAGTGGTGGAACCCTGGGTATTTTTAGGGCCGTGAAACTATTCTGCATGATACTGTCATGCTAAATACATGTCATGATGTATCTGTCAAAACCCAGAGAATGTACAACATAAAGAGTGAACCATATTGTAAACTAGGGACTTCGCGTGGTGATGTGCCAATGTAGGTTCATCAATTGTAACAAATGTCCTGCATTAATGCTGGGAAACTGAGGAAGGATGGAGTAGGGTATATGGGAGCTCTCTGTACTTCGGCTCAATTTTTCCTTGACCCTAAAACTCTAAAAATATGAAGACTATAATTTTTTTAAAAGTTTAATAAACAAGATGAGGGACTGCCATGATCATAACAGGAAGTTACTACCGAATTACCTGGAGGGGTCAGAGGGGTACAGCGTTGGCCTAGGGAGAGGATATGAACACTCAAGTCACGGAAGAGAAAGCGTGGATGGTAAATACATGAGTGAAAACGGCAACTAAAAAAACATATGTTAAAAGTACTACTTTACACATTTTAAATTAACAAACTGTCAATAGAGGTGCTATTTTACACATTAGCCTACAATTTCAAATGCCCCCTGGTGTTCACCAAGCTGTGAGGAACGTGATAGGATAATTCCCAACTGGTGAGAGTAGACTTGATAGACGCTTCTGCTTGTCAGTGGTAAGCAAGAACCACAGAGATGATCATGCCCTTTGACCAGAAAATTCTAGAAATTTATTTTAAAGAATGTTTCCCGAGGACCGGATTCAACACAAGTCAAAAGCCCACTGTAGAATACTGTTGTTCAGGAAAAATGGTCTGGTCTCACAAATAAATTAGTGACATTTTGAAAAGCAGGTGTGGGGAGCTGTTATAGGATAAAAAGAGTCTTATGAGACTTATGAGAATGAACTACTATAAAAAGACATTCTTTTAGACATATGGGGAAATTTTAATACAGACTGGAAATTACATGATATTAATGAATTATTAATTTTGTTACATATAAAAATGGCAGATTGTTTTAAAAAGTCATTATCAGAGAGGCACTTTGAAGTATTTACAGGTAAAATGTCATGCTAAAAATAATCCAACTTTTATGTTATGTATCTTTTACCACAATTTTTTAAAATCCAGAAAAAAAATGTAGAGGGTGGAGTGTGGGGTGGGGGGCATGAAACAAGATTGGCAAATCTTGATAGTGGTTGAAGATTTATGATGGGTACGTTGAAATTCATAATACATTTTTTATATGCTTGAAATTTTCCATAGTAAAAAGTTTTAAAATATCCTGTTATGGCCGACTACCAGCTGTACCCTACTATCTGTTCTAGATGTTTAGCTGGCACCTAGCTGCCTAGTAAATGGAGTAAAGACTACATTTCCCAGCCTTCCTTACAGGTAGGTGCAGCCATGTAACTAAGTTCTGACCAATGAGATGTAAGTGAAAGTGACTTGTGCTACTCAGGGGTCTTGTCCTTGAACTAAGTGTACGTGATTCTCCTGGTCTTTACCATGTCCCACTGGGGTCAGAAATACTGGAGAATACGGAAGTCCTGACCCGTTTGTTGCCCCCTAACCCCGGTTTATTCTCCACTACAAAAAGATGAGACTGAAAGATACTTCATCCCTCTGGACCTGTTTTAGGACCAACTTCTATGACTGCATCAAGGGGCATTCATTCGAACATCACCTATTGAACACCCCAAGCACAGAGACTCTCATCAGCTTAGTTTAGGTCTGCTAAGTCAGGAGGGAATCCGTGAACTTCGTGGCCACAAGCTGGGAACTCTTGAAAACAACTTGTTCAGGAATTTTCTTAGCCATTTGGTCACTTAACATAGATTGAGGAAAATTCATATTCAGCATCTACCATGTGCCCAGCACTATACTGAGTCTGAAGAAAACAGATTAATAAGGTATTATTTCTCCCCCTTGTAAAGATCTTATAGTCTGGTGATTTAATTTATACAAGACTGAGGATAGAACTCTGCCCACTATTGATGGAATATAGCAGAGCTTTGCAAGACCAAACACAATGTTATATTTTTGATTAGATGTAAAATTTCTCAACAGATTTCTCCCTGTGCTGATCTGAATGGTAAAAAGATGGAGTGACTATTGAAAATTTTTTAACTGCAAAGCATTATAACAACAAAAACATTTCAAAGGAGAAAATTCCATTGGTAATCACTTATAACCTACACTATTTTAATCTCTCCATTTACTTCAGTCCTCATGTATATTTATGTACAATTTTTATGAAGCATAACAAGAGCCTAGATATAGACGTAGGTCTTCTGAAATGCTTGGTCCGACCCTCCCCTCACTCAAGCATTTTTTCATATCTTTATGTAGACTGCAAACATATTTTAAACCCTGCAGAATATTCTATCATTCTAATATCAGATTTTGCTTAGTCTCTTAATATTTGTTTTGGATGTTTTACTATGATAAAAATGTTATCATGAACAACTTCATGAATTTATCTTTTTCCTTTTGGATTATTTCTTAGCAAAAGTACCTAGGAATATAATCACTAGTTCAAGAGTGATGAATTTTGTTTCCCACCAAGCTGATGTCCGGGAGGGCTGTACCTATTATCATTACTATGAATGAAACAGCTTTAACAGGACTTCACCAGATGTGGGCATTATCATTTACATTTTTGGTTAGTCCAGAAAATATATTTTAGAAATATATTTATAAAAAATACCTCTTTTTTTTTTTTAACCTTTTTAAGATTGCAAGTGCGGTTGACTTCTTTGTCAGTTGATGGCCCTTATATGAAATGTAAATGTCCTTTGTACAATTTATCCATTGGGGTCTTAAGATTTTATTGTACTTCTGGCTCTTTTTTGTTAACATTCTGGTTTTTTTAGAGCAGTTATAGGTTCACAGCAAAATTTGGAGGAAAGTACAGAGATTTTCCATGACCCACACGTGCATAGCCTCTCCCATCATCAACATCCCCCACCAGCGTGGTACTTTTGTTACGACTGATGAACCTACCTCGATACGCCATCATGACCCACAGTCTGTAGTTTACATTAGGGTTTATCTTTGGTTTTTAATAACGTCTACTACTTGTACCAATTGCTTTTAATCACAGAACAATTTTTAGGGAAACTCTTTAATAACATTTTATAACAATTTATAGCTAAGAAGAATAAACAGGGTAAGTGAGTCCCACGGCTTTTAATATATTTAAGCAAAAGCATGAACTGATTAAGAACTGCTGAAACGTTAATAATCTCACATGATGTATGAAATGCGGAGTAGATCACAGTGAAATATATAGCTCCATCTACTGTAAATAGTTTGAATTGGATATCTCCAGGTTTTTTACTTTATGGATCTTAGTTTACTTTCGTAGTGAATTTAATTTAGGAGTTTTGTAAGCGATGTTGTACTCAGAGCGTTTTCCAAGGCTCTGAAGGATAAAAACATAATTAACATGAGGCTGCTGCCCTCAGGATCGCCAAGTTGAAGAGTTTTAAGGCACCTCTAATTCACGCTGACATTTGGTGATCCACTGACCTTGTGCTGCCTCAGAAGAGCAGAGGTTTTAAGTGTAAAAGGAGCTACTCTGCTTCACCTAAAGCCACAATCACTGGTGCGGGATGAGATCAAATGATGAGAAGGGAAAGGCCTTTTGGAAAGCGTTGGAGAGGTGGGTAGGGAAATGGAGGTCCTGGGGCCAGAGTAGGGAGAGGCCTTGGTGTTCTCGCTTCTCCTGCGCTGACCAGCATTTCAAGGCAATGCAAGGACACAGTCCGAGGTGATGGGTCCAGGACAGACCAGGTAATTCGTTTACAGCAGTTATGCCCAGCACGGGCCGGAGAGCATGTTCCGAACTGGGAGGGACCTCAAGTAACCCTATTGTCTAGTAGATGAAAAAGATACTCAGGAGACACCATACCCTGTGAAAAGTGCTAGAATAAAAGTGTACGCCGTGTGCCTTGAAAGTAGAGAGAAGGAAGCAATTCATTCTGCTGCAAGGAGTAGGGGCTGGGGCAGTGGGGTGTCAGGTCTCAGAATGGGGTCACCTCACAAAGGAGGAGACAGTTGAGATAAATACTGAAGAACGGTAGGATTTCTAAAGGCACAGAAGAGAGGAAGGGCATTTCGGGCAAGAGGAACAGCATGAACAACTGCATAGAGGGGTGAAATTCCATCACTCATTTAGGAAACAGGGTAGCTCAGTGTGGCTAGCGCTTAGCAAGATGGCGGGGCAAGAAGTTACATAAGCAGGGACCAGCTTCTGCAGGACCTTGAACTCCAGGAGGAAAGGTTTGCAGACACTGGGGAGCAGTGAGGGTTTTGAAGCAGGGCAGAGACAAGTCAACAATCACCTGGAAGCAAAGCTGAGGGCGGATGTAGCCGGTTAAGAGGGTGGATTGTAGCAGGTTAGGCTGAGGTCAGAGCACAGCTCAGGAAGCAACTGTAACGAGTTCGGAAGAGAAAGACATCAGAAGCAGCCCCGAGACGGTACAAAGAGGAGGAAACAGAATCACACGAGGGAGTTCAAATTCACCTTTCGTATGGACAGCATTGGACACTAACCAGACGTGGGTGGCATCTTTAACCAAAACGGGACCTTTGGAGACGGACTGATCAGGCATTTGATTATGACCCATCTGCTGGCACAGTAAAAGGTGCATAAAAAGTGTTCCAGCTGTGTGATCTATTATTATTCCTATTATCACTATTCTTATTCATCTCAAAAACTGTCTTTTATTGATTTTTTTCAGATGTTCATTTTCATAGGTAATTTTTCGGAAAGTTGTATAATTGGGTTTCATCATACTAAGTAAAATACCAAAGATCACTAGGAAAACTTTTATTGCATTTAAGATCATTAACCCTTAAATCAGAGGCTTTGTAACTTAGTCTATTCAGTGTTGCCCCACAAAGCAGCTGCGAAGCATTAGGAGACTCCTGCGCCTGGGTTCCCCCTGTCTCCTGCCCTCACCCTGGACTGAGAGCTTCCCAAGGTCAGACGCTATGACTTATTGGCCAGTATATCCCCAGTCTCTAGGGGAATCTTAGAACACGGCCAGTGTCCAAAACCTTTGTTGAAGGATGAATGAATAAATGAAGAAGGGATGGATGGAACAACAACCACGGGGAATTAAATCCTTGAAAAAATCCCTTATTTTGCATTAAATATGATATGTATCATGCTTAGAAATTGGTCAAATGATGCAGCCGGGGGCTGAGTAGAACGAACCCTGGACAGACACACCGACACACTGGAATCCACCATCAACGCGGGTGGGTCAGCTTCCTAGCCAGAGGCAGCTGAGGTTAAGACACCTTCCTCCTCCCTCTCCAGAGCAGCTTTCTTAGCTAAATAGATTCATCCAAGAGGGCAGGTTTCAGCCTGAATAATTTGGATTCAGTTTCTAATATTGTTCAGATTTTCGGCAGATCTCACAGACTTTTGTATTAGCATATTGATTCAGCTACTGGAACAAAACCCAAAATACCAGTGATTTAAACAAGAAACGAGGTCATATCTCACACCTAAGCATTTAGGCTCCAAGATACTGGGCTTCCAAGTTCTTTCTATCTTGTAGCTCCGTCCTCTTCACCATGCAGCTTCTACCACCTTGTCTAAAATGACAGCTCCGGTTCCCCACCACTGGGCCCCTATTCCAGGGCCCGGAAAGAGAGGAAATAGGAAGGGGAGGACATTTTCTTTTGATTTTAAGGGTGTGACCCAGAAGTTGAACATATTGTTTCTGTTCACATTTCACTGGCAAAACTTGGTCACATGGCCATACTAGCTACAAGGGATGCTGGGAAATTAAGCCTTGACTGGCTGTCCACGTGCCTGGCTAAAATCTCTATCATTATAGACCAGAGGTCCTTGACCTTTCTTATGTCACAGATCCCTTTGGCAATCTGGTGAAACTACTTCTCAGAATTCTCAAAGTTTTTAAATAAAAAATTTTAAATATTTACCTTAAAAAATAATTGTGAAATATTTACATTTTTGCTTATTATTATTGCTTTAATAACAAAGATGGCAGCAGGTCTAATAACTGCTATAACTTTAAAGTCATCATGAGCATAAGCAAAATTTCAAGTTGTCTGCAACTGTAATGTGAGATAAAAATATCTATGATTCTTTCTAGTGACAGAGTCACAGGCACTGTTAGCCTTGCCGTGGCCATCACCTACATTCATAATTGAAGGAAATACTAAATTTTACCTAGAGGTTAGTCAAAACAAAAATGTAATTTTTTTCTCATCCTTGTCCGTGAACACTGTGAATTCTTTTTTTTTTTTTTTAAGATTTTTATTTTTTCCTTTTTCTCCCCAAAGCCCCCCAGTACATAGTTGTATATTCTTGGTTGTGGGTCCTTCTAGTTGTGGCATGTGGGATGCTGCCTCAGCGTGGTTTGATGAGCAGTGCCATGTCCGCACCCAGGATTCGAACCAACGAAACACTGGGCCGCCTACAGCAGAGCACGCGAACTTAACCACTCGGCCACGGGGCCAGCCCCTACACTGTGAATTCTGTTCAAAGGCTTCCTGGGGTCTGTGAGCCTGGTTTGAGGACCTCCACTAAGAGAATAAGATGAATGGAGACTGGGCAGCACTAACAGTGCTGGCCACACTTCCCGTTTCAGAACATGCCCGGGATCTGTGGTCAACACTCTCTGTATTAATCAGAATTCAGAGAGGAGACAGAAACCACAGAGAGATTTGAAAGGGAAAATTTTAAAGAATTATTAACTATAACAGAGATTGGTGTCACAAGGGATTGACTAGTAAGAAGTAAAGAGAACTCTAAAGAATACAGGAATTGCAGATATAAAGAAAGCTGAGAGCTGAGATCTGGAAATTGTCAGAGGGCAGGGCGTGGCTCATGGGATGGCGGAGCAGTTGCTGCTGTGCCCTGCAGGTGAACGTGCTGGAAACCCATGCTCTAGGTCCTGGGGAAAGCCATTCACAGAGGCACTATGAAAGCACCAGTGGAAGATGCTGGGTGCTAGGTGCTGCTCACCACTCGGCACTGCAGAATCCACGCTCTGGGGAAGCCACCTACACTGTGAAGGAAATCAGAATACATTACCCTAAAATATGCCATGTAGGCATATTGATTATTTTGAATTAAAGGACTTAAGAAACAGCACACACAAGAAGGACACTCTGACCCTCCTTTTTCTTCCCCATGTGAGAAGACCCCCATGTGAGAGGTACCCTTTCTGTACCAGGAGGAAAGAAGACAGTCCTATCAGTCCAGAAACGGCACAGAGGAATCTGCAAATGGACCTTACTCCGCGAGCTTCTTCTCTTACATTTACCCACCCTCCTTCCAAGTTTGCCTACCTTGGAAGCCTAACATTGCTTTCCTTTGTCCTGTCGTTTCTCTACGCGCTGCTTCTCCTTTGTTGAAGATGCTATCGAGCTGGAATTCTAAGCCACCATTTTGAGTTACTTTCGGTTTCGGTTTCTCCCACATGATGTGTGGGGCACTGTTAATAAACTTCCTATTTCTCTTGTTCATCTGTCTTTGACTACAGGGGTCTCAACCAAGAGCTCAGAAGTAGAAAGAAGATTATTTTTCCTCCCCTACAAGTGCCACACTGGGCACTGAGGAACCCCCTGTGCTGTGGGAGGGGGATGCTGGGGGACCCGCCCGCGCCGCTGTAAACGGTGATGCTCTAAGCTTGACGGCCGGTCAAACAGCCCTTGTTTGACCACCAATTTGCGATTTTCCTCCATACTCCAGCCTTGTTTGCCCAATCTATGTTCTAGGCTTCTGCCCAAGTTTTTGATTGTCTCCTAGTTCTCTAAGAGAAGATTAGAGAACAGCCCTGAATCCTGTTGACTAGGCTGAAACTTGGATACTTTGCTCAGCCTTTTCTAGCTCATTCCAGGAAGCCCAAAACTCTTATCCAAATATCCTCACCTATCAGTTAGAATCTTATCACAGTCTGGAAAATTATGTCAGGTCGGGATGCTTTGTGAGAACCTCATCTGCTCCTGGGCTCTATCTAACAGACTGAGTGTTCTTGGACCCAGCCCAGAGCTGTCAACATCTTTTGGATCCGGGGAACCTTGTTGACTCCAGCTTACAGGTGCATTAGTTTCCCAGACCCTGACCTCCATCAGGTTCCTCCTTTCTGCCCTTCCCCACTGGTCCACTGCTGAGATCCGTGATGATTTGTGGTTAAGTCCATCAGACAGTCAACAGCAAAGGTGGGAAGACCTAAGGCTGGCCTTTGAAACACATGGAGGTGGTTTCTATCTCTACTGATGTGGACTTTTTTATGGGGAGTCTAGAAAGCCTTCCACCTAAAACATTCTTCTTTCCTTCTCGTCCCTGCTCCCTCATTCCTCCACCCCAATCATACACCCTGCCCCCAGGCTCTCTCAATAATGAAAATACTACCATTTGTGATTTTTCCTGTTGGAGTTAAATCATTGTGCTTCCAGAAATCTCTTTCAGAATACTAATACATACCCTGAGAGGGATAAGAAGCCATTACTATCTATTAACACCTTACACTGTCTTATTTACTCCTTGCTTTCAATAAGCTGTCTGCACATGGAGCCCTGAGGACACACGTCACAGAACATGTAATCCGGCCAGTTTATGGGTGTGCTATGCCGACGTTATCTGTCATAGGTTCCCACTTCACCACTGCTGAGGTTTGGACAATAAATTATATGGTCCCCTTCACTGAGCGGGATGGGTCTGCAGCATGTGTTTTTATTTGGGGAAGGGAAATCTGGAGCACGGATTGAATTTACCAAGGAGAAGCCGGAAGTACTGAGGACAGGCCGTCAGAGACGACAAAATGCCATGAAGAAGGTTGAAAACAAACTTTGCCGGCTTTAGAATTTGCCTTAACAAACCTCACAGTGTCCATGGGCCTCCATATGTCAAGGAACCCGGGACCGGTACAGGTCGGCTTGGGGAAGCATGGCCCAGCAGTAAAAAGCCTGGTGACTCAGGCCTTGAAGTCAGTCAGCCTTGGAATTAAATCCCAAATCCGCTACTAACTGGTGTGTGACTGCGTCCCTTGTCTCCTGAGGTTTCTATTGGTAATCTGTTGAGTCTTAATTTCTTTATTTGAAAAATTGAGATGACAATAACATCCACTCTTAAAGCAGCACTACAGATTAAATGAATTAAGGCATGTAAGTGTTTAACAAATGCACGGGGCACAGCAATCACTCGATGTCATCAGTTGGTATTACAGTAGCGGGTATCTCTGGGTATCTCTGGGTATCTTTGGGATTGTATGTACACCTGTCCTTCTCTGGAAACTTTCTAACCCACTGTGGTAGGCTGAATAATGGCCCCCAAAATATCCATGTCCCCATGCCTGGAACTAATAAATGCCACCTTATGTGGCAAAAGGGACTTAGCAGGTGAGGTTAAGTTAAGGATCCTGAGACGGGGAGATGGTCCTGGCTTACCCAAACACACACTAAAGGTAATTTCAAGTGTCCTTATAAGAGGGAGGCAGAGAGGGATTTGACTGCAGGGGAGGAGAACTCAGTGTCATGTTGGAAGCAGAAGGACGCCCTTTGAAGGTGGAGGAAGGGGCCGTGAGCCAAAGCATACGGGCGGCCACTAGAAGTGGAAAAGGCAAGGATATGGCTTCTCCCCTAGAGCCTCGAGAAGCCACCAGCCCTGCCCACACCTTGACTTGAGCTCTGTGAAACTGATCTCAGACTTCTGACCTCCAGAACTGTAAAAGCACACGTTTCTGTTGTTTGAAGCCACTAAGTTTGTGGTAATTTGTTACAGCAGCAACAGGAAACGAAGACACCCATCCAAAGTGGGAGGCTCTCGACAGCAGCATCTCTCCCCCTTGGTCTAAGAGTGACCCACGCTGGGCCCATCAGATCCTTTCTCCCAGGCACTGGAATTCTGAACTGGGACTTGTAGGTGTTGAGTCACATAAACGGCAGGATGCCAGAGAGGCGGAGCATGAACGCAGGCGGCTGAGCTTCTCACGCCTGCCTGCTTCCTGCCCCCACCACTGATTATTCAGCTCTCCCTCAGAGACAACAGGGCTATATGGTGGGATTTATCAGTATCCCTCCCACAAAACCCCTTTGTCAATTAAAGCAGCTAGCTTTGATTTTTGTTAATTGCCACGCCCCAAAAACTGATCAATGCAGATGAGCTGTCATGAACGGTCAACTAGGAAGACGGCTTGTCTGCCACGAACCACTGGCCTGCAGCCTTTCTGGTGGCACCAATTCAGGTTTTGGTGGCTCGGAAGTAGCAGCAGTGGTCCCTGAGAAGATGCTCTGCAGCACAATTGAACAAGAGGCAGACAAAATGCTGTTCCCAAAGCAGAACCCCTAACAATGCTGGGCTGCTGAGCACATGCAGCTCACCCCAGCCGGGCACGGCCAAAGGCGGGGAAGCTCATTTTGGGGGGAAGCTTCTCAGGAAATGTCATTCTGAGCAGAGCTACAAAAAATTCTTGAGACACTACTGGATTTTTGCTGAGAGACTGTGGGTGGGAAATTGGAGAAACATTCCTACTACTCAGCTGCTAAATTTCTCAGGGAAAGATAAAATACAGATAGTTTAACCTAAAAAACTCGTGGTTACACGAGGCAAGTAGTCAACCTCTGCAGAGTGTGTACACTTTAAGAGAGATGAAGACTACAGCTACTCTGGGGCCTTGCAAGAGGCTGCCACGGAAGATGCCTGTGGGAGGGAATTTATTTCTCTATCCAGCCTACTTTATCTTTTTCGGTATCTGTTCAAGAGCCAGCTCAGTGACAGTCACTTCAAAAGGACAGATGTCTCTTACTTTAGGGTTCACTCATTCAGCAGACTTTTACTGAGTTACTAGTTTGCACCTGGAATGGTGCAAAGTACATTAGTTCCTAAGAGGAATACGACACATATCCTGCTGTCAGAGGGCTGCCAGCTTAGGTTGGGAGACACACAGAAACAGTCTGCTTCTGTATGATTGATAAACTGAGGTACTGGTAAGTACTAAGTGCCACTGTAGCATTAACCCTAACTGGAGGCTTAGGGACAACTTCCTGCAGATGACCTCTCAGGGGCACTCTGAAGAAGGAGTGACAATCAACCAGGTGAAGAAAGAAAGTGGGGTGAGAGCATGCCGGAAAGAAGGTGGGATGAGAGCAGCCCCAAGACGCTCTAAAGTTTCAGGGTTCGTGCACAGCTGGAAGGTGCCATGGGAGGGAAGGGTGGAGGAGTGGAGGCTGGAGAGATGGACAGAAGTTCTATGGGGCAGGGCCAGTGGTCTGACCCTTATCCTGAGAGGATGGCTTCCGTGGGGGAATTTTGAGAAGCCAGTGATGGGCATGGCTGGATTTGCATTCTGCTTGGTGTTCCTGGTGCAGAAAGTCCCCCAGATCTGGATAAACAGTTGTCAGGTATTGAACAGATCGCTGGAGTACCATCACAGGTGAGACAGGCTCTCTTTGCAGTTCCCTTTTAATGGGGCATGGGAGTAGGTTTTGGTTGAAGGCTAGCTTGGGTGGGTAGATGCCTCGAGAATCTCAAAATTGAGGTTCAACTTAGAATGTTAAGTTAAGGCTCAAATCTTCATCATGAAAGGTGAGCAGAGAAGGTTTAATCAAGGACTGTGGATTGGGTTTTACATTTTGCAAACCAAGAAGAAAGGCAGCCTTTTAGAAAGAGGCTTGGGGTACAAAGTCTAGGCAGCCCCTTACGAAGTAAGGTGGAAGCTTGCTGGTTACCTGCTTGCGTCAGCCTATCTTGAAATACATGGTAATTTACAAATACGGAGTTTATCTTACTATGAATTCTTTTTCCTCAGGGTCTGTGCTGATTGGAGTAACAGGAAATCTGCCAACATTTCAGGCCAGTTTGTACATGTAGACAAAGAGTGACCAAATCTGCTATAAAATGTGTCCCTTATCTCATAAAGGCAGGATTCACAGTTTTGCCAACAAGTTTCTAGAAACAGATTTGTAAGGCAAAGGTTGGCAGGCAGGTTGAGCTGCAGGTAAAGTAATACAAAAGACAAGCAGCCTCTTACTTCATGAAAAAACAACTATAACCTGTATACGCACTTCGTGAAACATCTGTTATATGCCAGGGACTGTGGCCAGAATCCTAAAAAATGAAGTTGACTTTAAAAGACATGGTTCTGGCCTTCAAGGAGCAAATTGTAGGGGGAAGAAATGGGTGCACACAGATCTAAAAGGACATGGATTGTGAGAGACTTGCCACAGTAGCCCCAGAGCCTAGCAAGCTCAGTGCCTGCGAATGGCGGGGGTCCCGGGATGTCTGCCTGGGTGAAGTATGGCCCAACGCAGCAACAGTTGTGGGACTCCAGATTTGGTTCACAGCCGTACCATTTGTTTTGAGTCCTTGGGGGCACCAGGAATGTTCCAGCAGCGGGAGAGAAAAGGGCTTCCCCTACTGGGGTCCACAGAAGACTATCTGAATCAGAATTACCTGGGGGCTCGTCTACCTGCAGAGTCCCAGGCTCTACCCAAAACCCACTCAGTGAGAACCTCCGGGAGTTCTCTTGAGCACCTGTGCACTCAACACATTTGGAAATCAGAACAGACCCGTACTTGAAACCCAACTTTCCAACTTACTGACTGGCTAACCCTGGACAAACTAAAAAGTCCTTTCTAGATTTCAAATGCTTCCTCTGTCAAATGGGATAGCAATAGTGATCACTACCTGGGGCTTTGTGCTGACGCAGTGAAACAAGGCAGCTGAAGCACGGAGCACAGGAAAGCCCTTAGCTCACATAACGGTTCAGCGGGAGAGGAGATGCGATCTGCTCTTCCAAACCAGCTTTTTGGATTTCCAGTTAGTTTCCTCAACCCTCAGGTCTCATCCTTATCTCCCACTCCTTGTTACACAAGGGCTTCTCCGCAGGAGTCCCTAAGACGGCTGTTTCTGATGCACCTCCAGTCTACTCACCAGGATCTCAAGCTGGAAGGGCGTTCCTTCTCCCATAACCGCTAGGAATCACTGTTGTGGTTACAAGTTCCTCCTTAGATGATCTCCTTCAGTCTCCCAGTAGCTCTTTTCACACAAGTGTTGGGAACCAGCCCTTCACGAACCTTCTCCTAAGGCCAAACTGGTCTACTTATCCTGCCACAAACCTCTGGTGCTTTCCAGGTCTTTTTTCTTTTTTTTTGCTTATCGTAAAATATACATAACATAAAATTTACCCTTTTTAAGGGTAACCATTTTTAAGTGTACAATCCACTCCCAGATCTTTATCATCATCCCAAATAAACTATACCCATTAGAACAACTCCACATTCCCCTCTCCCCCAGCCCCTGGTAATCTCTGTTCTACTTTCTGTCTCTATGAATTTGCCTATTCTAGATACCTCATGGAAGTGGAATCCTACAATATTTTTCCTTTTGTGTCTGGCTTATTTCACTTAGCATAATGTTTTCAAGCTCCATCCATACTGTAGTATTTATCAGAATTTCCTTCCTTTTTAAGGCTGAATAACATTTCATTATATGTATAAACCCCATTTTGATAATCTGTCCACCTGTGCATGGACATTTGGGGTGTTTCCACCTTTTGGTGGATGACGATGCTGTGAACGTTGATGTGTGGGTATCTGTCTGAGTCCTTGCTTTTTATTTCTTTTCTGTTGGTACATTTCGACAAGGGGAATTGCTGGATCCTATGTGGTAATTCTGTGTCTAACCTTTTGAGGAACCACCAAACTGGTTTCCACAGTAGCTGCACCATTTTACATTCCCACCAGCAACCCACAAGTGTTCTAATTTCTCCACATCCTTGCCAATACTTATTATTTTCCTCTTTTTTTCCTTTTTTGATAAAGGCTACCCAGTGGCTGTGAAGTGGCATCTCATCATGGTTTTGATGTGCATTTTCCTGAGCTCTAGCTCTTTAATTTTGTGACACCCTTTCCCCATTGCTAGAAATTCAAGTCCAGACTCTCTGCCTCTGCATATCCCACCTGCTCTTTGAAATCTAGTCAGCCTCTCTCACCGATACTGAAGCAAACTTTTCTTCTTGTAAATTTCTATTTACAATGATTCTTTGGCAAATAATCTTGGCCTGCCTTGTGACGTCTCCTACATTTTGAAAATCCTTTTCCCTGTGGATCTGCCAGCATCTTGAGTGCATAGAGCATGTGCTCTTCCCTCATCCTCCAGAGTTCCCAGCTCAGGGTTAGAAGGGTAGAGCATCCCTGTACTTAAGAGGTGCAAAAGTATTTGTTGCTACTCTTGTTGAATTGATTTCAATTATTCTTGCTGCGTGTCTTTAATTTTGATAATAACTACACATTATGGAATGCTTATGATGTGATCATCGCTTTATGTATTTATTTCATTGAATTCTCTCAACATGTCATGGGAACTATTATTATTCCCACTTTATGAAGGAGGGAACCCAAGTTTAGTAAGGTGATCTAGTAAGAGATGGAACTGGATTCCGGTCTAGATTATCCGACTGTAAAGTCTGGCCACTTTCCCACTATATATATATATATATATATATGGTCCCATGATCACATTTTATGGAAAATTGCCAAGACTCAATGGAAATTCAAGTTTATTACTATTCATAATAATTTTACTTGCAATGACAGAGATGCAATTCAAATAGCTTAAAAAATATTGGGGACAGGAAGGGGTGAAGCTGGGTTTAAGGACACCTGGAATCAGGGACCTAAACAAGAGAAATTTGGTGAGTTTCAGTCTCTCTCTCTCTCCTTCCTCCTCGACTCCCTGTCTCCATCTCTCATCTCTGCCTTTCTGTTTTTTGGTATCGTGTGCTTCTACTGGAATGGGCTCTCTCTACACTTGGGGAACATGGTGCCAGAAGGTTCCAGGACCACATACTTACAACAGGACCAGTGAGGCAAAGGGATTCATCTTCACTAATTCTGGGCAGAAAAATCCTAGGGAAGGCTTCTGGCTGGCCAGGCTGAGGTCATGTGGCCAGGAGAAAGGTGGACAGTGATTGCTCTGGCCTTCACACGTCCAAGGTCCAGCTCTGAGGTTAGGGGTGGGGTCTGCGACTGGCAGCCTCCTAGAACCACATCGTCAGAGATGGGATCACGGGGAAGAGAATTCCCACTTACGAAAGTGCGTGCTATATCAAGACAGACAAAACAATGATGGTGTGCACCACACTAAAAAACTGGCCCCTGCCGTCTGTGGTAGTTAGTGAGCTGTGTAACTTGCCTTGAAACTGCATGAAGGAAGGTATTTTTAGCTAAACTTTAAACAGAGGAGGGTATCTTCATGCTAGTGCCATGGGGAGTGAATACGTGTTTAAGTCACAGGGAATCATAGGAAGACTGGGGGTTTGTTCTCTCCCCCTCCCTCCCTCTCTCTTTCTCTTTCTACCTTTGCTCTGTGTAGCCTTTGGAGACGTAGAGATGAGGAAGACCCAAACACCACTCTGTGCCCTCGAGGAGCTCTGCTCAGTGTGGGAGTGGGCTGGGGGTGAAGGTGGGGAGGCAGAAAGAAGAGTTAAACACAATGTGCTAAAATCAGGTGTGAAGCTGCTGTGACACAAACAAGGAGGGAGCATTAACTGTCTTTAGGGGAGAGGAGGGTAGCATGATGGGGTGGTATTCGAGTGCAATTTTGAAGGACAAGGAGCTCTGCAGACAGAGACAAGGGGAAGAAAGCTTTCTAGCAAATGCCTGTAGAATAACTACCTTAACAAGTCAAAACATAGGGACCCAAACATCCTGTCTCTGGAAAGGAGAGTGTTTTCACAGCAGCACGAGGAGGTCAGTGTTGCGGGAACATAAAGCACAGGGCCATCAGGGAAGCAGGACGCGAGGCCGGAAACCCAGGTGCAAGCTGGGTTATGAGGGACCCTGAATGCCATGCTAAAATGTTTGGATGGGGTGCAATTGAAGATTTTTGAGTAGTGGGATGATCCAATCAGATTTGTGTATTAGAAAAATTGGTCTAGAAGCAATATGGCATATGAAATGGAAAGAGGTGATCCTAGATCTGGAAAGAGATGTCTTGAGGTCCAGGAAATTTCTGGGAATTCGTATTTATTAGCCTCTCTTTTTCCTCTACATTATTGGGTAAGAGAGAAGGTCATAATTGAACAGCGGACAAGTAAGGGAGGTGGTTCCCACCAGGCTCCAGATTGAGATGGCATTTCAGGGGTCAATTACATGCATCCTGAGCTCCATATGACGGCAGAAGCATCATATAGTGTTATGCGTTGGATTGTGTCCCCACAAAATTCCTATATTGAGGCCTTAACCCCCAGGACCTCAGAATGTGACTGTTTTTGGAGACAAGGCCTTTAAAGAGGTGATTAAGGTAAAATGGGTAAATATGAGTGGGCCCTGATCCAGTATGTTTGGTGTCTTTATAAGAAGAGGAAATCTAGACACAAAAAGAGACAGCAGGGATGCAGGTGCACAGAGGAAAGACCATGTGAAGACACAGGCGGAAGGTGGCCACCTTCGAGCCAAGGAGAGAGGCCTCAGAAGGAACCAAGCCTCCTGACACCTTGATCTTGGACTTCCAGCCTCCAGAACTGTGAGAAAATAAATGTTGTTTAAGCTCCCAATCCGTAGTATTTTGGTATGGCAGCCCTAGCAAGCGATATACACAGTATGTCAACGTGCTCCCAGATACTAGATGTGCATAGTGAGTGTCTTAGTCTGTTCGGGCCACTGTAACAAAACACCACAGATTGGTATGAATAACAGAAATTTACTTCTCACTGTTGTAGAGGTTAGAAGTCCAAAATCAGGGCGTCAGCATGGTTGGGTTCTGGTGAAGACCCTCTTCCAGGTTGCAGACTGTTGACTTCTCGCTGTGTTCTCACTGGTGGAAGGGGCAAGCAAGCTCTCTGGGGGCCCTCTTAAAAGGGCACCAATCCCATTCATGAGGCCTCCACCCTCAGGACCTAATCCCCTCCCAGAGGCTCCACCTCCCAGTACCAGCACCCTGGGATTTCAACATAATGAATTTTGGGGGCATGCAAGCATTCGGACCATAGCAGGCACCTACCCTGGCAGTTGCCTTATTCTGATTTGCTTGTCTCATGTCACAGGGGGAAGATTTCAGAGAATTGCCTGGAAGAAAATCTGGAGTGTGAGAACTAAGAGAAAAAAAATCATGTTTCATTTGTCTAGGAAAATGGGTGGGCGAATAGCGGTGAAGAGAGAAGGAATGACTGATAAAGCCACTTAAAATCAATTTTAAAGTCTATAGTTCTGTTTAACTGCATTTTAAAAAAAAAATGTGGGCAAACTTGATTTTCTAATTCCAAGCTTCTTTAGAAATTTGGTTTAGCAGAAGTCCTAAGGCTGCCTGAATGTTGTTTACTGCCTAACAATTCAATAAAAAGTAAGATTCCACTATTTTTTTTCCCAAATGCAAAAGAGCTGATGCTAAGATATGGGAAAATTGATTTATTCCAATTGGGGGGAAATCAAATACTGTGACACTGATATGGTAACCACAGGGCTATAATCTTTCTCTTGTTTTATTTTCACCAAAGGAGTGAAAAGATACTGACACCCCCTAGGAGACCCTTCAGGGTAGTGGGAAAAGCAGAAAGTAGTTTTAGATCAGGTTCCCTGGTTAAACACTGCGTAGTGTGACGTTCTTCAGTTCTAAACTAAGCCTCAGGCATTCGGTACTGACGGGAGGGCAAAGACACAATTGAGGCAAAAGTCACCCTGGAAAAGAAGATGCCAAGAAACATTGAGTTAATTTTACT
The DNA here is from genome assembly GCF_041296265.1 of Equus caballus. Classification (NCBI taxonomy): domain Eukaryota; kingdom Metazoa; phylum Chordata; class Mammalia; order Perissodactyla; family Equidae; genus Equus; species Equus caballus. The sequence continues at coordinate 50,602,925 of NC_091707.1, read as the reverse complement.
CAAGTCTAAAAAGAGCGGTGATATAATGTGGGACGGTGAAAAAGGTATTGAAAGCGCCTTTATTGGTGTGTTGGTATTGGTGTATCTTCCACATTTTATTCTAACTGAAAATGTTATTTGAGTAGATTAAGGTTCCTGTTTAGCTGTTTTAATTATTTCGTCAAAAACAAAGCAAAATAACAACAAAAGAAGTTTGACCTTGCAGTAAAGACTGCTAATCTTAATGGAAGTTAACAAGGCCCTTTGGTCAGATCCCAAAACTCTAACGCTGGCAACGTTCTACTCTAATTGCACCTTCTATTTTCCAGAGAACAGAGTCTTGGCGTCCTTGAAACCACAACTATAGCAGAGGAGTGTAAAACACATTTTTACACGCCAAATCTCTCTAATTCAGCTAGACGCCTCTCTCATTGAGACTATCCTTGTCCAAGCAGCCAGGTCTTTTACACTCATGCAAATGAACACTTCCATTCTGCTGCTCTCCATTTCCTACAGCGCCTACAGTCAACTTTTAAAAATGTCTATCTGATCGCATCACCTTTGGCTTAAAAACCTTTCTTCCGCTTCTCCATCTTTGAGGTGAAACAATAAATCCTTTAACACGATACACAAGCTCCTTTGTGTTCAGGTGCCATTTTCGTGTCTCTCCTCAGCTCTTGCCCCATGTTTGGGCCAATACTGGACTCCTTTCAGTTCCTTGAATGAGCCACACCTCCTTGCCTCTGGGCTTGGCACATCCTGTTCCCTCTACCTGCAGTCTCCCTACCCTTTACCTGGCTACTAGCACTTCAGGTCTCAGCTTACAGGTTGGTTCTTTACTTAGGAAGAACTTCCTTGACTCCATGGACTAAGTTAGGCTCCCCTATGGCATGGCCCCGTATCGACTCCTATGCGTCTACTATTATAGCAGTCATCAAACTTTATGATATTATTTGACATTTTCTTCTGCTGGACTGTAGGTTCCATGAGAATAGGGACCATATCCACCTTTTTCAACTTTATAGCCCTAGCACCTAAAATCGTGTCTCATCCAAAGGAAGTGCTCAATGAATATTTAGGGAACAAATAAGTGTTTTTATAATGAAGTGAGAAAAAATATTGTAACAGCAACATTCAGAATTCCTCATAGGGAAGGAACTCGCTTGGGGGAAATACTCTGATAAAGCTGATCAGAGGTGGGGAGCCCTTGCTAGTTATGGATGTCAGCAAGCACTAAGACCAGTCTGAGGAGGAGGCCACCCTCAATATCTGAGTTAAAGAGCTGAATTTATCGTTTGCTTAAGAGATGGAGAGCGGTACTTGGAAGGCACAGTCTTTCTGGTCAAAGCAAGCTGCTGATCTTAAACAGCCACTGGGAGGTGTGCAGGTCAGAGATTGGGGGACCTTCATTAACAGAGCGTCCAGTGATTGATTGATCATCAGCTATGGAAATGTGCTTACTGGACGGAGGCTTGTTAATCGGCTGCCTCAGAAAATAGGGTCTGTCATTGATGGGCCAGTTTTCAGGAGCACGTGTATTCATGTGGAGTTGGTCAACTTGGACTGTTTCTGCAGGTTACAAGTTGTTAGAGCAAAAGAGCGATCAGTTGTTCCGGGAGGGTGGAGGGTGGGAAGTTCTCTCCTCAGACTCCAAGAGATGAAAAAGTACCAGCAGAGAGCAGAGAGCAAGAAGGACAGAGGAACTCTACAGTGATGGGGTGTCCAGAAGGCACTTTGAGGACAGCGGTGCCTTCTGTTTAGTTGAAGTTATTTTCACTGATACGAGGCAAACCCTCCTCTTCCGCCCCATCCTGCCTCACTCCCTTCCTCCTAACACCACCGTGCATTTTTGGTAAGGGCTGTTACGCTCAGGGAGAGAGAGTGAGCTTGCTGCGGAAAAGGGTCTCATGTCTGAGTCAATGTGGGGTGAGGCACAGACAGTTTGTGCATTAGTTGCGTAGAGCCTAGAGTGACCCTGAAAACGTGAGCTCCACTGAGGAGTCATAGATTATTGGTGTAAAGTCAGGTTTATTGAGGTCTAATTTAAATTCAGTAAAATTACGCGTACAGTTCAATGACTTTCGACAAATGTATACAGTGTATAATCACCACCACAGTCAGGATATAGGACATTTCCATCACCCCCAAAAGTTCCCTGGTGCCCTTTTGTAGTCAATCCCCTACCCCTCTCCTTTAGCCCTTAGCAACCACTGACCCAATTTCTTTCCCTATAGTTTTGCCTTTTCCAGAATATTAGACAAAAAGAATCCTACAGGACGTAGCCTTTTGTGTGTGGCTTCTTTCACTTGACGTAACACTTTTGAGATTCAACAGGGTCACTGCATATATCAGTAGTTCATTCCTTTTTTATTGTTGCATACTATTCCATTGTATGGATGTACCACAATTTGTTTCTCCGTTTGTCAACAATAGACATTTGGGTTGTTTGCAGTTTTTGGCTATTGTGAATAAAGTTGCTATAAACGTTCACACACAGGTCTTTGTGGGGACATTCGTTTTCATTTCTTTAAGGTAAACAACTAGGAGTGATATTGCTGGGTTATATGAAAGTATGTATTTAACTTTATAAGAAACTGCAAAACTGTTTTCCAAAGTGGCTATTTGCATTCCCATCAGCAATGTGTGAGAGTTTTAATTACTCTCTATCCTGGTCGGCACTTGATAAGGTCAGTTTTCTTAGTGATTCTAGTAGGTACGCATTGTAGTCTTAATTTGCACTTTTTAAACACTTAATGATGTTGAGGAACTTTTTACATGTTTATTTGTTATCTGTGTATCTTCCTCGGTAAGGGATCTGTTCAAATCTTTTGCCCATATTTTTTAAGTGGGTTATTGACTTTTTAATTGTTGAGTTATAAAAGTTCTTTATATATTCTGGATACAAATAGTCTCCTAGCTATATAGTTTGAAAATATCTTCTCCCAGTCTGTGCTTGTCTTTTCATTTTCTTAGCATGTCTTTTTCAAAGAGTAGAAGTTTTAAATTCTGGGAAGTCCCATTTATCAATTTTAAAAATTTTCTGGTTCATAGTTTTTCTTCCCATCCAAGAAACCTTTTCCTAACCCAAGGTTACAAAGATTTTTCTCCTGTGATTTCTTCTAGAAGTCTTCCCTTTTAGGTTTTACATTTAGGCCTAGGATCCATTTTGAGTTAATATTTGTATGTATACAAGGTGTGGTTTGAGGTTTTTTGTTTTCTTTTTTTATGTCTAATTGTTCCAGCACCATTTATTGAAAAGACTGTCCTTTTCCATTGCATTGCCTTGCCATCTTTGGAAAAAATCAACCAACCACATATGTATGGATCTTTTTTTTTTTTTTGATGTTCTATTATTTTTCATTGATCTATATGTTTGTCCTCACAGCAATACCATACCCTCTTGATTATGGTAGCTATATAGAGTCTTGAAGTCAGGTCGTCCCACCCTCCAAATTGTCAACTTGTAAATTTCTCCAAAAAAAATTCTCCTAGGATTTTGATCCGAACTGCATAGAATCTATAGATCAATTTGGGGGAGAACTGACGTCTTTATGATACTGAGTCTTTGTTCCATGAACATGGTATACCTCTCCATTTATTTAGGTCTTCTTTCTTCCTCCTATCAGTGTTCTGTAGTTTTCAACATAAAATTCCTGCATATATTTTGTTAGATGTATCCCCAAATACTTCATGTCTTTTGATGTCATTGTGACACTTTAAAATTTCAATTTCCAATTGTCTATTGATTCTATATAGAAATATAAAGGATTTTTGCATATTGACCTCATATCCAGTGATCTCGGTAAACACACATCTCAGTTCTAGTAGGTCTCTTCCAGATTCTTTATAGTTTTCTATAGTTTTACTTCTTTTTCTTGCATTTAATTTCACTTTTTATTTGAAAATAATGCCAAACATAAAAGTTGCAAGAAAGCTGTCATGGTTAATTTTCTGTGTCAACTAGACTGGCCTAAGGTATTCCCAGATAGCTGGTAAAGCATTACTTCTGGGTATGTATGAATGTGTTTCTGGAAGAGATTAGCATTTGATTCAGTAGACTGAGTAAAGAGATCCAGGGGCTGGCCCCGTGGCCGAGTGGTTAAGTTTGCGTGCTCCGCTGCAGGCGGCCCAGTGTTTCGTTGGTTCGAATCCTGGGTGCGGACATGGCACTGCTCATCAAACCACGCTGAGGCAGCGTCCCACATGCCACAACTAGAAGGACCCACAGCAAAGAATATACAACTATGTACCGGGGGGCTTTGGGGAGAAAAAATAAAATCTTAAAAAACAAAAATTAAAAAAAGAAAAAAAGAGATCCACCACGCTTACCTGTGTGGTCGGGCATCATCTAATCTGTCAGGGGCCCAAACAGGCAAAGGAAGGGCAAATTCTCTCTCTTTTCTTTTTTTTTTTTTAAAGATTTCTCTCTCTCTTTCTGTCTTATTTTTTTGGTGAGGAAGATTGGCACTGCTTAACCACTATGCCACTGGGCCAGCCCCTGTTTCTCTTTTTTCGACCTGGGATGTCCATCTTCTGCCCTCGGACATCACAACTCCTGATTCTCGGCCTTCGGACTTTGGGACTTACACAAACAGCCGCCTGGTTCTTAGGCCTTTGGATTCAGACTAAATTATACTCCCAGCTTTCCTGGGTCTCCAGCTTGCAGACAGCAGATTGTGGGACTTCTTGGGGACTTCTCGACCTCCATAACTGCATGAGCCAATTCCTATAATAAATCTCCTCTTATATTTATCTGTGTCTATCCTGTTGGTTCTGTTTCTGTGGAGAACCCTGACTAATACACAAACACAAGGAACTCCCATATGCCGCTCACTCAGAAACTCCCTTCACTTTTCATCAATTGTACCAATAACATCTTTTAGGGCAAAAGGATCCGGACCAGGATTACACGTTGCACTCGTTGGTCATGTACCTTCAGTGTCCTTCATTCTGAAACTGTTTTTTAGTCCTTCTTTGACCTTCATAATCTTAAGATTTTCGAAGATTATAAGCCAGTCATTTTATAGACTATCCCTCAATTTGCATTTGTCCGATGTTTCCTATAATATTCAAAACACGCATTTTTGGTAGGAATACTACAGAAGAGTTGTTGTAGCACCTGATGTTGGTTTGTCCCATCACAGGTGACATTATTGGTCAGAGACGAATCTACATGGCCCTGGAGGCTCATTTCCTTCCTTCTTTTCATCGCAGAGCTGAGGGCCTGCTGAGCTGGACTGAGCAGGTCTGCGGAGAGACAAGACTATCGGTCAGTGTCAACATTCCTGGTGGGCGAGGGTGTTCCCAGGACCCTCTGAGCAGACCTTGGCCCTTGGTATGCTTACTTGCTAGCACTGTACCTGAGGTTTCCCTTGATGTATTTCTTACTATTTATAGAAACTAGGACTTCCCTAAGCCCAATTAGGCTAACATATAAATGTGCAATGCTGTGTGGGAGTGGGGCCCACTTCCCCTCTTGGCCTCTGGCTCTGTCTGTTTACACCCAGCTGCCTTGGTGCACACACAACAGCTATGCTTGGCTTATGCTGTGCAACAATGAAAGTTCACGGGGCAGCATGCACTCTGCCACTTCTTTGCATTTAAGTTTCCTCCAATAAACCCCATGTTCTAGCTGCACCATGTAGCACCTGTTGGGTGTGTCTCTGACACTTGGCTTGATGGTTAGCTTTGAACACTTCGGTAAGGTGGTGCCCGCTAGATTCTCTTTTGTCAAGTTCCCGTTTTTTAAATAAGAATTTTATGGGGAGATGCTTTGAACCTATGTAAATAACTCATTCTTTGTCCAACTTCTACCCAGTAGATTTAGCAAACATTGCTACTTCTTGTCTGATGATTGCCAAATGGCGACTTTCTAATTCCATTATTCCTTCTAAATTTATTAGTTACAATCTAGTCTAAGGAAGAGCTATTCCTCATTTATTTATTCATTTTTAAAAAAAATAGCAGTCTGGACTCATGGATTCTATGTTATTTCAATGGAATATAATCTCTTACAATCATATTTTGATGCTCAAATTGTCCTAGATTTGGCTAGTGTGTGTCCTTCAAGCTAACTGCTTTGCTCTTTTGAAATGTCTCTATCATTCTTTGAGCATTTTCATACTTTCTGGCATAATAAAATGTTCCAGTCTCCTCTATATGAAACTGTTACATTTATATTTATTTTTATACCCATATATATTGAAAACTCTGAATTCATAATCCCAATCCAATCTCTCAAGCCTTCTTGCTTTTTCCCTTTCTCTATTTGTAACCCCCTTCTCCAACAGTGAGAATCCTGGCTTCCATTATCCTCAATATCATTTTTTCTTTGTGTAGTTCCATGTGTACAGCCACCTGACTTTGCAGGACTGTCGCCCCACCTTCCGTGTTGGGGCTCTGACCCCACACTGGGCTGACTTCCTGGCTGAACACTGTGGTGGCTATATTCTCCTATGTAGATGAAAAAGCAGAGAATGAGTCAGTAGAAGGAGATAACACAGATGAAGCAGAGACACAGAAAAGAATCACAGAAGGACACAGGGAGCACCTTTTGGACTCCTGGAAACTTTCCAACTCCTGGTTCTAGCCCTTTGCTAAGATGTAGTCATATTCCTGCTTCTGGCTTTTGTGAGAAGCGCCTACATCTTTATGAACAATTCTTCCCTTTTGGGTAAGCTACTTCAGGATGGTTTCTGTTACTTGCAAACAGAGAGTCTTAAAGATATATTTATATCCTGGCTTGGTCTACAAAAAAACAAATTGTGGAAATAATCAGGGCAAAGGGAAAATAAAAATTAACCCACAGAAAATGCATTCCACATGGTACTGTACTGTTGCTTAACATGAGCTGAAATATTAGCTCCAAGATTTCTAGTGATCCAAACAAAGTGTGAAACATTATCCTTTACAAGATTTTATGTCTCCAGATTTAAAACAAACCAAACCAGCAACTGGAGCATGAATAGATAGACCATTGGAACAGAATAGATAGTCTAGAAGTGAACTCTTCAATAAATGGCCAACAAATGGCAAACTGTGTAGCCAGCCATAAAAAAAATTAATTTGGATTCATACCTCACCCCATATACTGAATCAGTTCCAAATGGATCAGGGTTTTATTGCAAAAGATTGGAAGTCTAAATTCCCATCAATAGAGAATTGGTTAAATAAATAATGGCACATCTCTGCAATAAAATGTTATGGGCTTTGAAATAAATAGCAAGGAACTCTGTATATATTGCTGTAGACATGGCTTCTTGATATATTAAGTAAAAAAAGCAAGGTATAGTAAATGTGTATGGCACACTACCACTTTTGTAAAGGAGGAACGTCTTGGCTTGTATATGCATAAAACAATTCTCTAGAGGAATGAGCAAGAAACAGTGGTTACCTGTTCAGGGCATGGGGACAGGTGTAGGGGAGAGTTTTTTTTTTACTGTATACCTTGCTATGCTTTCTGATCGATGAATCACATGTATGTACTATTTAATTTGATTTATTTTTATTGAGGTAACATTGGTTTATAACATTACATAAATTTCAGGTATACATCATATTTCAACTTCTGTATAGACTACACTATGTTAGCCACAAAAGTCTAGTTGCCATCTGTCACCGTACAAAAGTACCCCTTTACGCCTTTTGCCCTCCTGCCACCTCCCTTCCCCTCTGGTAACTACCAATCTATTCTCTGTATCTATGTGTTTGTTCATTTTTTTTTTATCTTCCTTATACGAGTGAAATCATACGGTGTTTGACTTTCTTCATCTGACTTATTTCACTTGCATAATATCCACAAGGTCCACCCATGTTGTTGGAAATGGCAAGACTTCATCTTTTTTTATGGCTGAATAGTATTCTATTATATATGTATACCACATCTTTATACTTTCATCTGTTGATGGGCACTTAGGTTGTTTCCAAGTCTTGGCTATTGTGAATAATGCTGCAACAAACATAGGAGTGCATATATCTTTTTGAATTAGTGTTTTCATGTCCATTGGATAAACACCCAGATGTAGAATAGCTGGATCATATTTCAGCTCTATTGTTAATTTTTTGAGGCATCTCCATACCGCTTTCCAGAGCTGCACCAGTTTGCATTCCCGCCAGCAGTGTACAAGGGTTCCCTTTTCTCCACACCCTGTCCAACACTTGTTCTTTCTTGTCTTCTTAATAATCCATTCTGACATCTGTGAGGTGATTTCCCATTGTGGTTTTGATTTGCATTTCCCTAATAATTAGTGATGTTGAACATCTTTTCACGTGCCTGTTGGCCATTTGTATATCTTCTTTGGAAAAATGTCTGTTCAGATCTTGTGCCAATTTTTTAAGTGGGTTGTTGTACTACCCCCAAAATTTAAAAAATTGATGAAAATCAGACAAGGCTGCTGATGGAGAAACCCAGCTAGTCTTGACAGATTGAGGGGATGGCATGAGGGGGAGGCAAGTCTTACCTCTCACAAATTTCCACTGCTAGAGGAGCCTGTGCCTATCCCCACCCTGAGATGCCCTCCTTCTCATAAAGCATTATCTCTAAAGCCTTCACATATATTACTGGGGAGGTCTATTGCCCACGGTGCTCGACATAGAAGAAACATTACTTTTCCAGAGGTCTGCCACGAGCATCCTGCTTACTTCCTAATTTGGCCCACGAACATTCTCTGTTTAGATGAAACTTCTAGCCAATTTACAGCAAATCTAGGATCCAAACTTGAGCACTGTAGTGATTGAGTACACCAGTCCTGATGCCAGACTACCTGGGTCCGAATCTCAGTTGTTCCCTTATTAGCTGCTTACCTGATGGGCGTTATTAACTTTCTTCATCTGTTCAAATGGGGGCCAATTACAGCACCTACCTCACAGGTTTCACACGAAGATCACAGGCTTACACCAGCCTGTCCAAGAGCAGTATCATGCTAGCCACCTAAGACATTAAAATAATTCTTAGTCACATTAAAAAAACCCAAAAAACAAATGAAACCAAATTTATCCCAATATGTCAAAAATATCACTTCCACAGGTAATCCATATAGTGAGCTGTTTCACATTCTTTTTTGATGAAGAACACATACATCTGAGTTCCGACGAGCACGTCTCAATTGGGACTAGCCATCTTTTAAGCGCTCAATAGGCCCACGGGGCTGGCGACCACTGCACGGAACGGCGCAGCCTGAGACCAGATCTAGCGAGTCGTAGGTGCTAAGGGCTAACTCTTACTAGCAGAAGCATGGTTGCCGTTAGCATACCCCCTCTGGAGTAAACGAGCTTATACTGAGTCCTCTGGAAGAGATGCCTACATTTTGAGATAGACTAAAGGGATTTTCTTTAAGCTAGTCACTTACTTGACCTCCCTATTTTAACGCACAACTCTGAGATATGGTGCAAGGCTGTGACCTACGCAAAGGAACTATTTACATAAACGGGGCCACAGTCCCCATCTCACTTTCTGGTCATCCCTGTTCCGGGGTGGGAGTGGGGGTGGGGTTTGTGGTCTCCCCACATGCGGAGGGCCCTGCACCGCCACCGCGGGGGAAAGCAGGCAAGTGGGAAGGTCTTTAGGAGGGGAGGGGGATGGTGGAAGGGGCGCGGAGCCCTCGGGAGAACAAGCACCGCCGCGGGGCAGGGCCACGTTTAGGGGGCGGTGGGCGCCAGAGGGGCAACAATGGAGGCGGGCGGATTCCGAGGGCCAGGAGGCTCTGCCCAGCGAGGCGAGCGTCCGCCGCGTCGGCGCGCGGGCCCCGGGGCCGCCAAGGCGCCGGGCAGCGGGCGATGGAAGGCCGGCTCGGTCTCGGCGCTGGGCCGCAAACGCCGCCGCCCGCGCCCTCTGTCTCCCGGCTCCTGAGTGGCTGCACGGCCGGGATTAACCTTTCACCGCCGCGCCCCGTCCAATCACAGGCTGGCTCTCATGCCGGCGCGGGGCGAGCGGCGCGTGGGGCGCGGAGGGGGCGGCGCGGGCGCCGGTGGGATTCTCCAAGCGGCGGTGCGCCGTTGCCGCGGGCCGTGCGCGGGCTGCAGGCGAGCCGGGCGCTGCGCAGTCTCCGCAGGCGCCAGCGGGAGGGGTCGAGGCGGAGGCGCGGCGCGGCGCGGCGCAGGCTGCTCCAGGCCCAGGTGAATGGAGTAACCTGACAGCGGGGACGAGGCGACGGCGAGCGGGAGGAAATGGCGGCGGCGGCGGCGGCGCCGAGCGGCACCGGGAGGCCTGGGCTGTGACGCGCGCGCCGGAGCGGGGTCCGATGGTTCTCGAAGGCCCGCGGCGCCCCGTGCTGCAGGTGAGGCGGGCTCCCGCGGAGCCGCTTTGTGTGCGGGGCGGGGAGCGGCTCCGCCCGGCCCCGCGCCCGCCTCCGCGCCGAGGCCCCGCATGGGCGCGCTGGGCCCCGCGCTCCGGCCTGGCCCGCGCGGCGACACCGGCGCGGGCAGAGGGCGCGGCCTGTGGGGCCGGGGCCCCCGCCGGGCTCCGCGCCGCCCTTGCCTCGCGCCCCTCCGGGGTGGGCGCTTTGGAGGGACCCTGTGCGCCCGCCCTGGCAGCGGCTGGGCGCGCGGAGTGGGGCCGGTGCTCCCCGCTCGCCCGCAGTCCGCGGAGAGCGGGGTTTGACAGGTCGGGCGGCGCGCGGAGAGTGGCCCGGGGGCAGCCGCGGCATCCCGGAGCATCCTCGGGCCCTGGCCTGCCGGGGGCCGCGGCGCTGGGCCTCCGTGGGCCCGCTGGAGAGGGCCGGGGAGGAAGGAAGCACGGGCTGTCCCTCCTGGCAGGAAAGCGCGAGCCTTCGGGGCCCGCCCGGGGAGGATTGTTCGTGTTTATTGGCAGGTGACCAGATCTGGGTCCCACGGGGCGTGTGGCCGAGGCCATGTTTTCGCCCCTCCCCTCCGATGTTTTTGTGCCCAGACGCCTGGACCCTGCCAAGGATCCTTTCTTAAAGGGTTTTTAATCTTTGGGAAATCAGTGTATGTTTTAAGTTAGCCCGTGAGATTCCTGCAGGGTGTCTAGAAAAGCTGAGCTGCCCCTGTGGCTTTGCCCGCCGCACGGAGCTAACCTACCGCTTAATGTATCCTCAGTAGCCTGAAGATTTGCAGACAGATGACTGGGGGTCCTGGCTCTATAGTGTTAGGTCTGTGCTTTTGTGAAGGAAGTCGGGCCTAAAGGGACACGTTACTGACCCACATAAGTCTAAGCATTCTTAGGACTATCGTGGTTTAAAAGCATTCATCTTATTAAAGAGTATTACTTTGAAGTCTGTGTGTCTTTGAGATGCTTCTGTCTTTGGATTTTCTGAGTCTTTACGGTTTTGATTTTCAGTGGTCTTCCTGTTGCTTGGTTTAAAAGTGCAGCACACTCAGTGAATGGAAAAGGGTACAAGTCAGGAGTTAAGTAACTTGGAAAATGTATTTTTTAAATGTGCTTTAATAAAAGGTTAACTAAATTGATCATGGGTTGATGTAAACATTACATTTTCTAAGTAAAAATACCCCTTTTAACCAACAGCTCCAGTAATTTATTGGAGGAGGGATGATGGTACAGGATTCTGAATGAGGCTGTTAGTGAATCACAATTTTAGTACCATTAATACCTTTGGGACTAGGTTCTAGAATAGTCAGTTTATTATGCAAAGTGTTGTCTTTAAAGCTAGCTGGCTACCTGTGGCACATGTGTATTGGATGTCACATGTGCTATATATACATACACACTATTATTTCAAAGCTTCATTTTAGGCCATATTTTATAAAACTCTGTCTGTAGATTAGAAATCCTATAAAGATTGATTTTAATGTGGTCACTGTAAACATTTAAATTGTTAGTGTTGGTTAATGGATTAATTCATGGCATCAAAATGCTGTTTTATGTAAAGATGTGTTATTCAAATTTAATTTGGGGAGAAAAGACCTTTTCCTGCAATCATTTTAGTAAGGCCTTGCTTTACTCTGTGCTGCCATCTCATCAGTGAAGGTTAAGTTTGTCACTGTGTTAGGTCAGAGGCTCTGTGTGTGAGTTGTATAGCGAGGTGGTTTTGCCGTTGCTGAGTTTTATTGTCTTGGCTTCGGAAGACGTTTTATTTTGATGTGGCTCATAATTCTTCTTGGATAGTGATTTTGTGGTGTTATACAGTGGGTAGGACTTTTAGTATAGGGCTGCCTTCTAGGAAGGATGACTTATGGCATTGAGATATTTATTACCTGCCGCTGTCTGACATGTGAGATGCTTGTTTCATTTGAGAAAGTAGGTATTTCATAGACATTCTGTCACTTGTGACCTTAACATCCTGTGATCATCACTTGTGGCAAAGGAGAGAAGGGAAACATTTATAATAAGAAATGCCTGCTGATTATGTGCCAAGATGTTTCAGGTGTTTTTGTATCCGTTCTCATTTCATCTTCACGGTGACCCTGAGACAGAGTCAACACCGTCCTTAGTTTACACGCAGGGAAACCAAGAGTTTATTGCCGGAGGTTATAACTCGGAGGTTATTGCCGCGAGTTATGACTCGAGAAGTGGCAGTGCCCGGATTGAATCATGCTTTGATTTCAGATTCCTTGTGTTGTGTTGCATTGCTGTTCCAAGTGGACTTAGGGGGAAAACCTGCGTAACACGTCAGTCAGTCCTTACTTAATACTTGTTGGATGAAACTCTGTCTAACCTTAAATGTACAGGGGACACCTGATTATCTGAATAATTCAGATTTTTTTTGGTGGTAAGACATACATAGCAAAATTTACCCACCTTTAACCCTTTTTCAGTGTACGGTTTGTGGCACTAAGTACATTCACATTGTTTTGCAACTGTCACCACCATCCGTCTCCGGATCTTTTTCATCTTCGTCCACTGAAACTCTTTCCAGTAAACACTGACTCCCTGTTTCACCTCCTCCCAGCCCCAGGCAGCCACCCTTCGACTTTCTGTCTCTATGAATCTGACTCCTCTTGGATCCTCGTGTAAGTGGAGTCATACAGTACTTGTCCTTTCATGACTGGCTTATTTCGCTTAGCTTAGCCTCCTCAGGATTCATCCATCCTGTAGCATGTGGCAGAATTTCCTTCCTTTTTAAGGTCGAATAACATTTTGTTTCGTCTGTACGCACACCACGTTTTGCTTATCCATACATCCATCGATAGATGCTTGGGCTGCTTCTCCCGTTTGGCTTTGTGAGAAATGCCGCTGTGAGCATAGTGTACAAATACCTGTTGGAATCCCTGCTTTCACTTCTTTGGGGTGTGTGCCCAGAAGTGGTCAGGTTGTTTCTTGATCGTCAAAACACTAGACTCAGAGTTTATTTCAATGTGAGTTTTCTCAGGGCTGTTTCAGACAGTTATACTTTCCTACAAACGCTTCCTCTGGGTCAGTAAAAGACTGTAGTCTCCTTGAGGCCCAGGATTCACTCATTTTTCTAATCTCGGTTCCTGTCAGTGTTTGGCAAGTACGCGTTCAGATAGCTGAACTCATTCAGTTGATCCTCATGGAGCCGTGTTGCCTCTGTTAGATGCCCAGGAAGGCACTGGTCAGGTCCGCAGTGAACTTGTGTACATAGTAAGTTGGAGCCAAGTGATTTATCCTGTTTACCTTCTGCTCTGCTTTTTAGGCATTCAAGAGTTTAGTTCCTTCTAAAAGCCCAGTGGATGTGTATATTTGATTATTTGTCTGCTTTGAGAAAGGATCTGAGATGGTCATATAATAATAGGTGTTTGAGAGGGCTGTGAAGATACAGGTAAAGATTGAGGGGCAGATGGAGTTAGATGAGAAGCTTAGGGCAGGGACAGCTCAGCATCTGCTGTAACTTAAGGTTGTTTTAAAAAAAATTTTTATTAGTCAAAGCAAAAGAGGAAACAGGACTAATTATAGTTGGCATTGATGAATGAACGGAACTATACCAATTAATAAGGAGAAGCAGCATTTCTCTCGTATGAAGAATAAGTAATCGTTTGAAGTCTTACATAAAATGACGTTAACAATCTATGAAGAAAATGTTTTACATTTTACAGTGATAGAGAAACATTTTTCACGTGCCATTTTAGAGAAACCAGATAAAAGCCTCGGGCATAATAGGAAAGCTCTAGTAATAGAGGGGTCCATCGTTCTGGTGATTTGATTCATTAGACTTGAGTTAATTTGCTTTTCATATGATGCCCCTCAAATACCAGTTGTCTCATTCAGGCTTTTGACAGACGCCGAAAAGCAGTCCGTTCGCAGATGAACTCTTGTGGAAGCACAGGCGGTCAGGATTTTCCACGTTCTCTTTGCCAGTCTTTAGGAATGTGTGTGGGTCTAAAAACTAGGACTGTCGTATGGTGGTATATATAGGCAGGGGTGAATACAGAGAGAAGAGCATTATTTTTGAGGTCTAGCTGGTGAAATTGAAATTTTCAGTCAAGGAAGAAGGCCTTTGTTCAAATGAATTGAGTACAAAGCGGCTTTTCTGTTTATCTAAAATCGTCAATGAATTGTTGGTTCTCTTTTAATATGCGAAGTTGCTGTACATTTTAAATAAGTGGCTAAAAAATGCCATAAGGAAACATTGTCTGAGGATGTCAGTAAGACTGTTACTAGAAATAAGACATGAAAGACTTAAATTTTGGCTTACTGTTTTGATTTTTGAGGCTCATAGTGACGTAAAATGTCTTGGCTGTGTGAAGGTTTGTAGAGTAGGAAGGATAGACTAGAATGGTGCCTGGCGCTGGAAGGGGCTCAGATTTGTTGAGTAAATAAATTCATTTATGTTTATATTACTTTCTGAAGTACTGTCCTCCGTCACTTGATGGGGATACGTTCTGAGAAATGTGTCGTTAGGCAGTGTCGTCGCTGCGCGAACCTCCTAGGGTGTACTCACCTACCCACTACACACCGAGGCTGTGTGGTGCTAGTCTTAGGGGACCGCTGTCCTGTATGCGGTCCGTTGATGACCGAAACGTCCTTATGCGGTGCATGACTGTTCTTAGAAGCCAATACAATTTCATGGAGAATCAGATTGCTTGTATATTAAAGCTTTTGAAAAGATCATTACTGTTCTGACTTTGGCCGGATCATGCTGCCTGATTCTCCATTTGTGAGGTCCCTATGATTAGGTGCGTAGAATCATTGTGGACCGAGAGAAGTGTTCAGCATTTCCTAGAAGATTTCTATGAAACTTGGGAGTTTTACTACCATTGTAGGCTTTCTCATTGTTGAAGCAGGCTAACCCTGATAGTTGTTGTGGTTGTTGCTTTTTAGGTGACAGCTCAATGTGTACAGTGAAGTAGGGATTTTAAAAACACATTTGGAAATTCTTTTGGGGATTAGAAAATGTCAGCAAATCAGTTCAGAATTTAAAAAATACTGTACTTAAATAATGAGAGAAGGATCTCCACGTAAAAACTGATCTTTGCAGTGATGTAGAAAGGTTCTTTGATTAAGGAGTTGGGTCAGGAGCCCTGTTTGAAGGGAAATGAAAGGCCGTCACCTTATCCAGTACTTTGAGATATTTTTAGATTCCAGAATTTCTGTCTTCCTTCTGTTGGTAACGGCCTGGGAGGGCAAGATTAGCTTGATGAACCCAGAGAATTGAATGGCCTCTTCTGCTTTTACACATCCGCTGCACAGCCATCACTCCTGGGTAGTTCTGATCAGTGGTATTTTAAGCTCTTTCCGCTTTGCAAAATTAAATATTAATATTTTATCATAGCATTAGAGGGATGTGTAAGAGCAAGTCTTTGCTGTCACAGAGACCAGGGTTCCTATTTGGATCCCTCCAGTGTATCCCTGAGGAACACAGGGTGTACGCACCCTCTCTGAGTCAGCTTCTTCATCTGCAAACGGGTCATAATAGTATCTACGTCTTGAGATTGTGAGGGAAAAATGAGTTCCATAAATTCTTAGCCCAGTTCTAGCACATAACTACTGTTTGGTAAAATTTAGCAGATATTATTTTGCTTTAAATATGTACATTAGAGAAAACTTTGCTATATTCTTAATGTGATTAGATTGTATTGTGATCCCCCTAAATTATTAATTTTAAGATGTATGTCCAGTTTTATAATGGAAGATGAAAAAGAAAAGAGTGCTCAAGAGTAATGTTGCACAGGCCAGTCTTCTGTTTTGAGGATGCCTGTACTGGATCAGATGGTTCAGCTGTCCTAGTTGTGTCTCTATAATGATGATTCCGAGTGTAATAGTGCCTTAAATATTGCTAACTTTCCCTGAATAACTGTTATTCTTCTATTATATGCAAATAAATGCATCATCCTTGGATTTGTATTTCAAACCAGCATACACTTTTTGTACATGTCTCGTGTGTACTTGATGTAGGCCAGTGTTCTTACTCATTGGAGACTCCTGATTTGAGGAAAGATATGAATCTTATCCCCAGAAAAATGTACATGTACATGCTTGTAATTTTATATACAATTATAAGAGGTACAGGGATCCCTCCCAAAGCCCCTCCATAGACACTGATTTAGGCTATGTCTGCACATATAAAGACAAGTAATAGGTTAACAAAAGAAAAAGAACAAAATTCCAGATAATTGGGGCAGACATGATTGGTGGCATTGAATGAACGGTGTAAAATAATGAATGGTTAAGAAACCTGGGTTTTTGTTTGGCTTTCCTTCTGAATAACAAGCTGTGTTTTAAGGGCAGGTCAGCCTGGCCTTTCTAGACTTTGTTTTAATTTTCTCCCTTTTAAAATGGTAACATTTACAAGTCTCCAGGATATCTTATAATCAGCAATCTTTGAAGCGCCCATATAACTCTGGGACTTCTCCATTTCAAGCTGAGGATCAAAGCTAAATATGAGACATGGAAAAGAGAGAGTGCATGGTTGAGCACTAAGGTTTGTAGTAGTTACCATAGGAGAGTAGAGGTGGAACTGGGAGATGTTCTGAGCAGGAAATGGAAGATGAAAACCCTGGGAAATAAGTCTTGAAAGTAGATAATGTTGGGTTGTGTGCCTTGATTGGATGGCAAAATCTTTGAGACAGTTGAGTCTTTTCATTTTCTATCTCTGCATCTAGTACAGCTTATTAAATGTTTGTTGATAAAGGAGAATTTGACCGGAACTGTTTAAAGCTTTTGATCTGATCAATTTGATGAAGAGTCAGTAACCCATTGAGAGGCCTCTGATACTGTTAACGAAGAAAAAAGTGTCCAATAGGCATTCTCGTATTTTAATTTTAAAAGCTTATTATATTTTGTATATAACATTGTACTGAGATTACCTAGCTATTTTTCCAGGTCTTGTATATTGTATGACTAAACATTAAAAAGAAAAAAAACACCCCAATTCCTAAGTCTTTATATGTACCTGTTAGATATAATAAACTCAAGTAATTTATTAATCTTAGACCAAACATAAGTTTGAGTGTTTCAAGGAAAATGCAGAATTTTGTTGATAAAAATATATGAACAAATGATAGAACAACCTAAATTAGGCATTTAAACGCAGTATGTAAATTGAGCTGGAGTTAAACCAAGCTGTAATTTAATTTCTAAATGCTTTAGTATCTTAAAAAGAGTGATTCTTTATTGCTTATGTAAATATATGGACTTCAGTTTCTAACCTTTCTTCAATAAACTGTGTCAAATGAGGCATTGTCAAAGGATGCTTTCCTTTTGGGATATGTTTGTAAAGAAAGTTTCTGTTGACATATGACAGAATCTGAAGGAGAATATTGTTTTTATACTCAATCTTTGTAATCCTCTAGCTTTTTTGTAGCTGAACGTTAGGAGAATTCTGGAAAGTTTTTTTTACATATGAGTTAGGTCCATACTTTGGTCAAGAGTAGGGAAATAAATAGTTTTCTTAAGGCCTCTTTAGCATGCACACACACACACAATCTCTTATACATACATATGTACGTATATGAAATCTGTGTCTTGCTTCAGCAGCAAATGCTCTGGCAAAATGCTTACCTGTGTTATGTGTATTGAGTGAAGAAAAAGTGACACAGTCCATTGTAGTTTCTGTATTATTAATTTATCTGGTTTATTTTAGTGTGTTTGAGCCCTCTTTATGATTATAATCTCTCTTAAGGTAGCACTTTTCATTTCACTAGAGAGAGAAACCATTACGTAGTGTTTGTGTTGAGCAGTAAATTGTGTTCGTCTTCAGCTGAGTGGAATACAGATACTGGGAGATGGTGAGCTCTGTAATCAGGACTTGTGTATTTATGGAGCGCCTATGGTCCACATCACAAAGGCCAAGAGCAGTGCGAGTGGACCGGGCTGGTTTCTATCGCTAAGGCTTTACAATTAAAGCAACATTTACTTGTATGTGTTTATGCAGATTCCACTAAAAATAAAATAACTCAGTTTGCTTCTGTTAGTCTTACATTGGGTCCACGCTTTTTCAACTCCCTGGGGAGATCAAAAGGAACACATCCAGATGTAACTTATTTTGACTGGCAGATCAGTGTAAATAGACACCTCCTCTGAGACCGTAGTGTATTGTATATTGTGGAAATAAAAGTTTAGGGTCAGACAAAATTTTAAGTAGAATTCCACTTCTCCCCTTTGTTGGTCAAATGGCCTTTAGTAAGTCATTCTGAATCCCTGTAAAATGGCGATAATACTTCTCTTGGTGTTGTTTTGAGGATTAAACCAGATAATAGAATTTAAGTGGTCAACAAAGGTAAGTTTTCTTCCTTCCCCTCTTACTCTGGGAGCTTTTACCAAAAAGCTCACCATGGTAAATGAAGAATTTTTACATATTGTATTAAAGATTGTTTGCTTCTCTTTTAAAATAAACATTAAATTAAATCAATTTCAATTGATACACAGGAAAGTGCCTAAATTATGAGGTTACGCAAAGTGATCCCAGCTGTAACCGGTGCCCAGCTCAAGGAACAAATATGAGGAGTACTTTATAAGCTCCTCTCAATGCCCTCTCCCACACACTACCCCCCCAAAAGTAAACATCATACTGACTTAATTACTTTTCCTTATTTTTAACTTTATATAATGGAAATCATACGGTATGGTTTTGTGTTGGGTTTCTTTCACTTAACATTTTAAGTTTGTGAGATTCATTCCATGTTGCATCATCCAGTTATAGTATTATATGAATATGTCAATATTTACTTGTCTCTTATGTCATTATGGACATTTGGCTTGTTTTCAGTTTTGGCGATTATGAATGGTGCAGTTCTGAACATTCTTGTGCGTGGCTTTTGCTGAATATATGTACATATTTCATTTGGGTAGACGCTTAGCAATGGAATGACTTGGGTTATAGGGCATGTGTATATTCACCTTTAGCATATACTTCCAGTTTACAATTCTGCCAGCAGCGTGTGAAAGTTCTCTAAACTCCACATTCTCCCCCACACTCAGTATTGTCTGTCTGCTTCATTTGAGCTGTTCTGATGGGGGTGTGGTCCTCGCTCACTGTGGTTTAATTTGCATTACTCTAATTGCTCCTGAGGTTGCTGACCATTTTGATGCCTTGTACTGTGTAGTCCTTTGCCTGCTCTCTATTTGCTTATCTGCCTTTTTCTTACTGATTTGTAGGAGTCATTTCTACCTCCCCTACTCTGGGCTTGCTTATTCACTCTTTTAATCAGCTCAGTTAATAAACAGCAGTTCTTAGTTTTAATGTAGTCTAGTTTGTCAGTTGTTTCCTTTATGGTTAATAGCTTTTTATGTTTTGTTTAAGAAGTTTTTGCTCACCCCAGGGGCATGAAGGTATTCTCTGTTTTATTCTAATAACTTTATTACTTTACTTTGTACATTTAGATCAGTAATCCCGCTGGCATTGACTTTTGTGTATGATGTGAGGCAGGAGTCAAGATTCACTTTCCCATCTGGATACATAATTAACCCAGCTTGTGTTTGAAAAGAGCATCCTTTCTCTACCGCGCTACAGTATTGTTTTTGCCGTTAAGGCAGTAACCTTGTATGTGCGGCTCTTTTTCCGTGTTCTGTTCTGTTGCATTGCCTGTTCCTGTGCCTGTGCTGCCTGAATTACTGTAGCTTGTACCGCCTTCATAAATCGACTGATTTTTGAATGTTAAGCCATCCTTAGATTCCTGTGGTCACGATGCATTATCTTTTTTATATATTCCTCAATTCAATTTGCTCGTATTTTTAGTATTTTTACATTTTTCGTTTGAGAGATAGGTCTATAATTTCACTTTCTTGTAATGTCCTTGTCAGGTTTTGGTGTCAATTTTATGCTGGTCTCATGGAAAGAGCTGGGAAGTATTCCCTCTTATTTCTGTCCTTCTGAAGAGTTTCTCTTTAAGATTGGAGTTATTCTTTCAATGTTTAGAAGAATTCACTCGTGAAGCCATCTGGGCTTGGAGTTTTTAATCAACTTTTAATCCAATTTCTTTAAAAGCTATAGGCCTCTTCAAATTTTCTGTTCCTTTAGATGTTAATTTTGGTAAATTGTGTTTTTCAAGGAATTTGTCCACTTTATCTAAAGTATTTCTTCGAGTGGCCACTAAGAAGTAACTGATACTAAAAATAAACATAACCAGATAAAACTTTGCTCCATTCGGAAAAATTGCAGCTTTCAGGAGCTCGTTAAGTGGTTCAACACACGGAATGCTCTTTGTTGTTGTGTGCGGGAGAACAGGCCGTGATGAATGCCGCCTCACTTAGGCTTTGTACGCTCTTAACATTTAGGCACAAGTGTGGTTCATGCGGACAAAGTTAGTTCCCTGAAAACTCATGATATTCAGAAGCTGTCGGTATGTGAAATCTGTAATTAGACTGCAAGCTAATTTTTTTTTTTTTGGAGGAACATTAGCCCTGAGCTAACATCTGCTGCCAGGCCTCCTCTTTTCGCTGAGGAAGACTGGCCCTGAGCTAACATCTGTACCCATCTTCCTCTCCTCTATCTGTGGGACGCCTACCACAGCATGGCTTGCCAAGCGGTGCCCTGTCCGCACCCAGGATGCGAACCGGTGAACCCTGGGCCGCCGAAGCGGAATGTGTGCACTCAACCGCGTGCCACTGGGCCGGCCCCTGGAAGTTAAATTTTTAATCTTTGACGAAAATTCACTTTGGATTAATTTGACTAAGGAATTATAATTCACATATTCTTTGTTCTTTGTCGTTCTTTAAAAATAAGTAGTGAAAGTATGAAATAGTAGTATCTTAAGTAATGTGTGCATTTCTTAAGTGGAAATGTGCAATAGGCAGTCAAGGACAGAGAATTGGAGCTAGAGAATTGGGGTCACCAACCATCCTGATTTGTCCATGGTTGGGGTAGGTGAATGGTTGGTTCCTGGGACAAGGGACTTCCAGCATGCAAGCAGGGACAGTCCAGGCAAACCAGTATGAGTAGAGGCAATGATTGTAACCAGGAAAAGGAGCGTCTTCTCTAAAGGAAAGACTCAAGTGCAGGAGGCTCTTTGTTGCGTTTCGATGTTCTGATCTCTGGGCCTTGCCTGGAGAGTTGTTCTTGGGCTGAGATTCACTAGGTGAGAACCCTTGGTGTGTGCTGAGATTGAAAAAGCAGGGGCTCAGAGGCCGAGGCTCAAATCCCTGCCTTGCTCCGTGTGAGGCCCTTTGTGATCCAGCCCCTGTTTATCGTACCACTTTCATTGTTTCACTATTCTCCCCTGGGACTAGCGCTCCAGCACACTGCTTGTAATTTCCTCCACGTGACCTGCCTGCTTTCTGTTTAAATGTTTCTCCACATGCTGTCCCTTCTCCCCGAGGATGTCCTCTGCCCCCACCCCGGCTAGTGCTGTTACTACTCATTCTCTAAAACTGGACTCAAGTCCGCTTGTCACCTTCTCCAGAATACAAATTTGCATTAGTGACGTCTTGCTTAATAAATACTTGTTGAATGAATGAATGAATAATTTAAGGAGCAGGAGGTAAAACAAAAGTTTAAATGGGGGAAACCACCTTAAATATTACTTTTTATACTACTCTGAAATAAAATTGGATTAAGTTCCATTTTTCTGTGTTCTACTGATAGCCAAACATGTATATCAGTATTTAGTAGAGTTTTTTAGCTTTGTTTTAAAATATTTTCAAACTTATCAGTGGTAGAAACAGCATAAAGAATTCCCTGCGTTTGCCAGTAATTAACCTTTTGCCACATTTGTATTCTCTCCCCGTTTCTGCATATTATTATTATTTTTCTGAACCATTTGGGAGTAAGTTAGTGTTATGCTCTTCACTACTAAATATTCAAGAGATTTTCTAAGCACAGGAACTTTCCCCTGAATGCCTCCTGTGTCTTATTTCTCTGTTGCCTTCAGCTCAGAACAATCCTTATGCTACGGTGGCTGATTTTGAGGTGGCATACTCTCATCCCCTTCATCCCAGTAATGTCCTTTATGGCACTTTTCCTTCCCTAATAGAGACCCAGTCCAGGGATGCACTGCGTTGGGTGGTCACTTCTCCTTACTCTTTTCATCTTGAATAGTTTCTCAGCTTTTATCTTTTACGACGCTGACATAGTTGAAGAGCTCAAGCCTGTTGTTTTGTGAAATGAATCTCAGTTTGGTTTTCATGTTTCCTCATGATTAGATTCAGGTTTTGCACTTTTGACATAAATGATATTTCTTTCTCAGTTCATCACAGGAGGAGGTACGTGTTGTCTGTTTGTCGCCGTGTTGATGTTTGTCATTCGACTCAAGGTGGTATCTGTCAGGCTTTTCCAGTGTAAAAATACCAGTTTTCATTTGAATTAGTACGTAATCTGTGCAGAGATACTTTAGACAATATAAATATTCTTTTGTAACCTTCACCCAATAGTTTTAGCATCCGTTAATGATTCTTGCCTCAGCTGCTGATGTGATGGTTAAAAATGGTGATTTTTCTGTCATTCCTTCCACATTTATTAGTTGACATTGAGTAGAGTTTTATCTGAATTTTAAACCTAATAAAATACAGTTTATAAAATGAAAAATTAATGAGAAGTATTATTTGAGTCTTTGGGTTTTTCTGCTTATACTATGCAACTTTAGAACTTTAAACTGTTGCTGAAACATTTTCAAGGTCAGTGTCAGATCAGACTGCATTAGTGTCGAAGAGAGTTTCGTAGGTTGGGAGTTCCCCCAGGAGGACTGGGAGAGGAGGATGGATGTGGTTGGATGATGTCAAAATTATCATTGTACAAATTGATGCCTCTCTAGCTTTTTCAGGGCAGCCCTGAACTTTTCTTTGTTGGGGGTGGAGGCAAGGATTGGGGTATTAAACTTGTTAAAATAATTTGGGTTGTTTAAAGTCTTTTAAAAGTGGGAAGTATCTGAATTGAATTTTTTATTTGACCTACAAAAAGATAACATGTTAATTTGTTAGAGCAATAAGCCTTATTCTCAGCGTAGAATTAATTAGTGAAAATATAATATGGGTATTTCCAGCTTTCCTTAAATTCTCTGTAAGTCAAGTATAAGATTATCTTTCCTTTCAAAGGTCTTACAATTTTGAGAGGGATAGCAATAGCAATAACATCTAATATGGAGCAGAAGATGTCATTAAGCCCTGATTTGGGTGATATGGTCCATGTGTGCTGGGTGAGAGGCGAGTGGAATGCTAGAGGCTTTTAGGGAAAGCTTGGGGAGGGGGCGGGGGTGGACCCCAGCAGCAGGAGGTTATCTGTAAAGATTGGGACACACTGGTCGCGGAGTTCCAGGGAGAGCAGATGCTGTGCGTGGTCGCACACAGCTGTGATGGCGTGCTGCACCTCTTGCCTGCAACTTTTAATGTGTTGCCTTTCCCGACTCAACATCGATTAAACATGCATCAGACTCAGCAGGCGCTTAGGCTCGTTTTGTCTCAGGAGTGACCTCTCTTTAGTATTAAAATGTTCATGTTATATTGTCTCAAAACAGCTCGATGTAGAAAACTCTGGCCCTCTCTTCCATGCTGTAAAAGATAGGCAGAAGGTAGTAATGAATTGAGTAAAACTCTGGGACTTGTTGGACCATATTTTATTGAGTAAAGTACAGAAACTTGGAATCAAACATTAACCTAAAAACTCACCTTGAAAGCTAGTGCTGTATTAAGTATTTCCCTGTCTTGAAATAACACTGCAAGGTAAATGTCCTTATAGGTAACCTGAAGGGGAGGGGCGGTGTCTGTGCCATTTGGATGTGTTGGAATGTTGTCGTATTAAGTATTTGAAGTAAACAGGCCATTGGCTGGCAGCCTAGAGATATTTTTTATATGGAGATTTTGACGGATGGAATTTGTTAAAATGGTATTTGACCTGTATTCAACTGCAATTTTGGACAAATCTAATTTTAGGCATAATTACGTTGAAATGTAAACATAATATGTTTATGTTACAGATTTAGAGAAACCCAGAAATTTGTTTGGTTCATCGAGTAGTGCAAGAAAAGAAAGCTAGTGAATTTGTGGTTTACATTATAGAAACTGGCGTAAATTTTACCACATTTAATGGCTTAAGAAGGGAGGTGGTGTTTTTTTCAATGCCTAAAACAGAATCATATATCTCTAAGCTGTTGTTTTTGTACAAATCATCCTCAGTTTGAAAGTTCATTTTCCATTTCTAAAAGTAATAAAGTGTTTAAATTGTAGAGAATTTTAAAATGCAGAAAAGTTTTAAGGAAAAAGAAATTACTCATGGTAGTAATCCCATCCTCAATTTTGGGGTGGATTTTCCTCCATTCCTCCCTCCCTCCCTTTCTTCTTTTCTTTAGTTTTAACTTGAAGACATAATCGTGATCTTACTGTAAATAAAAATGTTCTGCTTTTTCCTTGAATGCCATAACATAAGCATTTTGTTCATTAGGAACTGTCATCATTTTTAATGGCTCAGTTGAATTGCATCATGTAAAATGAACCACAGTTTACCAAACCATTCCCTCAGTCATTGTTAGACATTGAGATTGGCGGGGGGGTGGGGGGGGGGGGCATTTTTTGCTGTTGATAATACTGCAGAGAGCATTTCTGTATGAAGTTTGTGATAATGTAGGCTAGATTACTATGTGAAGATTTCTAATTAGTAATGACAAATATGACAATTAAAAATGGAAATATTTCTCTTGTCCTGTGTATTTAGCTAAAGGTACCAGTGTTTAAATTCTTAAAATTATCATCTCTTTTCTTTTCTCCTTAGTCTCTCAGTGTTTGGTTTGACCTTAGTCTTTTCATAATCTATATTCACCAAATAGTAGTTGATAAATCCTTGAAATATTTATTTTATATACTGTGGATATCTTCTATCTTTTTGGGTTTTTTTATATTTTATATTTTCAAAACTTGTCTATTTGATGATGATTTCCTGCCCACCTGTGTACCGTTTCAGTGCCTAAGAAACAGTTAAGTGAAGGAATGTTTTCAGTGATGTCTTCGGAGCCAAACAGAAGTAGCATATAGTATTTTTTGGTTTTTGCTTTTAAAGAGAACTTGACACAAAGCTATTTAATTTTATTTCACATTATATACCGTATTTTATGATTTAAATTTGTTTGATTTTGATCCTACTGTAAATTCATAGTGACTAGGTTGTTCGAGTTTGTGGTTTTTCAGGTTCATCTGGTTAAAAATACTGTAAAATCTTGTGTACATACTTTAAATTTATATGAGAATATGTTTTCTATACTGAATCTTAGGATTAATAAAACATTTTAGGTTTCCTTTAAGGAGTTCCTTAAAGTCTGAAGAATTGTTTGAGAACAATGGTTCTAGATAGAGATGGTAGTGTGGTTTCTTAGAAACTACCATTTATTGAGCATTTTCTGTGTTTCAAGCCCTTTTTCTCTACCAAGCTTAACATACATAATCTTACTTAGTTCTCGCAATAGGTGTTCCTATTTTACAGGCAAGGGAACAAGCTTAGAGAAAGGCAGTGGAGTCTGACAAACCTTGGTCTTCCTGACGCTGGACCCATTGCTGGCATTCAGAGGATTTTAAATGAAAGAGACTTAAAAAAAAAAAAGAAAAAAAGACTTTGCTTTCTACATACCCCATGGCCTTAGTCAGTGCCCCTCCTACATCCGAGGGTCTCTGTGAGGAGGGAGTGACTGTGTAATTGAAAGTATTAAGAGGTGAGAGCATCAACTTACAAAGTTCACTGAAAACAGCCGAGACTCTCCTCTCACTTTAATTTAGAAAAGGGAGGTTGGTGGGAGTTGTTATAAACAACTTGGATCCTTTCTCTGTGCAGATTCCTTTTTAATATAGCTAAACGTTTGCCTTCTAAGCTCCATCTCCATTCTTAAAACTCCTGTCCCTAATATAGTTGGGCAGTATATATTAGAATTTCTCTAGTATTTGAGTTCCAAGAAATGGAGGTTTTTTTATTCGGCATGAATACTATTTGAGAATTGGACCTTTTTTTTTTAACCCAAAGTTGGGGAAATATAATTATAAATAAAATCTCCTCTGAGGTGCACCTGAAATTTATAGTTACAAATCAGTGCTGCCTCAACAACAACAAAAGAACAAGAACAAAAAACCCAGAAAATCTCTCCACAAACGTAGAAGGGAAGAAAACGATTTTATATTGAGCAAGCATTAAACCAGAATGTGATGTGCATCCCAGACTGTTCCCTGAAGAGACTGCAAAGACAGAAAGAAATCTTCCTCTGTTGTATAGCTAAGCGGTTACAACACTTTACATCCATGTTTTCAAGATGAAATTGTTAGCTTTCTTGCATCTTCATGACTGGACGTAGGTTTTGCAATTTGTAGTCGGGTGACAAATCAGGCCCGTCTGCTCCTAGGAGTCGGGGAGATTGGGCATCATCTTTCTTGACATTTCAGAGATGCTCACAGGTTCTTAAGGAAACATTCCTGAGACGTGAGGCTGGCTAGGCTCATTTAGCTTTTACGAAGGTTCACATACACTGGAAGAAGTTGAGAAAGAAATTCTGAATAAAAGGGAGAAGGAAGGAGCCTCTTCCCTTTTTTTTAATGCTTCTTTTTGGGGGTGAGGAAGATTGACCACGAGCTAACATCTGTTGCCCATCTTCCTCTTTCTTCCCCCTCCCCAAAGCCCCAATACGTGGTTGTATATCCTGGTTTAAGTCCTTCTAGTTCTTCCATGTGGGATGCCGCCACAGCATGGCTTGATGAGCAGTGTGTAGGTCCACGACCAGGATCCAAACTGGCAAACCCCGGGCCACTGACACAGAATGTGTGAACTTAACCACTGTGCCACTGGGCTGGCCCCTATTCCCTTTGTTTTCAACTAGGAGAATTAAGCCTCTTATTTTTAATTTGCCTTTACAACAAGTATAAACCTGGTACTTTGTATCCATTGCCAGGGATGCCCTTAGTCATTAGGCTATGTTGGAGTTAAAATAATGTCGTGGATCTCCATAGCCTCTTTGTCACTCGGAACTAAAAGTTCTTCTAACAGTTTTTGGTTTTGTCTGTTAGCTTACAGAAGTACTTCTGACAGTGTTTGTGTCCTATTGTTGATATTGTGTTTTTTCTTTTGTTTGGTATGGGACTTTATGGTAGTTGTGTGTTTTGGACTTCATGAGAGTGGGATTGAAATCTAGATAGTAATATTTGTAAAGTTAGTATCAGATTCTGTGACACATTATAATAAAATAAATGAGTTGGAAGTTTTCTCTTAGCAGTTGTGAGCATGCGCACTAGGCATCTGACTTCAGGTTCGTCAGCTGTCTGCTGTTCCACGCCTTTGTCTGAAAGGGTGCAGCCATATGCTGGATTTAGATGCTAATGGGGGTGAAGGTTGTTGGTTTATACTAAAACTTGACTGAGTGGTACGTGGCCTGTCTTTGTTTCACAGTTAAGTTAAAGGGACCTATCAAACAAGAGTTTGCCTGTTGGTAATTTAAGTTGTGGTCATCAATTAAAATTAGAAACCTTGACTGTTGGCTTTATATTATGAACATGAAATAAGGGGTCCTTGTACTTGGGATGTTAACTTTCTAATATGTCTCTCTGCGGAACTGTCTAGGGAAATAATTTGGATAACTTAGCAATAATTTTGTAATAGTAGAGCTGCATTCACTTTTAAAGGATTATCAGTTTATTATTTGGGTTGTGGTGTTTTTAGTAAAGAGGGGACTCTGCGTTAGGAAAGATGCAGCGCCTGACACATCAGGCCCCGTGGGTGTGTTAAATTTGTGTCTTAGTAGGTGGCAGTGCAGAATGGAGTGCAAGGTCAGAGTCCAGGTAGCTTTAGAAAGCAAGCTGACGGCCTAGAGATGGGAGGCCGCTCATGCGGAGCACCATATGGACCGACGTCGCGTTGAAGTGTTCCTAAAGCCAGCTTTTCCTGGGGAAAATGGAATTTAGTGCCAAGAGTTGTCCCTAATATCTGGTTGGACTGTACTAATACCTTTAAAAAAATTTCATTTGTATTAGAACATAACAAATACTAATTTTAAAGGGCAGTTCTTTCAGACATAAACTGTTTTCTTGACTCTCAATAGATAAATAAATTATTTTTTCAGGGATCTTATTCTCGTAAGTTAAATATGAAAATTTTGTCAAATAGGAAATTTCTTATAGTTGTTTTTTTAAAATGAGTTGTATGTTCTAAAATATTCTCTCTGATTGCTTTTAGGTTACCTAGGGTATGAATTAATACAGACTTGGAAACTGAAAGAACTTAGAATCAGCATTTTGAGGTAAATATGTACGTACTGAAGTAGTGTTAAGGTTTCCCCATTTTGCTTTGTTAACTGATTAGCAAAACAAATTTGTGTCTGAAATGAGAAAGTTCAACCTCCACGTGAATGTCCTTTAAACAACTAGACTAGATGTCGAGAAGAGACCACTGCCCATTTGCTCTTCCTGACCTTGTGGTAACAGAGGTGTTGCAGGAAGTTAATGAGCATAAATGAAACCTCGTGTCAAATCTAACAAAATCAACATCTGTTAATTAAATTAAGCATTTCATCTCGAGACTTTATGCTTCTTTAGTTTTTGATTTATAATCTCTGTTTGGAGAACCACTCTTAAATTTCCGTTTCTCCACAACGTTAACACCGTTGAGCTGTGTTGCTGAATTCTTTTATTTGTAAACAAATTCTGTAAAAGAGTTTATCGTGTGGGTTTAACTGGTGTTTGAGTTGTGTTTTTAATTTCATTTTGGGAAATTGGAATTGCTGGTGGATTTCATACACGTGTTGAATACTTATTACTAGTGATTTGGGTCTCAGCCAGGTCCCTCTTCTGATGGTTTTCTTTATTTCTTTTGTATGTGTGAATTTAGGAAATAACACGTACTTATCCTTTGATTTATTTATTTTCTAGTTGCTATCTTTAGAATTTATTTACTTTGTTTGATTTCCTCGTATTCGTTTTGAAATCTTTTCCTGAACTTTTCTCCAGCTTTTTCTTTCTCCCAGATCTCTGGGAATTAGGCTTGCTATTGTTGCAGCCCGTTCTCGTGTTCTTTGTTTCATCCTAAAATAACCCAAATGTCCTTTGTTTGAAATTTAATATAAAATAATGGCCCGTATTCAACTCTTCTTATCAATAGGGCTCTTTTGTAGATGTGTTTATATTCTCTTTAATACAGGAGTCTTAAACTTGGCTATTTTTGCATTTATTTTTAGAGCAGAAGCTTGGGCATGCTGTGATTTTCCAAAAAAACTGCTATCACAATGTCAAAATGCAGTTCAGACAACAGCAACACAGAGATCTCAAACATTAAAACGGTAAAGCTGTGATTGATCATATGTGGGAAGAGGAAGAGAGTTTATTCGTGTGTTTTACCAAGTGATTTCTAAGTGAATAGTATGTGGAAGCTGTGAAACAACCTCAGCCATTTCATGAGTGTAAATTGTTTGACCGGAAATGTAAAGTCTGTCATTGAAAAGCAGTCACGTGGAGTTGCTGTGTTGGCTCTGCTGCAGCAGTTACCCATAGTCAGTTAAGCTATGAAACTGTAGAACTTTCACTTACCAGCAGGGATTCAGAGCTTTCATTTAAGGCCAAGTTAAGGGGGAAAAATCTGTTTAAACACGCCAAAGAAAGTAAAAATTGGCAAAATTATAGGGTTTTCTGTTTTCACGTTATTGGATTACCTGTTGAATTTTTTAATCTTGGATTTGCTTTCCCTGAATAGAAAGTATATTACTGATGCCAGGCACTGTATACTAAATGAATGAAAATGAATTTAAATATTCTGACCATATGGGAAATATAATTGGGAGGATCGAGTTACTGTCCTCCGTTTCCTTGCAAATCCTCTCCTGCACCCACCCCCACCCTTCAGGGTGAGTAGGAATGGGGTGGGTGTAAATTTCTAAACCAAATAGAAATATCTTTGGATTTTTTTTTTGAATGATTCTGTTCTTTGCAATATCATGGGGACATCTATGAATCTCTCATTCAGTTTGTCAAATATTTATTTAAATATATGTATGGTACATTGTACCAGGAAATTTAGGAGCTGCAAAGAATGACACACATCTTGTTCTTTGGAGCATGTGTGGCAGTAAAAGAAAAAGGTGTGTATATACGTGTCTCTGTGAATATATTCAGCGTGATGTAAATTATGAAAGGTGCATAGAAGGTGTTTGAAGGTTTTTATGTCACTCACATGGATGCTGCTTTCACTCTACAAACCTACAGTGTGTGTTTGCGATGTCCAGGATGTGGTTTGGTACTGTGGATGACACAGATAAACTCAAGGAACTCCTTGTCTGTTTGGTCATATTTATTTATTTAATTTTGAAAATTCTTTGTCTGGAAATAATTTCAAACTTACATGAAAGTTTCAAGAATAAGAACAGGACAGGAATATGTGCCTTACCTCTTTGCCCCATTCGCTTTGTCGGTTGCACACACTCTCTCTCTGTGTCTACCTGTAGTTTCTTTTTTTGAACCATGTGAGAATAAGTTGCGTACATCATGGCCCTTTACCCCTAAACACTTCACTGTATGTTTCCTAAGAAGAAGGCTGTTCTCTTACGTAGCCATCATGCAGTTATTGGCTTCGGTGAACTCAACAGCGCTGTTGTCCACAGTTTTATCAGCGGACTCCGTAATGTCCTTAATGGCATTGTCCTGCAGTAGGGGACCCTGTCTGAGATCAGTTACTGCATTTAGTTGTCATGTCTCTTTATAGTCTTCTTTAGTCTGGAACATTTTCCTAGTCTTTCTTTGTATTTTATGATATGGATATTTTTGACGAATATAGTCACCCCCCTTTGAAAAAATAGAACATTCCTCTCATTTATCTTGTAGACTATGTTTCTGGAGTTGTCAATTATTATTATTACTGATATTATCTATACGAGGAGAAATGGTGGCAGTGGTAGGGAGGCGGGGATGCTGCTGCTTCTTGGCTGTATGTGGTTCTGGAGGGCGGAGGAAGATGTGTTTGGGGGTTTACGTTACTGCCCTCTTTTCTCCTTTGTTTTTTATTCCCATCCACCACCAGGATGTAGGCTTATTTCCTGATACCTTCCACCATGTCTTTGATTGGTGTTGGGTTAGCATTTGGGTTGGGTCAACAGTGAGGAGTGAGGCTTAAGGATAAATCATCCTTTAGTGAGCAGCCTGTAGAAATGGAGGAGGAGTGCCGAGGTATCGCAGGCGTGGTAGCCAGGTGGTGGGTGCCTGCAGATCTCAGCTGTGGGCCTTCACAGTGTTGCATCTCAGGAAAGTAGGTAAAACAGATTTCACTTCAGGTCCTTGACAGCTGTGCTGATTAAGAAGCTTGAATGATGAGCCTGAGGACATGCATCCTGTGGGCCTGCGGAACTGAGAAAGTGGATGCTAAGTGTGTAGTAAGAGGAATGGCTGTTGGGCTCTGGTTCAGCAGAGACTGAGCAGATTAATTCTCATGGAGAACACAGTTTTGTCGGATCCAGGGGAAGTACTAATGTGATGGGCTTTCATACTGTACTCTGGAGTGCTGTGCCTGCCGTCTTCCTCGGAGAGGGTAATGAGAATTACAACCTGCCTGGTCCCCGGGCCGCCTGCCTTGCCAAGGCCCTTGGCTCCTGCAGCCGTTGGCTCCTGTACCACTTAGTTGAGATTGCACCTGTGTTAGCTGGATGTTGAATTCTTGTTACCTGAATTAATCTCTGAAATCAGAATTTGGTATTACGCCTCTGCATCAAAGGCTCTATACTGGACACTTCTTGTTGGATTAGATGCAGCAACTTAAAGGCACCGTGTTGTACCATGGGTATAAATTTAACATGTCAGGAGAATCCAAGTTTTTGTTGTCAAGGAACAAAGAGTGGGATTCTTTCTTTCCAGTTTCATAGAGTGATAACAATGAACACTCCGAAGCAGTACAAGGGAGAAAATTCCATTTACTGTGGGGCAAGTAAATTCTGCTGACAGTCAGGAAAGCTAATGACGGCCTTTCATGTAGAGATTTGAGACCCTAACCCCCTGTCTGCAGATTAGGAATTTTAAAAACACTCAGTTTTTATTTTATTTTATGTTATCAAATTTCTATTTAAAAAAGAATGCATGAAATACAGAAGAGTGCTTAGATACCGTGAAGAAACTTCCGTTTCCGGGAATGGTGAGCTTTGTTGTAGTTTGTCTGGGATATGTCTAGTTTTAGAGGTATGTATTTAAATAGCTGGTGAGCTGTGCAACTGTGATGGGTTGTCAATTGAGAAAAAGACCTTCCGTGTTTATGGTCTTTTGATACAATGACAAAATGATGGCAGGCATTTGAATCTTACCTGTGTGCAGGCACAGTGCTAAGTGCCTTCCTTACATTGTCTTATTATTTTATGAATAATAGCATCATAGAATTTATGAAGAATGTTTGAAATCTATTGATGTATGTATTTACCTGTTTTATATATATACCTATATATTTAATAAGGCATCATTCTATACATATTTTCTTTTAAAGGTATATTGTGGACGTGGTTCTGTGTTGGTAAATATAGATATGTATTATCTTAATGGAGTCAGAGTAGTCCCTTACATAGCTATACCATAATTTACTTAGCTAATTTTATTAATACACTTTAAAGTTGTTTTTTGTTCTTAAGTAATAATGCAATAAATGTTCATGTACTTATCTTCGTGCAGCTGTCTACTTCGTTTAGACAAGTTTCTAGGTGTGGAATTGCTGGGGTGGAGAGGATAGAATGCTTGACTTTTAAAATGATCCTCTTAGATCAAGAAAAAGCTGAAACAATTATAGGGAGAGTTTGAAAAGGCCCATAGGAATGATATTCTGATGTTTCTCTTGTTTCTGTACTCTCTTTTGTTTTTAACCCTGCATGGTTGTGTAATGGTATTCTTTTTCCCTTTTGTAGTAAGCTGTGCTAGAACAAAAATGCAATGAAAGAAACACTGGATGAATGAAAAGCCCTGCTTTGCAACCCCTCAGCATGGCAGGCCTGCAGCTCATGACCCCTGCTTCCTCACCAATGGGTCCTTTCTTTGGACTGCCATGGCAACAAGAAGCAATTCATGATAACATTTATACGCCAAGAAAATATCAGGTACTAATGAGAACACTAATACTGGAGCATTTTCACTAAAATAGAGTAAATTAGCAGAGAGTTGACACAATTTATATAAAACTCATTTACCTTTTCAAGCTTTCCTCTTCTGATTAATTTTCTCATGCCAAATACTTTTGTTCTTAGTAGTCTTTTTCTTCCCTAACATCTGCTGGGTAATTGATTTGATAGTTTTATTTGTGAAGTTTCTTACTTTTTTCCCTCTGAAACCTCACTGTCCCTTAATGTCCATTTGGATGTGTCTGTCCTCATGAGATGTGTCGGAATTGAGATTCGATTGAACAGTCCTGAACTGGCAGAACCACAGTTTCTGTGAATTTAGTCATTCATTTCACTCTAAAGAAGTATTCTGTCCATGCAAAATAAGTCTTACAGAAATTGTAAACGCCATTTCAAGGCTGTTTACACAACACAGCTAAATATAACAGGCATTTTAATGCCTGGATTATAATTCTTATATAAAGATATGGAAAGTATGTTTTTTGGGAAATTTATTGGAGGAAGATTTTAGAAAAAATGAAATCTCCTCAATTAGAACAAAATCCAGTTTTCTGAGTTTGGTACTTCGTTAAGAAGTGTGTAATCTTTCTTCCCACTGTGTCTTTAGGTTGAACTGCTTGAAGCGGCTCTGGATCATAACACCATAGTCTGTTTAAACACTGGCTCAGGGAAGACGTTTATCGCAGTACTACTCACGAAAGAGCTGTCCTACCAGATCAGGGGCGCCTTCAGCAGAAGTGGGAAAAGGACGGTGTTCTTGGTCAACTCTGGTAACGAAAAATTCTTTTCTCAAATTGTGTGCAGGAAATTGGATGAGATTTTATGATTAAGCATATTTTTCCTTTGGGTATTAAGTTAAATTATGAAAGTTTAGAGAGTTTGATGAGTAAGGTGCTTGTTGAAGCTCTGATAGGAGAAATATCATTTTGTTTTATTTCTTAACTTTATGCTATTTCTCTTAAATATTAACCATTTTATTTCTCAGGTATTAAACTTAAGCTTTTCTCTTAAATGTAATGGCATCTAATTCTTATTCTGCATTTCTTTACTTTGGGAACATAATCTAATCTGAGTTGTTGCAGTTGTTTTGTTTTCTTTTTCTTTCTTTCTTTTTTTTTTGCTGAGGAAGATTAGCCCTGAGCTAACGTCTGTTGTCAAATCTTCCTCTTTTTTTTTTTTAGATTTTATGTTTTTCCTTTTTCTCCTCAAAGCCTCCCAGTACATAGTTGTATATTCCTAGTTGTGGGTCCCTCCAGCCGTGGCATGTGGGATGCCGCCCCAGCGTCAGTCAATGAGCGGTGCCATGTCTGTGCTCAGGATTCGAACTAATGAAACACTGGGCCGCCTGCAGTGGTGCACACAAACTTAACTACTCAGCCACGGGACCGGCCCCCAAATCTTCCTTTTTTTTTGCTTGAGGAAGATTAGTCCTGAGCTAACATCTGTGCCAATCTTCCCCTACATTGTATGTGGGTTGCCATCACAGCGTGGCTGACGAGTGGTGTAGGTCTACACGCAGGATCTGAACCCACAAACACAGCCGCCAAAGGGGGGCCTGCCAGACTTAACCACCAGGCAGTGTGGCTGGCCCAGAGTTATTTTGTTTTTGACATTTTAGCTTCACAAAGTATGTCAAAAGGTGTTTGATTATGAGATAGGTAGCTTTTTGATTTATGGTTTTGCTATACCAGTTGTAGAAACAAAGTTAGATACGTCTTACAAGTTAAATATTCAGTAAGAGTTTAAGATACTGGTTTTTATGTGTTTGGGATTGTATACTAAGATAAAAAGCGTACCATGTGAACCTGAGCCGCTGGGGTACTAATATAATCGTGTTGCCCCTCTCCTTTTTTTTAGATTGTCTCAGCATGTGATGTTCTCATGTGCTTTAAATACGTATTAGACTGTCTTAACTTTTTAGTGAAATGATCTAATTTTATTGAAGAAAACAGGAGGGGTGGATCTGGAGGGGTTACCATTCCAGCCTAGGAGTTACCATCTTAGGTTGGTGACAATCAGCTGCAGAGGAGGAAGGTGGCGTAAGGTTCTCTGAAGGACAGAGGCAGGTGGTAAGTCTAGTAAGTGCATTTTGGAGGATAACCTTGGAAATATTTTAAATTGGCTATCAAAAAAAATTGATGATTAGGTGTAATATGTAATAATAAGGATTTCCTTAACTTTCTTAATCATTAGTAGTCCAGAGAGCCAACTGGCTAGGATTTCTCATATTTACATGGAGCACTATGTTTGTAATCAGCCAACCAGGTTGCTCAGCAAGTGTCAGCTGTCAGAACGCATTCGGATCTCAAGGTTGGGGAATACTCAAACCTAGAAGTCAATGCATCTTGGACAAAAGAGAAATGGAACCAAGAGTTTACTAAGCACCAGGTAAGACTTGTAGAGAAACTTCACTTCATAAATTCCTGTAGGTCGTTGACGTGGTTTATAAGATGACCTGTGGCCTTGGTTATCTGAGTTAGGATTGAAAACTCTACTTTCCTGTGCCTTGTCAGCCTACAAACCAGCCCTGATATGCTCTTTCTCACTTTAGCTCATCCTAAACCAAATAAATGATTGATTTATGTTGCTCTTACTTCATGGAAAAGAATCACCTTTACCATATGATTTACTTGCTTGAAAAACACAAATTTCCACAACCTGTTTCCAGCTTGTAGATAACCTGCTTTCGGAAAATTTACCCTTGAGTCAAATGTCTTGAAACTGGAGAGGTTCCTTAGTTGAGATCTTTGGTCTTTGACGCAGACTTCCTCTAACTTACACGTTTCCGTCTAGCCAGCATGCGTTGAGGGCCTTTTGTGGGTCGATGTTGGTGGATCTGGAGTGGTGAAGAGATGCTTCCTCACCTTAAGCAGTCCGCAGTCTACTGGTGTGTCTCACAGACTGCCTTAAGTCCTCTTTAATAAAGCACGTAAATGTCCACAGAGTGACAAGCTGTAAGAAGAACATTCGGTTTGTGTCTTCTTCCAGGAAACCAGTTGGTTCAAGGGGAAAAAAAAGGAAAAAACAGTGTGAATTGTTTTGTGATTTGATTAAATTGACAGGTCTCATCAGTCAAAATAGGCTGTAGAAACCTGAAAACCTGAAAGAGATTTAGTAGATTTATCATAAAACATGGTCTCCATCATCAAGAGTTTTTTGTCATGGTCTGTTTCCACATTTTCCTAACTCTACTTCTTGATTCCAACATATGAGCTTCCATATGTTTAGAATTTTTAAATTTTGACTAATGAATTTCTTAATCCTGACCTACAATGCAGTGGTTCTGTAATGTGATTTCATGTAAGTGCGTCTAGGCAGGTGAATGGCATGTTTTGTGTGCTGATATCAGTTTTGTTTTAGGTTCTTGTTATGACTTGCTATGTCGCCTTGAATGTTTTGAAAAATGATTACTTATCACTGTCAGACATTAACCTCTTGGTGTTTGATGAGTGTCATCTTGCAATCCTAGATCACCCCTACCGAGAAATTATGAAGGTAAGTTTTTAGATTTTGTCAGTCTTAATTCAGATCAAATTACTAAGTACAAGCAGTATTTTTATATATCAAAAACAATAGCATTAGTTACCAATTTTGTGAATGTGGTTCCAGAGTATGAAAAATAAATATTAATGTTCCTTTAAATCTGTAATCTATATAATAATAAAGTATAATAAATAATCTATAATATCTAAATCTATAGTAAAATTTTAAACATAAATAAATGAATTATGTAATTTGTCATGAATGAATTACATAATAATCTGCCATAGCGTATTTAAATGTGACTTTTTGATAAACAGATCTTTTAAACGAGCTACAATAATTCCATAAGCAATATTTTTAGTATTGTCAGTCTTTTTGACCTGTTTTAATATGGTAATGTCTCTTTTGTTATGACCTTGCGAAATGAATTCCTTACTGTCAGTATCTTTTATTATGTTAGCTCTGTGAAAATTGTCCATCATGTCCTCGTATTTTGGGACTAACTGCTTCCATTTTAAATGGGAAGTGTGATCCAGAGGAATTGGAAGAAAAGATTCAGAAACTGGAGAAAATTCTTAAGAGTAATGCTGAAACTGCAACTGACCTGGTGGTCTTGGACAGGTATGCACTACAATTGACTGGAGGTATGCACTACATGTGACGTGGTGGTCTTGTACAGGTATGCCCTACGATTGACATGGTGGTCTTGGACAGATACGCTCTACAGTTGACTTGGTGGTTTTGGACAGGTATGCTCTACAATTGACTTGATGGTCTTGGACAGGTATACTTTATGATTGCCATGGTGGTCTTGGACAGGTATGCTCTATGATTGACGTGGTGGTCTTGGACAGGTATACTCTACGATTGACGTGGTGGTCTTGGACAGGTATACTCTACGATTAACATGGTGGTCTTGGGCAGATATGCTCTACAATTGACTTGGTGGTTTTGGACAGATATACTCTATGATTGACTTGATGGTCTTGGACAGGTATACTTAGGATTGACTTGATGGTCTTGGACAGGTATACTCTACGATTGATGTGGTGGTCTTGGACAGGTATGCTCTACGATTGACTTGATGGTCTTGGGCATGTATACTCTACGATTGACTTGGTGGTCTTGGACAGGTGTGCTCTACGATTGACTTGGTGGTCTTGGGCAGGTGTGCTCTGTGATTGACTTGGTGGTCTTGGGCAGGTGTGCTCTGCAATTGACTTGGTGGTCTTGGGCAGGTGTGCTCTGCGATTGACTTGGTGGTCTTGGGCAGGTGTGCTCTGCGATTGACTTGGTGGTCTTGGGCAGGTGTGCTCTGCGATTGACTTGGTGGTCTTGGGCAGGTGTGCTGTACAATTGAGGTGGTGGTCTTGGACAGGTGTGCTCTATGATTGACTTGGTGGTCTTGGACAGGTGTGCTGTACGATTGACGTGGTGGTCTTGGACAGGTGTGCTCTACGATTGACTTGATGGTCTTGGACAGGTGTGCTGTAGGATTGACGTGGTGGTCTTGGACAGGTGTGCACTATGATTGACTCAGCTTTAAGGAGACTAGCCATAACTGATTTTAAGCCTGAGGCTCTTTCAAGGTGCCTTGCAGGTGGTACCTGTTTAAGTGAACAAACAGCTGTTAGAAAGAATGAGCAAGACTAAGAATCCTTTATCAGGACAGTTACCCGTGAATATAGGAACCTAAGGTTGTTTCCACAGAAAGGAGCAGATGGAAGTGTTTCTGCCTGGACAGAATATTGCATTAGCGTCAGCCTTTTCTGTTTGCTGATGTTGACAGGGACTGGGAGTTTGGACAGTAAATTTGTGTCCTTTTCTGTCAATGTGTGTGCTTTGTTTTTCTGACCTAAATGTCCCACATGATGCTTTGAAAGAACATTAAGTTGTGTAGAGAATTCAATGTTTTACAGTGTGCTTTAAAATAATTGGAAGCAACCTGTAGTTTTGAAAATGGTGTAAATTTCTGAGAAAGGTGTTGTTTATGATTTCTAGGTTTGTCTCCTTTTGAGGAAGTTGCTATTTTGAGTTTCCTTAAAATGCACACATAGCACATACACAACCTTTTTGATTTAAGTTAGTGGAAGGGAACCTATATAACTTAGGTTTTAAAATAAATGTAATTACTTTGATTCCTATTAAAATACCCTTATATCCTTATTAGATATAGTCTTTAACAAGGCTAACGAGTACCAAGTGGTAGTTCTTGGAACAGTTATAATAAACAGAGAAGAGTGACTTCTTGGCTTATGGAATTAACTCAGACGTTGGTTTTGAATGCTGGCTCCACTCATTTGAGCTGTGTGACTTCAAGTGAGTCATTTACTGTCCCTGAACCTTTAAAATGGTGTTGACAGTCGTTTCGGGGATTCTTTGATGGTCAGTTACATTTACACATGGAAAACACCTTGCAGTGCGCCTGTCATTTGGTAGGAATTTGGGAAAAGCTGTCTTTGTAGCATGGGAAGAAAAGGTAATATTTTTGATTCATGGAACTTAGGTATCCAAATGCCAAATGAAAGACCAGTCCCGTCGCCCTTAGGACATGCTGTTTCTGACTTCCCTGGGCCCACACCGTCTGTGACGTACAAGTCCAAGGCTGTGCTTTTGCTTTATCTGGCCTGAATCA
Organism: Equus caballus; assembly: GCF_041296265.1. Classification (NCBI taxonomy): domain Eukaryota; kingdom Metazoa; phylum Chordata; class Mammalia; order Perissodactyla; family Equidae; genus Equus; species Equus caballus. The sequence continues at coordinate 50,563,495 of NC_091707.1, read as the reverse complement.
GGTTGCCAGCCCGGCAGTACTGGAGGTCTTCAGGAGCAGGAGAGGTGTTAGAGCATTTCAGTAAAACTGATCAGTAACGTGTTGAATTTGGCGTTACCTAGTTCTCTAAACGTGACTCTTAAAGTATAAATTCCAGCTGAGAGTAATGAAAACTATAGTATTTAAATATGTCTTTACTGTATTTTTTTCTTTAGTTAATCATTGTATTAATTAGAATATTATGTGCCACGCTCATTGTCATAGTTCATGGAAGGCATGACAGATCCAAGGAATGATATCATAATGGATTGAAAGTTGGGAGAGCTTTCCTTACAAGGACTTGTTAAAAATACGTTAAAAATAAAATTAATATGTGCAAATGCTAAAAGTTTCCAATAGTATGGAAATGGATAAATTTAATAATACTTTTCCTCTATGATCTGTCCCCCATCCCTGTTTCTGCTTCTGAGAAGTAATCATTATTGAGTTTCTTGAGTATTTTGACTGACATTGTTCCTCATTCTGCCTGATGCCTAATGGGACAAGAGATGGAAGTCTGAATCTGAAAAACAAAACAGAAAACCTGGGATGATAATGAAATCAGAAAAGTCACAAAATTCTTTGATTGTCAGCCTTAAGCAGTCATTCCTTGAGACCTAACAGGCAAACACAGCACAGAGTGCCACTTTAGGAAGGCTGGTTGTGACCTGCCTGTGTCCCAGGGAGGTATGCAGACTGAAAATAGGAAGTTTTTTTTGGTTTGGCTATGTAATGGATCATAATGCTGTAGTGAATGTATTGTGGTATTGACAACTTTTGTTTCTATGTTAAAGATACACTTCTCAGCCATGTGAGATTGTGGTAGACTGTGGACCATTTACTGACAGAAGTGGGCTTTATGAAAGACTGCTGATGGAGTTAGAAGAAGCACTTAATTTCATCAATGACTGTAACATATCTGTACATTCAAAAGAAAGAGATTCTACTTTAATTTCTAAACAGGTAAGCATATACAAAGGAAGTATAGAAAGTATAATAAAAGGTTTCTGTTTATTTTTAATATTGAAATAAAAATATGCTTCTAATGAGGCTACTTTCTGTAGATTTTAGTTTAAGGCCTTGCCTTCTTATGTCTTTGGACATTTTTCGTTGAACGTTTCATATGGGGTAGAGTTTACTGTGACCTGACAGAGATTTATATTATAAAGTATAGACCTCCCAGATTTAAGGAGATGAGTTAGGATTTATGGTATGGTTATTTAAGTATAAAGAGTGAGTCCTTTTTTTCTTCTTCTTGGTCAGATGGGTTAGTTCCTGCTCAAACCCTCGGGCTAGACAAATGCCTCTGCTGTTTTCTTGTATATAAGTAGATATGAGCCTGTCCTCCCTGAGTGGTACAGCTTTGAGAAGAGATCCCTTAGGACAGTGGTCCTTAAAGTGTGGACTGCAGATCAGCAGCATCAGCATTCCTCTGGGACTTGTTAGAAATGCACATTGTGGACCCCACCCTTGACCTGTGTCGGAAGCTCTGGGGTGGGGTCCAGCTGTCTGAGATTTGACAAGCATTCCAATTATCTTGATGCATTAAAACTTGGGAGCTGTTATTGTAGGACTTTGCACCCGTTTGTCAATGTTAACACTGTATTGAGTCTGAGGCTTAATTTCTCTCCTGCTGATTTTTTCTGGAGCAGCAATGCCCAGACTCTCCTCTGCCCTTGAATTCTCATTAAGTCCATAGTCAACCCTTTTACTTGCCTGCAGAACTGGCGATTCCTCAGTTTTAGCCTCGCTTTGGATTTCCATTCTGCTCTGAGCTAGGGTTGTAGGTCCCGGCACTCTGGATGTAGATAAAGTTCAAGGAAAATTGTCTTCCTCCTCTTTGATACCTAAAGTAAAATTACTCCTCTACATAATTTCTTGCATATTTACCTGGAAGTCAGTGACTCAGTTGTACTTCTAACTAATCACAGATCTAAAAGTAAGTTTTATTAACCTTATACAATTGCATCTTTTAATTTCTGTTATTCGATTGTTTTTGCTGAAAACAAAAGGATGGTTCTGGGCACATATATATGAAAAAGTAGAGCTTGAAAAGGCCACTGGCCTCTCTCCCCAACCTTGGAGAATTAACCTCAGTGTTTATATTAGTAGGATACATTTATTTTGAAGGGCCAGATTGAAGACAGCTTAAATCCCGATTAAACCCCATATGAAAATGCTACATGGTTATTGTTTAGCATTTGGCTCTTTACGTTTTTTTGTAGATCCTGTCAGACTGTCGTGCGGTATTGGTGGTTCTGGGACCCTGGTGTGCTGATAAAGTGGCTGGAATGATGGTAAGAGAGCTACAGAAGTACATCAAACATGAACAGGAGGAGCTGCACAGGAAATTCCTACTGTTTACAGACACTTTCCTGAGGAAGATCCACGCACTCTGTGAAGAGCACTTCTCACCTGCCTCACTTGACCTGAAATTTGTAACTCCGAAAGTCATAAAACTGCTTGAAATCTTACGCAAATATAAACCATATGAGCGACAGCAGTTTGAGAGCGTTGAGTGGTATAATAATAGGAATCAGGATAATTATGTGTCTTGGAGTGATTCTGAGGATGATGATGAGGATGAAGAAATTGAAGAAAAGGAGAAGCCAGAGACAAATTTTCCTTCTCCATTTACCAATATTTTATGCGGAATTATTTTTGTTGAAAGAAGATATACAGCAGTTGTCTTAAACAGGTAAATCTCTAAGATTAACGCTTTTTTCTGCAGTAGAACAAGGCAGCTTTCTGTTTTGTGAAGTGATGTGCTGTAGTAGCATTAAGAGCTAGCGGAAGGGTTATGTAAGTGTCCTTCACTCGGCACTATCATAATTCAAGTGTAATGCTGTGCTGGGGTTCACAGAAAGGACGTTTACGTATGCAATAGCTTTTCCAAAAGGCTAGATTTGACATGACTGAGAGTCTTGTCTTTTTTTTTTCCCTCCCCAAAGCCCCAGTGCATAGTTGTATATCCTAGTTGTAGGTCATTCTAGTTCCTGTGTGGGATGCTGCCACAGCGTGGCTTGATGAGCGGTATGTAGGTCCACCCCCAGGATCTGAACTGGCCAATCCCAGGCCACCAAAGCAGAGTCCGCGAACTTAACTACTCAGCCACGCGACTGGCCCAGATTTTTTCTTAAAGGATGCTAATCTATTCTAATCCATCTAAAATAGAGAGCAAGGATAGATGAACTAAGTTAGATTAAAGTAAAGCATCTCTTGTTTTGTATTCAGTTGTTAGATTCAGTTCAGATATTTACTCAGCTGTGACTGTGTGTTAGGCATTGCATTAAGCGTTTCACACCAAGCTTTCTCCTTCAGGAAATCTTAGGATAAATTTCATCTGGGTATTATTATGGCTAGTTGTTTCTTTTTGTTGAGGAAGATTAGCCCTGAGCTAACTACTGCCAGTCCTCCTCTTTTTTGCTAAGGAAGCCTGGCCCTGAGCTAACATTCGTGCCCATCTTCCTCTACTTTATACATGGGTCGCCTGCCACAGCATGGCGTGCCAAGCGGTGCCATGTCTGCACCCGGGATCCGAACCGGCGAACCCCAGGCCGCCGAGACGTGGAACGTGTGAACTTAACTACTGTGCCACCGGGCCGGCCCCAGCTAGTGTTTTTTTTTTTAATTGAGGTTATGATAGTGTACAACCTTGTGAAATTTCATCTGTACGTTATTGTTTGTCAGTCACAGTATAGGTGCGCCCCTTCACCCTTTGTGCCCACCCGCCTCCCTCCTTCCCCCTGGTAACCACTAAATAGTTCTCTTTGTCCATGTGTTTGTTTATCTTTGTGTCTAGTTGTGGGGTTTTTTTTTTTTTTTTGAGGAAGGTTAGCCCTGAGCTAACATCTGCTGCCAATCCTCCTCTTTTTGCTGAGGAAGACTGACTCTGAGCTAACGTCTGTGCCCATCTTCTTCTACTTTATATGTGGGACGCCTACTACAGCATGGCTTGCCAAGTGGTGCCATGTCCGTTCCTGGGATCTGAACCTGCGAACCCCGGGCCACCAAAGTGGAATGTGTGCACTTAACTGCTACGCCACCAGGCCAGCCCCTGTGTCTAGTTTTTTTATGTTAGCTTTTTTTCCTTAACAAATGTTTATTCAAGTTTGCAGCGGAAAAAGTTTAGAACAACTGGATTTGCAGTTTGGATTGGTTCATAGACCACATATTAAAATTTTCTGAATCAGAAGAGAATAAAAGTGTTAGGGAAGAATTCCGAGAATATTGGCAAAGGTGATAATGAATCCAAATTAGGTTGTGGATTTCCATCCCTCCCCCTCCTTTGACAGAAGTTTATGTTTCCTGAATGCAGACCTAGCCAAAGAGCTAGACCTCACATTTGTGTCCGGTGGTCACTTAATGTATGGTCCTTTTGGTTTGTGGCTAGATGCTCTATTTTTTATAAGGGCAAAAAAAGCGCCCTTATTTTATACTTCAGACCATCTGATTTTCTACGAGATCCATTAATTGGCAAAGTTGATCACTAAGAGCCTTTTCTGCAAGTAGTGATCTCGGAGGAGAAATTAAGCTTTGTTTCCTGAGGCAATTTGAGATTTTTTTTCTAAACTGCTTCTGACTGTTTTGGGGCTTTGAAAACCTACTTGAGTAACGAGAAATTGGACTCTGGGGTAGTCATCTGGCGGTGTTCAGTCTTGTAATTTTCCTGGTCCTTGGGCCTGATCCTTATGATGAATACAGACTAAAATAACTTTAGGTGGTGAATTACACTGGAATCACAAGTTTAAGATTGGAAAGGGGCTTCTCTGACTACCTAATCCAACAACTTATTTTTATAAAAATGCGAAGGGGCCTCAGGAGGAAAAGTGATTTGCCCTGAGTTAAATTGCTAGTCAATGGCAGAGACAATTCTAGAATCCTGATATCCTGCCTCCTAGTTTCCAGTTCTCTCTACAATCATAATGCCCTGAGCGTCACTGAACACGGCCCTGTGCTTTCCGGTGGAAGACTGCCAGGAGACAGACCAGGGAGCATGACTGTCGGGACCATTTCTTAGAATGGGGGAAAGGCATTTCAGGGGTCAGAAAAGTTGCGTATTGGCGCAGTGCTAAGCTCGTTATAGACATATTCCCTGCCCCCATACAGGATGGTTTAAGAATTAAATAAATGTTCTGGGCCTTGAAGAGGAGGAATGGAGTTTCTTTTCTTCCTTTCCATTCTTCTCTGTATGTTTTTTTAAGGTTTATCAAAAATCAATCAGTTACTTTCTGTTGACTTTGAGGATCAGATTAATTGTGATCAACTTTCATAAAATGTGGCTGGAGTTTAGTGTTGGAGGATGAATCTGGAGCAGTTTGAGAGCTGACTTTATGGGCAACTAATTAAATATACAATAGAGGTCTTGTTTCAGTAAGCTTTTTAATAAGCTTAGAAAAACTTCCAGAAATCCAGATTCTTTCCTTCCATCAATTTAATGGGAGGAAAACCCCTTCTTCAGTGAAGTTTCATGGGAGTGTAAGCTATTGTAATACACGGGGAGTTTTCTGCTCTCCTAACAAAAAAAATAACAGCTACTTCTATATAAAATGTTGGATCGTATATAGTCTTAGGTTTATTGTTTTCCTTTGCCTTATATGCAGAGGGCTTTATGGTTTTTAATTTACCTATATATATTTTTTTAAATGTCACAACACTCCACAAAGGAGTAAGGTAGAGATTTTTCCTATATTATAGATGAGGAAACTAAGACTCAGTTTGTGACCCTCCCAAATGACACAGCTACCAAGTGGTTGGAAACACCCTCCGCCCTCCAGGTCCAGTGCCCTCTCGCTGTGTCGTTCACTAGTGTTGTGACGTTGGCGTTGGACAAACCTGGGTTCACACCCTACCTCTACTCCCCCCTTTTTTTTCCTAATAACTTTTTATTTGGAGATAATTTTAGGTTTACAGGAAAGTTGCAAAATAGTCCAGAGTTGCCCTTGACCGCCCTCTGGTTTCCCGCATCTCTTATGATGATAAGATCTTAGGTTATCCTGGTGCATTTGTCACAACCAAGAAACTAACATTGATGTATTACTGTTAACTAAACTCCAGCGTTTATTTGAATTTTACCAGTTTCTCCATTAATGTCCTCTTTTTAATCCAAAGTCCTGTATTGCGTGTAGTCGGTATGTCTCCCTGGTCTCCTCTGGGCTATTAGTTTCTCGGTCGTTGCTTGCGTTTCGTGGCCTGGGCGGTCTTTAGGCGTCCTGGTCAGGTATCTTATTAGGACGTCTCTCAGTTTCAATTTGTCTCGTGTTTTCTCAGGAGTAGACTGGGGTAGTGGGATTTGGAAGAATCCACAGGGCTGAAGTACCCTTCTCGTCCCCAGGGATTCATAGTATCGACATGACGTATCAGTGGTGATATTAGACCTTGCCACCTGGCCCTGACAGTGTTTGCCTGGTTTCTCTGCTGTGAAGTTACTGTTTTTCCCTTTCCTTCCTGTGTTCTTTGGAATGAGTCACCAAGTCTGGCTTATCCTGAGAGGGAGAGATTAAGCTCCATTCCTGGAGAGCGATGTATCTGTGTGTATTAGTGGAATTCTTTGTAAGGAAAACTTGCCTCTTTTATCCTATTTATCTATCTATCTTTTTTTTTTTTTTGAGGAAGATTAGCCCTGAGCTAACATCTGCTGCCAATCCTCCTCTTTTTGCTGAGGAAGACTGGCCCTGAGCTCACATCCATGCCCATCTTCCTCTACTTTATATGTGGGATACCTGCCACAGCATGGCTTGACACGTGGTGCCATGTCCGCACCCGGGATCCGAACCGGTGAACCCCATGCTGCCAAACTGCTGTGCCACTGGGCTGGCCCTTTTTTTTTTTTTTTTTTTTTTAAGATTGGCACCTGAGCTAACAACTGTTGCCAAACTTTTTTTTTTTTTTCCTGCTTTTTCTCCCCAAATCCCCCCAGTACGTAGTTGTGTATTTTTAGATGTGGGTCCTTCTAGTTGTGGCATGTGGGACGCCGCCTCAACATGGCCTGACGAGCGGTGCCATGTCTGCACCCAGGGTCCCAACCAGCAAAACCCTGGGCCTCCGAAGCAGAGCAAGTGAACTTAACCACTCGGCCACAGGGCTGGCCCCTATCTATCTATTTATATTTACTGAATCATGTTCTTTTATCAGTATGGTCTCCTGTTTGTTTAGTTTATACTTTGGGTTATAAACTAATACTAGGTTATTGACTTTGTTGTTCAAATTGTTCCTCCTTGGGCCCTGGGAGCTCTTTGAGGTTAGCTCCTGTGTCCCTTTGGCATACTCTCATCCTTTTGCTTTTTGAGCACTTCTTTACTTTTTGGTGCCACGAGATGTTCAAGGTTCTTGTATTTTCCCTGCTCTAGCCATAGAGTCAGCCATTTCTCCAAGGAGCCCTGGATCCTTTTATTTCTACCCACTTTTAGATGTATATTTTGCGAAAGTTATTTAAGTTTTTAAAGACTGAGCATCTTCATCTGTAAAGTAGTAGTAATACCTCCACCTCTTATTGGGTTGTTAATAAGAGACAATGTATATATAAATGCCTGTCTTATCACCTGACACACAGTAGGTGCTAATTTCTTGGGTTCTTTATGCACACATTCGGGGGATACAGTATCAGTATACTATAATATCAGCAATAGTCTTTTGGTAAGATTATAGAGGAATTGCATTTGATTTTTCTCACATTGACAAGAAAATATAAGTAGGAAGGATACTATTAAAGGTGTTGTTGATAGCATACTTTGGTACCTGGCAGAGATTTCAAATGATGCTTGTCTATTTGAATTTTTTTTCCTTTAGGGTTAGCTGTGTAAATTACCACATTTAATCAAATCACAAGTTTTGGTAGTAATCTGCTAGTTTTCTGAATCGGGCGTCCATGTTTCCTGTTTTGGGCCATGCCATTTTCGATGTAGTTGGGGAGGCAGTGTGCATTTACACCCAGCGTCAGCTGTGGGCCGTGCCAGCTGCAGAGAGTTAGGCACAGACGCTGAGGGTAAGCATCTAGAAACTCTTAGTTTGGACAGTAGCTTTTGTCTGCTGAATGTAATACAGTTGGTGCCTGGATTTTGATGCTTTTTTAGTTTCATTTTCTAAATGGTTAATTTGGTTTTTGATGGATTTGAAATTAGCAAGAAAATAACCAGTTCTTCGCTACAGCTAGTTTGAGAAGCTCCGTGCACTGGAGAACAGTGTGGTTTATCACACAGCTCACTTGTGGAGCAGCTCCCCTAGACTCACTGTAGAAATGAAAAGAAACCAGCCTTTGCCCCACCAGCCCTGTGGTCCCAGGAGCTCCAGGAGCAGTTGGTGTCGCTCCCTCGTCAGCTCCCGACAGCCAGGGACTGCATCTTCTTTCTCGGGAAGCCTCACTCTTCGTCGTGGGCACGTGATTAGGCAGTGCTTAAACTGATCTGACAGAGAAATAAAGTTCTCTCTAAACGCTATCAGCAATGCCCATTATCTTACTAGTATTCGCTGCCTGCGAAGCAGCACTAGGACTATCCTTACTAGTCATAGGTATATAGCATTTAATTGTTGTTTACAAGAGGCTTTGCTTGTTTATGTGCCTGCTACTGCTTCTGTTCTCTGCATGTTGCTGTGGGTTTCATTAAGGAGAAATAAATCCGCTCTGCTTCCGTTTCTCAGCTAACTGAAGTCTGCCAGATCCTTTTGGCAAAGTAAAATACATTCTTTGCCTAATTAGGAGTAACTTGAAAGGCATTTCTGTTACATTCAAATTGGTGCCTATTTACATAAGCTAAAATTTGGAAGTACAAATTATTTCTAAGATAATTTCATATTTTAGGTTTTTTGGCGTGCTATTTGCTTGTAACACTGCTTTCTGTTACTGACATCATAAGTTTATTATAATAATTGAACAAAGCTTGGAACATATGAAGGAAGTTCTGATTCTGGACGTTTTAAGTACTTGAATTGTAGAACAGACTCTCAAACTAACCTTACATGTGCACGTGTTTTGCTGATTGGGAGGCAAGAAGATATGCTAGATGGCCACTCAAGGTTTCTTCAAGTTCTTTGATATTAGTCTGTTTAATGTATTTAAAAAAGAATGATTTGACTTAAAAATGCGATTTTCTATTAGGAATTTATACTATGCTATATGACTTCAGAAGAACCATATGGAATCACTCATGGCAGGTGTGGAACCATTTATCCTGTGTGCTGAGTTTTTGAACGTGGATATTTCCAAAATAGCTGTAATGGCAGCACTAACTGTTCACCCTCCGTACCTGGGTAACATGATCCACCCCGGAGCTCTTTCCCAACTCTTAGCTGGGAGCCGGCTTTAGGTTGCCAGCATTCTGCCTCAATACAGAGGAGCAGGCAGGAAGGGGAACGAGTCGGGAGCCGCTTCTCCTTCAGGGCAGGATGGGGTGGGGGCTGTCTGGCATTGCTAGGCCAGGAGCTCAGGCTAGTGTTAGATAGAACTGTGGTCAGTGGCCTGGGGACAGGAAAGTGGTGGGAGGGGAGATCTTACCAATAGAGGTGACGTTTCTTTCCCTAGAACTCTGCTTCCCGTGATTCAGGGTGTTGGGGTAAGACTAAAAGAAGTAACCAGGCTTCTTTTCACGCACAGCTAGAATCTCTTACTGCATGTAGAGGGAGAGTGAGGTTTCCTTTGCTGTGGGAATTCTCCCTTTGGCGTCAGGGCGTTTGGTACATACTCTGTATGAGAGTGACCGTGGAGAGAAGGGCGTGCCTGCTGCACAAGTTGTGTGTGCATTTAGAGACGTGCTCCAACTTTTAGAGAAGCGTGTGTGGCTTTTGTCGTTAGAAGTCCTGGCCTAAAGCCAAGATGTGTGAGGAATCTGTGTTTCTCTCTGCCTAGCCCTGTCCCCTCCTGGGCCACATTTCTATTTAGTCAGCACTGCCCAGTTAGGAAGGTTGAGGGGCTGTGAGCATTTCATTCATCAATGTAAGTCAGCCCTGTGCTTGGTGTTAGTGTTTGGGCCGCAGATCTGAGCAGGGAAGAGCGGCAATGATCTCTGTTTAAGCTGGTTGGGAAAAAAATACCGAGACCATTTTGTTAGGTATGTGGCAAAAAATGCATGTATTATCATTTTAAGGGAGACCTTACAAACAAAAGTTTAAATTTTTTTCCCTCAGCAGTGCTTAACTTCCAAATGTGTATAATTTTCTTAGATTGATAAAGGAAGCTGGCAAACAAGATCCAGAGCTGGCTTACATCAGCAGCAATTTTATAACTGGACATGGCATCGGAAAGAATCAGCCTCGGAACAAACAGATGGAAGCAGAATTCAGAAAACAGGAAGAGGTAACTCGAGTTAAAAGAATTGTACGATAACAATTTTCAGAGCATATACAGACAAACTCCACCCCTAGGAGCTCCCTTTCTTCGTAGTTCCTCAGCGTTTTTTTGTAATACAGAATACTTGTTCATACGTTGACTAGCTGTCTCCTGTGAGCTAGCTGTGTAAGGAATCACGTGTTCAGAATTAGAATAACTGTTTGGTAAGTCAGTTTTGTGTCATAATTATCAACCATTTCATTTTCCTTTATTGGACTGATGGCACACAACTACATTTCAGAGAAAATCAAAGCTTGTGTAAGCGTAACTCCCACTGACTCTGTATAACTCAGAGGCCACAAACTGAAATCTTTTCCTAGAAAGTGTTTCGTTTTCTATTTAAAGTTCTACCTTGGTTGAATACTATAAAAATAACACTATATTTTAAAGATGTTGGTTTAACTTTTTTCATTGTTTTTAAGGCTAAAACCTAATATAGTCTTCTGGCTTGCAAACGAAAACTTATTTAAAGTTTGTTATTGAACTTACAAAGTAGCAGAATGATTCATATTGAAGTTATTTTCTATGTTGCAGCTTTCTGATGCTCCACGTTTGAGGGGTTCAATAGCCAGAGTCTGGATTTGTTTAAAAATCAACTTTATTATTTAACTTTATTTTGGTTTGGTAAATGATATTTTAAATCTAGTATGAAACAAGTTTTCACTTCATTTTTTAATCAATTCTGATTTCCTTAAATTGAAAATGTCCCAGGATGCCAGAAAATAAGTTACAGCTTGCTTGTAATTTTTAATTCCAAGTGATTGGGGGATGTTAGTAAGTTTGGACATCTTTGGAGATATGTTGGCACCTCTCATAGACATAGGGTGTCATATGGAGGGTCATAATGTCAATAGGACTCCAGAAGTGGATTCATTTGTTCACTTTGTTGATTAGATTCTTTTGTGGTCAGTAAGAAGTCAGCCCCTTTAGCCTGAAGGCTTTCTGCGACTTGTACCTGGGTCCTTCTTAGAGTAGAAAGGCACCTTGATTTTTCCGGTCACATTCAGTTGAAAATTATCATTAAATCAGTTTCTTTGCCGATGTGTTTATGCATCTTGAGTTTTCTATGATGTTGTCATCTTCTTTAGCCTGGCCTTAAAGATTTTGCATGCCCAGAGCATGCATCAGAAATGACAATTGTCACTTATTTCTACTATATTGTTTTCTTTGGAAAATTTCTTAGAATTGCTTTTCTTGGTGGATTTTTTTTCAGGTACTTAGGAAATTTCGAGCACATGAGACCAACCTGCTTATTGCAACAAGTATTGTGGAAGAGGGTGTTGATATCCCAAAGTGCAACTTGGTGGTTCGTTTTGATTTGCCCACAGAGTATCGATCCTATGTTCAATCTAAGGGAAGGGCAAGGGCACCGATCTCTAATTATATAATGTTAGCAGATACGGACAAAATAAAGAGTTTTGAAGAAGACCTTAAAACGTACAAAGCTATTGAAAAGGTAAGATTTAAAAATTAATATGCTATCTTTATTTTCTATTTGCCTAGAAATAGATAAAAGCTTTTATCTACAGAGAATAGTCTCAAGAGGGGTGTGTGACGTGTACCTTATAGAAAAGTCGAGAATATTTACAAACAGCCAGCAGTATTTTACAAAGTATTTGAAAGCTCACGATAAAATAGCTGTGAAAATGGTCATATGGATTATTGAGGAAGAATGTCCAGGAAGTGAAGTGTGCTGTTAGTGTGGACAGTGAGGTAATAGTCGGTTGCTTGAGTTGTCGAGTGATTTGAGAATGATGACAAAGACTCTGTACTCTGAAAGGCTGGCAGTCACGTGTGTGTGTGTAGGTTTGGTACTGTGTACACCTTACACCTGTATGGCGAGTGTCTCCACGTGATTGGAGCTGGGAAGGATGCGTTGGGAGAAATTTTCTGCAGCAGGTGACTTTGGAGTATTGAAGTGAGTTTAGGAGAGAGATGTTTCATGTCAAGAGAGCTTTTTCTGTAGGTATAGAGGCAGACGTCTAACGTATGGCAAAGAAGACCTTTATTCTCATCATAAATTCTGTTTTTAAATTGTTCAGATCTTGAGAAACAAATGTTCCAAGTCAGTTGATACTGGTGAGACTGACATTGAGCCTGTTGTAGATGATGATGACGTTTTCCCACCGTACGTGTTGAGGCCCGAGGATGGTGGCCCGCGAGTCACAGTCAACACGGCCATTGGACACATCAATAGGTAGGGTATCACACCATCTGCCTGGAAAACCTGTGAGCATTGCAGACTTAAGTCGAACCCTGGAAGCATTGTATTATTGTTTGCCTTTTGCAAACCATCACCAGTGTTTTCATTTATGGGTTGTAATATTTTGATGTGAGAAAGAAAAGAAGTTGCTTTTTTCCGTTCGTGTTTTTTTTGGTCTAAAGGTAAAAACAGTGTTGTGCAGTAATAAATGTTTAGTTCTTATTGGCAAGGCTGACATGATGAAACCATGCTTGTTTTAATTAGATTTAATTTAATTTTACAATGCTCACAAATTTTTTTCTGATTCCCAAAATTTGTTGTTTTGTGCCGTAACTGTTGGGGGATGTTGAATTTTCCATTAGCAACAGTGTAAGATTATGATAAATTAACTTGTGTTCTTGAGTGTGTTTTTAAGTTACTTTGTCCTGAATTGGTAATAACATTTCTAAGAACTAAGAAAAGCAGAGACGTACCTAGATTTTGTATCAGATAAATTTCATGCAGAGGCAAAATAAAGGAATGGCAAACATGAGATTTTCTTTTTCACTTTTTGTTTTGAAACAAAGAACTCCCCTGTCCGCTTCGCTGAGAGAGACCCGTTCATGTTTCATAAGAATGTTCTGCGGAGTGGAAGGGTCCAGTCCAGAGTCATGAGTTGTACCCATTTTTTCTCATCTCTTTAGTTTCCTTCAACCTGGAACCATTCTTCACCCTTTCCTTGACTTTCGTCCCTGAAACTTCTGAAGATTACAGACCAGTCATTTTGTAGTCTGTCTCTCAGTTTGGGTTTATCTGATATTTTCTCTTTGTTAGCCCAGGTTATGCATTTTTGGTCAGCGTATCACTGAAGTGATGCTGTGTTCTTCTCATTCCGTCTTGTCTGGTGCGCTCAGTGTCAGTTTGTGCTCTTACTGGTGCTGATGGTGACTTGATCCCTTACGTAAGGTCTGCCAGCTTTCTCTTTTATAGTTTCCTTTGTTCCCCCTTTACAATTTGTGAATATTTCATGGGGGGAAACTTTGAGACTATATAAAATTTATTCCTCTTCCCAGTTTGACCCATTAGTTTAATTATCCATTGATATTTCTTGCCTGAATTGATTATTAGTGTGATGTCTGCAAAATGATTTTCTAATTTCATTAAGCTTTCTGCATTTATTAGTTGGCATTCTACTGTAAAGAAGAACTTTCTTTTTTCTCCATTTATTTGTTCCTTTTATTTTTTTATCCAATGTTAACTAATGGATTCCTATCTTATTCAGTGGGTTATAATCTGTTACTATCATTTGTCATTTATTTTGATGTTAAAATTGTCTCAAATTTGGCCAGTGGGAGCCGCTTCCAGGTAGCTTCTGTGTCTTTTTAACATGTCACCATTATTCTTTGCACACTGCCTTATTTTATGGCACACTAAAATGTTCTAGACTCAACTCCTATTTTCCCTGCCCTAGCCTAGATAGCCTGTTTCTCCAAAAGGCCCTGATTTCTCTTAGTGGAGAATGGGTGGTGTTTAGAAACCAAGATCTGACCACTAGGTGTATTCATTGCCGGAGGAGTGTTGCTGCTACCAGGCTCTTTAGTAGACAGCTAGGAAATAGATTTATGCATCTACATCTATATATATTCACACACACATTTATATCTACATCTGTTTCTGTACCTGACTACTTATCTGTTGTCCTTTTTAGGATGACACCAGAGGGTTTGTTCTGGCTTTCTTCTTTTTCGTCTTTGTTCCTGGCTTTTTCAATAGTGAGAAATCTAACTCCCGTCATGCTCAAAATAATTACTTTTATGGTCAGTGTCCCTGTATGTAGCCAGTCTCCCTGCTCTGCAGGGCTGCCACCATGTTTGGGCACCCTAATTGTTCAGGTGCTGCCCTTGCAGGGCTGCTCCAGTCCAGTGCCCTCCTTGCATGGGTTCTGGCCTTCACTGAGTTGCCTGCCTGTCCCAGCACCCTCCTTACTCGGCCTCAGTTCCCTTGGAGCCAGCTTTTTGCCATGCTGCAGCACTCTCCTTGTGCTGCTGCTGGGTAGTCCTGTTCTAATGCCCTCCTTTGTATCAGTACTGGGTTGTCCTTCTGCCCTCTTCTCATGCCTTCCTTACACAGGCCCCAGTAGTTGCTGGCAAGTGCAAGATTAAGGAGCAAACACTGGCAATGTGTTCAGTTAACGGATTCAGAACAATATTTTCTGCCCAATATGACAGCACTAAACATATATGGCTATTTAAATTCAAATTTCAATTTTAATTAAAAAAAAAATTTAGTTCCCTAGCTGCCCTTGCTGTATTTCAAGCGCTGGGTTGCTGCCGTATTGGAAAGTGCAGATACAGAACACCATTGCAGAAAGTTTCATCATTGTTCCAACTTATTGAAAGTCTGAAACAATGAAGCTCAGACTCCACGTGTAAATACCAATCCCGTAGAGGGGAAGAGGGACATGAAAAATCAAACTTCAGTGAGCCAGCCCTGATGGCCCACTGGTTAAAGTTTGGCACAGTCTGCTTCAGTGAACATGGCTTGGTTCCTGGGCGTGGAACCACACCACCTGTTTGTCAGTAGCCATGATGTGGTGGCGGCTCACACAGAACTAGAAGAACTTCCTACTGGAATATACAACTATGTCCTCGGGCCTTGGGGAAGAAAAAAAAATCAGACTTCAGGATGGGGATATCAATACAGATTTTTTCATCTATTTCTCAGTTGTAGAGTCAGCATCAGAATTTCTTTTTCTTCACAGATACTGTGCTAGATTACCAAGTGATCCATTTACTCATCTGGCTCCTAAATGTAGAACCCGAGAGTTGCCTGATGGTACATTTTATTCAACTCTTTATCTGCCAATTAACTCGCCTCTTCGAGCCTCCATTGTTGTAAGTTTAGAAAAAGAAATGATCTTTATGTCATTAATGGATTTTTTTTTTCAGCTTCTCTAAGCCTATGCAAGTCACAGGTAAATTTGGCTTTAAATCTACTTTAAAAAGTAGATTTATAAATCTCTTTTAGTCAACTACCTGTTCAAATCGGCAATAGCCTATATAACCTACAGACTCTTAGAATTGGGCACAGCGACCTCTGAAATTTCCTCGAAGATCTTGTTGACGTAAACATCTCTGACAGAATCATTTAACTGTGACGTCGTACTTCTAGCCACACAGAATTCATTAAATGTAGTTGGGTGGCTCTGGTTCTTTGTTGTTGACTCAAAAACCCGCCGTTGTCTAACTGCTGTCCTTGATCCCAATGCTGATTTCCAGATATTCCAAGATGACTGATTTCTATTGCACATGAAAGGTTGTTCAGTACTGTTAATGTGTGTTAGTCACATCTCATATGTCTTTATTTTAGTACGTATTTGTAGATTCGTGAAAATAAGGTACATTAAAGTCTTATTGAAATTTAAATTCATCAAAATTGTCAAATCTCAGTTATAAACTCATTTAGGTTTTACTGGATAAGATTTTTAAAGATGGCTGTTTCAAATATGGAGATTAGGATTTTTTTAGACTTGCCAAAACTTTTCAAAATAAAGAACTTTGCTCTGGTAAATTTCAGCTATTAAAGATATTGGGCCAGAGGTTTCATAGCTGTTTTCTGTGTTAATGATAGCATAGCTGCATGCGTGTACAATGGAAATGTTTTTTGTTACTTTCAGGGTCCACCCATGAGCTGTATACGACTGGCTGAAAGAGTTGTAGCTCTCATTTGCTGTGAAAAACTGCACAAAATTGGTAAGAGTGTTTGAAAGCACATGAAATAAAAAATAAATTTAAAAGCACTGTTACACAAAAGCGTATCCAGGACTTTATAGGTCCCTGAGGATTTTGCAGAGCTGTGACCCGTTGCCTGTGGTGTGGTTTGGTGACTTGGGTGTGAGCACCGTGTACCCTGAAGACCTGGTCATGGGGCGGAGCTCTGTTTTCCACAGTGAACAGCAGATGAGCGTCATTTATTTGCTCCCTTTGCTGACCTCTTTAAATACATGAAGCTTTCTTGTACTGTTGAATCATGAACATTTGTGTTTTAATGTATCATTCTCTCACATTAGTCTATATTAGTATACAAATGAATCCATTTTTTTTTAAATTCCATGGCTTATATAAAGTGATAATATGTGCTGTTTTCCTGTTTAGATGTTTTTAGTTTTCAGTTGTACAACAGAATGTGTGGTCCTACTCACTCCGAATGTGTGAGTGCCCAAATAGACTTTGCCTGAGGTATCATGTCTGGTTACTTTTTATCATGAAAAGCAAAGGTGCTTTGGTTGTCATTTTTCTTCCAGTCACTTCCTAACACAGTGCTGTTCTGGATTATTTACTAATTAATTAGAGAGGCAAAATCTGGATTGTCATGTTAATTCTCTTTAAATTTCTTAGGTGAACTGGACGACCATTTGATGCCAGTTGGGAAAGAGACTGTTAAATATGAAGAAGAGCTTGATTTGCATGATGAAGAAGAGACCAGTGTTCCAGGAAGACCAGGTTCAACAAAACGAAGACAGTGCTACCCAAAAGCGGTTAGTACTGTTTAGAACTGAATAAAAATCTAGCCTTTCTGACTTTTAGTAAGTTCCTGTTCTTGGCTTCCCAAACCCTTGTCACATGGCTGACTCTGGCTCTCAGCTCATGTCCCCTTCACAGCTTCCCCCGGTCAGCCCCTTTGCTTTCGTAGCGCACTCTGTGCCCTTCCCACTTCAGACATTGCTTTTGTTTTTCTTCTCAAGAAGATTCTTGGACTCGTCTGTCAGATTCTATCCAGAATGAGTTTATTTCGTTTAAAGAGACATTTCTTGTTTCTTTCACTTGTGTTAGGTAAGATTATTGCTTTATTTATGTTTGTGGCTAAAACAGAGGAGGGTTTTAATGAAGAAATAGGCAAGTGAAAAGATGGTGGTTGAAGCTGCGGGCTGCACTGGTGGGCAAGCGCAGGTGCCTGTCAGGAGGTGGGGTGTGGCTCCTGGGGTCGAAATCAGTGGTTCCAGTGTGTTGCGTCCAGCGTGGTACATGGCGGCCAGCAGGATGCGTGCACTGAAGCATCTTCAAGTGTGACTTCTGCTGTAGCCACACTGGCTGAAGTACTTACTTTTAAAATATTTGTTAATCTTGTTGCCTCATAAGAACCCCAAACAAAAGCAAAATTTTGGTGTGTACTTTCATCTTAGACTAAGTGTGTCGTTCTGTTTTATTTTTGCAATTTTACTGAGTTTTTACTTTTAAAAAATTTGTACTTAGCTAAGTATTCAAGATTCAAAATCATGTCAATTTTTCAAAACTCATGAATGTTACTCATTTTCCTGAAATGTTTGTTTCTCTCAGTTTTCTTGCTCTAACATTTACCCCAGAGATCACGGCCTAGTTTCATGTGACAGACATTGTCACTAATAATAAGGAAGCATAGTACTGCCTTGCATCCTGTCTAATGATGCGTTCTGTATTATTTGATACTCATTAATGATGGCCAGTATTTCTGTGCCTTTTAACTACGGACGTGATCATTTATGTCATTGAGCCTCAGAAACTGCAAGAATGTTGGGTAGGGTTGTATGAATATTGAAAGTTTAGAAACAATCGCAGATTAATTAAATTATGGTTTATTTGTATAATGAGATAGCCATTAAAAATGATGATATTGATTTGTATTGACCCTGAAAGAGATTCTCATTGTAGTAACCAGAGATAAAAATCAGGTTTTGACAGTCTTTGTTGTGTGATTCCGTTTGTAATGAAAGATACGTATATGTAAACATTTATATACATTTCTGTGTAGGAAAAAGTCTGGGAGATGATGCAGTATAACAAAATGTTAATAAAGGTTATCTTCAAGTGATAGGACTATATGGGGTTTTAAAAAATTTGCCTACCTTTATTTTCTCACATTCTACACTAAAAAACCCAAGGAAGAAAAGAATTTTCTAGTTAACAGGAATAGATCAAATGAATAGTATTTTTTTTAAAAGATCCTACAATGTTTGTTTTATGTAATTTTGGTATTAGCTATATAGTCAGCAGTACATTATAAGGTAGGTACCTGGGGCCACCTTGCAGCTCAGACCTGAGAAATGCTGACTCTCCAGTGGGGCTAAGCAATTGGGAGGTCTCATGCTTTGGGTATTTTCTTAGCTTTTTCTCATCAGCTTTTAGTAAAGCCAGGAATATATTTGTTTTCTTGCCAACATCTGGAAAAGAGCTGATTATGTTTGAGCTTGATGCTTAATTTTTCTTTCTACTTCTAGATTCCAGAATGTCTGCGGGATAGCTATCCCAAACCGGACCAGCCCTGTTACCTGTACGTGATAGGAATGGTTCTGACCACACCTCTACCTGATGAACTCAACTTCAGAAGGCGGAAGCTCTATCCCCCTGAGGACACCACAAGATGCTTTGGAATACTGACAGCCAAACCCATACCTCAGGTGGACACTTCTTAATGTTTTTATGTTAAAAATATCTTGTTTTTTTTAAAAAAGGAAAAACTTCTTAAGAGTAACAGCCTTTTGTTACCTCGGTATGATTAATTTTTATGAATTGAGGTATCTTTTCTATTTCCTGATAGAAAGCATCATTCCTCTTTGAAGTTAACTATTTGTAATGGGATAAAATGCCTGTTAACCTTGAGGGGTGCTTTATTTTTCTTTTTGTTAAGATTCCGCACTTTCCTGTGTACACCCGCTCTGGAGAGGTTACCATATCCATTGAGTTGAAGAAGTCTGGTTTCACGTTGTCTCTGCAAATGCTTGAGTTAATTACAAGACTTCACCAGTATATATTCTCGCATATTCTTCGGCTTGAAAAACCTGCACTAGAGTTTAAACCCGCAGACGCTGACTCAGCATACTGCGTTCTACCTCTCAATGTTGGTAAGAAGCGCCTGGCTCTAGAGCCGCCACTTTCGCTAGCTAAGAAATGAAAGTTGTGCTTGACAGCTAGCTTGTCTGTACTACAGAAATCTCTTACTTTGATAACTCTGAATTAGACACATGTATGAATATACAGCTTAAGTAAGAATCTTATCTGTATTATTATATTTTACCAAGCTAAAGAGTCTTTTTCTTCCCGAAGTTAATGACTCCAGCACTTTGGACATTGACTTTAAATTCATGGAAGATATTGAGAAATCTGAAGCTCGCATAGGCATTCCCAGTACAAAGTATTCAAAGGAAACACCCTTTGTTTTTAAATTAGAAGATTACCAGGACGCAGTTATCATTCCAAGGTAGGTGTTCAAATGGAAAGCAGAGTGCTGGCGATCTTTGTTTCAGAAGACTCACTTGTTCCTGGGGACGGAGTGGACTGTGACTTCTCCGTGGATGTTACTGTAGCAACTTGAGGCCTCTCCTTACCGTGGACGTGTCTTCTCCAGTTTATTTCCTTAAAAAATGAAACCTGAAAACACTGTGGGGGTGGGGATTTTACTCTGTGAAGGTCAGATAATCTGAATGCTGTTGCTTTCTTCCTTTAATCCCTAAAGTCTGTAGAGTTTGATCATGAATAATAATTTCTTAAAATTTTTATAAGAAATAAATGTTATTAAGTGCAATGAAAATAGTAAGTCAGAATGCTTTTTTCCTTATTTTGTAAAAATTTAGGAGATGAAGTTTTTGAGCAATAAGATTAAATATAGACACTTGTCAAGGAATTAGAGTACAACTGTAATTCAGCTTTTCTTTCCTTTTTTTTATTGTCTTTTTGCACCTGAAAGCCATATTTTTAAATGTTAGCTGTCGTCAAACTATCAATGTCATAAATGGTGCAGTTTATGTGGCAAGTGTCTTTCATGTTTAGCTTTAGTAATCTACAAAGTATTTACTCAGTGTGGATATTGAAAGTTTTCTGTACTGTTATTGATGAAATGAAGAGATATTTCAAGGGGCCATTTAGCTTTCATGTGTTATCAACCTATAGATATTTAGAAGGTTAATAGCGAAGAAGGTAGAATGGAGTCAGTCTTTTACTTGATATAAATATAGTTCTCGTCTCAGATCCACTTGACATGTTGTTTGGAATCCAGGTTTTCATCAATGTTATTTATTTTTAACCTTGTGAACTCCTACTTTAAAATCATAATTTGCATTTCCATATTAAAAACAGTTGTGTTTTGAGAGTAGTTGATTTAAACCAAAAAGTCACTGATTGTTTTTCTTTTTTAGATATCGCAATTTTGATCAGCCTCACCGATTTTATGTAGCTGATGTGTACACTGATCTTACCCCACTGAGTAAATTTCCTTCCCCTGAGTATGAAACTTTTGCAGAGTATTATAAAACAAAGTATAACCTTGACCTGACCAACCTCAACCAGCCGCTGCTGGATGTGGACCACACATCTTCAAGGTGAGGCGTTTCAGAAATGGTGCTTTGGTTTCACTTGAGGCATTGTTTCCAGCAGTCAGTAGGCACGTGTAGAGGTTTGCTGTCCTGCCCTGTGTCAGCGCTGCCCCCCCCCCCCCCCCGCCCCCAACAAGATCGGGAGATCCTTTGCAAACACAGTTGCCCAGAGTGTGCCCCAGGGTCTACAGTTGGTGATTTGTGGGCACACTGAGGTGGTAGGACCACTGTGAGAGTGTACTTGTTTCTGTCTGTCTGATAAAATTATTTTGACATTCTATCTATAGACTTAATCTTTTGACACCTCGCCATCTGAATCAGAAAGGGAAAGCTCTTCCTTTAAGCAGTGCTGAGAAGAGGAAAGCCAAATGGGAAAGTCTGCAGAATAAACAGGTAATGAGTTATTGTTACTAGCAAACTTAATATTTTTAGAGATAAACTTGAATTTATATTATCAAGTAAACTGAGTGAATTTTTTTGAAGTTGCCCAACCTTTAGGTTTTGCTTTATTTTAATTAGCATTCTGTGTTGACCAATCTTTGAATGCCTTTTTGGTGAGTTGGAGAGGTTTGGCTTTTATACTTGGTCCATTGATACAATTATATCATGAAATCATCCTTATAAGTCCTAGGATAAACCCCATTTTCCTTAAAGGATTATTTGTAAGTAAAATAAAAAAATAAAAAATAATAAAAATAGAATATTTTTAAAAAGAAGATTTTGCTAGCATTTATGATTTTCGCCTTTATGAGTGAAATTGGGCTTAAACTTTATTTTTTATTCTTCTGTGTGTTTGCGTTATATTTCTCTCTCCCCATGTTTCCTTGCTCAGATCCTGGTTCCAGAACTCTGTGCTATCCATCCAATTCCAGCGTCACTGTGGAGAAAAGCGGTTTGTCTCCCCAGCATTCTCTATCGCCTTCACTGCCTTCTGACCGCAGAGGAGCTCCGAGCCCAGACGGCCAGCGATGCTGGCGTGGGAGTCCGATCGCTCCCCGTGGATTTTAGGTACGCCTGTGCTCTCAGCCAGAGGAAACGGGTCATTAAACCCTATTCTCAGAAGAACTGAACTAGGTTCAAATTTTAATTTCATGTAAAACCATTCTTGAAAGGTTAGGAAGATCACGTGGGTGCCTAACACATGAAATGAAGGCATCGTTTGACTCTTGAAGTGGAAATCTGTACGTTGCATCTTTGAGTCCTATGTTCTCGTAAAGTTACAGAGGGAGATGAGATCTAAGGTGACAAGTCATTGTTCCTCCATCAGTTTGATGGCACGTGAAGTGGATGTGGGAGCAGTTCTTTGTTACTCTGCCGACATTTTAAGGCTGCTTTCTCTTTTATAAAATCAAATGTGTATTAAAAGGCAGTTGCCTCAATATGTTCTTTGTCTCCCTCGTTTTCTTCCCACTGGTGAAGTCTCTGCGTTCTAAGGAAGTTGTTGGTTTAACCACTCAAATTAATTTTGGTTATCCAGTTGGCAAGACCAAGATGGTTCTGAGGATTGAGGAACCTTAGAATGGTAAAATCACAGCTGCATTTATTGAGTACTTACTACAGTGTCAAACACGGGTTTAAAAGCTGTGGCCCGTATTAGATCATTGACCCATCGGGACAATCCTGTGCAGTAGGAATTGTTGTTAACCCCTCTTCCGAGTGCGGAAGCTAAGGCACAGAGAGATTATGGACATTGCCAGAAGTTACCCAGCTACTTAACTGGAGGGCCTGGGATTGTAGCCCACGCAGCCTGTGGCCCCAGGTCCTGCAGGGTGATCCCAGACTCCATGGTCGCCCCCACCACGTGCTCTAGGGCGGAGGGTTAAAGCAGTGCGGCCAATCGTTTCTCCCTTTGTAATTGATGTCGTGCAGAGTTCCTGTAATGTCGATTTCTGCCTTGGAAAGGTTTGCCTTCTAAAATAGTATATTTATAGGGATCTTTATATGTTTTATTCAAATTGCTCTTGCTCTAAGCCGAGCCCTGTTCAAGGATCTGATGAAAGGTTATAAAAATGTCTTTGCAGATACCCTAACTTAGACTTTGGGTGGAAAAAATCTATCGACAGCAAATCTTTCATCTCAACTGCTAACTCCTCTTCAGCTGAAAACGATAGTTACTGTAAGCACAGCACAATTGTAGTCCCTGAACATGCTGCACATCCAGGTGCTAATAGAGCCCCCTCTCCAGAACACCGTGACCAAATGTCTGTGAGCTGCAGGACGCTGCTCAGCCGGCCGCCCGGTGAGCTCCCAACTGAAGTTTCAGCAGATCTGGCGGCAGTTAATGGTCTTTCTTACAATGGAAATCTTGCCAACGGCAGTTACGATTTAGCTAACAGAGACTTTTGCCAAGGAAATCAGCTGAATGACTACAAGCAGGAAATACCTGTACAACCAACTACCTCATCTCCCATTCAGAGTTTATACAATTACGAGAACCAGCCCAAGCCCAGCGATGAATGTACTCTACTGAGTAATAAATACCTTGATGGAAATGCTAACACATCTACCTCAGATGGAAGTCCCCCGACGGCCGCGACGCCTGGTACTGCAGAAGCTGTGAAAGCGCTCAAGGCCAGGGCGGATTCTGAGCAGAGTCCTTCTCCTGGGTACTCCTCGAGGACTCTGGGCCCAAATCCAGGACTTATTCTTCAGGCTCTGACCCTTTCAAATGCTAGCGATGGGTTTAACCTGGAGCGGCTGGAAATGCTTGGAGACTCCTTTTTGAAGCATGCCATCACCACCTATCTATTTTGCACTTATCCTGACGCTCACGAAGGCCGCCTTTCATACATGAGAAGCAAAAAGGTGAGAGAGAATCCTTTTATTTTGAGAAGTTACAGTGGTTCCTCAGTGTGCATCCAAGCGGTTTGAAGCATTGGGTAATTTCAGAAAGAAGGGAAGCCTTCACCTCAGGGATTGCCGCACGGACGCGTGCAGACGCAGCCGGTGGCATTTCTGCCCAGGCGCGGGCATGAATCTGTTTTTCGCTGATGAAGCACTCTGGGTTTGGGGCTTTGCTGATCTGTTTGTGCCTTATTTATTGGTAGAAATTCAGTTCAAATGAGACTGAATTTGTGAGAGCGTGTGCGTCTCCTAGATCCTGAGGCTGATGGAAAGAAAGAGTGTTCAAGGAACTTGTGTTTTACTTTAGGTACTCAGGAGGATGCTGTCTTGGCATACAAGGCATACAAGCATGGCTAAGATGCAAGTCTTTCCTAGGGGAGCTCATCTTCAAGGGTTTGGAGAGCAGAGAGGGGAGGGAGCAGCACCTTCCCCAGCTCAGGGACTCTCCAGTGAAGGAGAGTGACTCCTGCCAGAATTCTGAGTGAGCAGTGCTTGACAGCCCAAAGGAAGGGCGGGATCTTAAGCTTAGTGTGCATTTAAGATTTAAGGAGGAAAAGTGATGAAGGTAAAATATTTAAATGAAGATAAGAGGTGTCACAAGGCAGCACAAGTAGTTTACAAAGCTGCTAATTGTGCTAAGCACTCAGCAGGAAGGAATGTCACTTGTGATCAGGGAAGATGTTGATGGAGGAGGTGCGTTCACAGTGTGGAAACAATGAACACATGGCAGAGCCCCTCTGCTAAACTGTGGCGGTCAGAAGTATGGAAGGACCTGAGAAGACTTACAAAGGCGGGTGGGTGGAAGCTGTCTGGAGGAAGATCTTCAGGGCTAGGCTGGGAAGTTGTAGCCCTCTTGAAGGGTTTTTACATAAGGGGCCATCAGTGAAGTGGTGGTTTTAACTCACTCTGGTAGCAGAGTGCAGTGCAAGTTGGAAAGCCAAACCAAACCAAGCTGAGCCATTGGTTGGGCTTTGAGTGTAAGCTTCTGCAGAGAATGGAATGGACCTGGAGTTCTGGGGGTGAGGAAAGACTGAGGGGAGTGAGATTTCACAGGAAATAAGGATTTTAGCTAACACTCACAGTGTTTAGCCTAGCCAGATGCTACTATTGTCACTGTATGTATATTAATTACCTAATTTAATTCTCATTATATTTCCGTATCCTTTTATTTATAATTGCGTATGCTTTTATTATCCTCATTTTGTAGATGAGGATACTGAGGCAGGAGAGGTTAACTTGCCCAAGGTCACATGGCAAGCGCGTGGCAGAGCCCAGACAGTCTGGCTCTTCACCATCACACTGACCTACGTCTGGTGCTACTCTGTAGCCCAGGCACTGCACTGAGCCTTTTACAGACCTCCTCTCACTTATCTTCACCGCGAGCCCCTGAGGGGTAGCGATCATGTCCCCGTTGCAGGTGAGAACACTGGCCTGGAGAGTTTCATTAGCTTGTATAAGGTCATCTAGCTAGTCTGGGCTGCTCCGGAGTGTGTCTGAGGCTGGAGTCCATACCCTTCTCTCTGCCTCCAGTCTGGGTGGGAGGCAGAGGCACTGGTGATGCAGTAATGACAGCCATATGAACCAGGAAGCTGGGGTGGTGACGGTGCAGTTGGTGAGGTAGACAGAAATGAGGGAAGTCAGGCTTAGGGTTTTTAGACCTCACGGATTTTCAAGTGAAGTGTTCAGATAATTGAAAATTTAGGGCTTAGATACGGTTTGGGGGAGTGTTCTTCATAAGTGTGATAATGGAAGCTCTGAGAACAAATGGGATTTCTAAGGGCTGGTTGCAGGAAGAAAATATCAGAGGCTAAAAATGAGTATAAAGTAACAGTATTCTTTGTTAGGTAAGAAATAAATTGTTGATATTTTGAAAATTCATCCGTTTGCCCGGAAAGCTTTGCCTCCTCCTTGCCCGCAGAAAGCTGTATCACTCGCTCAGCCTGGTGTGGAAGGCCCTTTGGTTGTGCTCACACCCAGATGCGCTCGTCCCCTGACCAAGTTAAGCGCCTCGCTGTGCGTCTGCGAACTCAGGCCCACACCCTCGCTGTGCTCCTTCTTGGCATGCTCGCCCCGTTTCTGCTTGTTGAGTTCTGCCTGTCCCACCTTGTGCCTTACCTGGGTCCTTCCTCCTTAGTTCTTTCTGCATTTTCCATCCTGCCGACCATTCCTGTTAACTTAGAGTGTGATTTCCATCCCTTTCGAGTCCCCGTTGCATTTCACCGTCTTGTTGGCATTTGTGGCCTGTTCTCAGCATGGGCAAGGAGACTAGCATTGACTTAAGCTGCTAGGTTTCAGGCGGGTGGGAGAGCACGTTAGCGCACAGTGAGGGTCCTGTGTAGACTCCTGTCCCTCCCAGCCGTGTGCTTGGCAGGGCCTGCTCCTCCGTCTGGCTGACTGTGTTCTCGGGGCTGCCTGTAGTGTCTCCCCCATGGCAGGTGCTCATTCAGGGATAGCGAGTATGTGGGGAAAAGGCTCGAGAAGTACTTAAATCAAAAGGAACCCAGTTTTTAGGAAAGAAAAGTGAGATGGATAGTTCTAGACCCTAGCTTCCGAGTGAAGATAGAAGACGTGGAGTGATGGAGTAAATTAGGGAGAAGATGGAGGCCTGAGGTAAAGCAGACCGAGGGCAGGCGGTAAAACTGTCTTCTCGAGGGGCATGAACGTGCAGTTGCTCTTACTGCCTTTTGCCCTACTTTAAAATGGTTGAACAAAAATGTCTTAAAATGCCATCCCAAACAAAGGAATAGTGTTTGAGAAAACGCTACAATTGAAATCATATTTGTGGCCTAGATTCTAGGAATATAAAATTACTTTAGCTTTGTTCAGTGTGAATTTTCACTTTAGATCATTTTCCCCTTTTATTTCATTGGGAATATTGTGACACCTTGGACTTTTTATATGGATTCTTTTCTCTTCTGATAGCCCCAATTAGCAATTTGCATTTAT
Organism: Equus caballus; assembly: GCF_041296265.1. Taxonomy (NCBI): domain Eukaryota; kingdom Metazoa; phylum Chordata; class Mammalia; order Perissodactyla; family Equidae; genus Equus; species Equus caballus. The sequence goes on along the minus strand of NC_091707.1, from coordinate 50,536,840 downwards.
ATTATCAAGTTGTGCTTTTAAAAGTTTGAAATTGTTTGAACTGGTTCTTCTGACTTTATAAGAATTTGCATATTTATAGACATCAATTTTTTCTGATCTACATTTTATATTCAGAAATATTCATCTAACTACACTAAAGGATATGGAATACATGGGAATTTAATATTTCCCATTGTGAGTAGGTAGGAAAACTATACTATCCTTGTAACTGATGCCCAGTTATGAAGGACATTTAGCTGAGAATATGTTAATATGCCTGGTATGAATTCCTGCAGTGATCATTTGTGGATAAGTGTCTCATAAATTTTTTTTGCTAAAGGTCAGCAACTGTAATCTCTATCGGCTTGGAAAAAAGAAGGGACTGCCCAGCCGCATGGTGGTGTCGATATTTGATCCCCCTGTGAATTGGCTTCCTCCTGGTTATGTAGTAAATCAAGACAAAAGTAACACAGATAAATGGGAAAAAGATGAAATGGTAAGTTTTTGGTAACTGGAAGGATTTATTTTTTGGTGAGGGGGAGAAATTGTTCTATTAATTTTTTGTTTCTTTTCCCTGGTATGTTTAGAGTAGAGTAGATATTTGATATATTAGTTCTTCTAAATTGACTGTCTTTTCATTGAATTTAGAAACAGTGTTGTAATTTTGATGGAGGGCAGTTTCTGTTATCTTCTTTTCCAGAAGCTGAAGAGTATCTGATGTCGTGACTCCAAAAAAAAAAAGCACAACCCCGTAGCATTTCCCATCCATATTGCGTATTACAGTTTCTCCCAGATGCTTCGCTCTGTTCAGTGAATGACTTTCCAGTGAACTGTGCTGTCTAGCCCTTCCGTGAAATAATTGCAGTAAAATCTTGCTTTTCTAGCTCAGGGTTTTCACAATTAGGACTATTTCTCTTGTGACCCCAAAACCAAAAAAAACCATACATAAAGCTTGCAGTTTTCTAGAAATAGTTTAAATCTTGCCATTGACTTAAGAAGACTCCAGATATTGGCTACAGCTGCTCCGTTTTGTCTTGTCTCGAAGGCCAGCAGAGGGCAGCTCGGAGGGCCTCGGAGGTGGAGGGGACCCGTGGCAGTGGGCTGGGCAGGACTTGGCACGTCTGCAGGTGAAGGGCCGGCTCTCAGGCAGTGTCACTTCTCCAGCATGCATGTTGCCTTAATGAGAAACTGGCTCCTTGATACTTCATTTTTACTGCAGGCCAGCAGTGACACTGCCACTCCTTTCACAGGTTCTATTTTCTAAATGCACGTTTTCTTCACATCTCCTTTCTGACGTGTATTTCCTACATATCTGACTTAAGTATTTCCACGTAGCATGCTCTGTGACTCTGTTTGGATTTTTACCTATTTATTGAGTATATTTTTAACTCATGCAGTATTTGACTTATTAAAGAAATTAAACTTGTCTGGAAAGCATTAAGAGAATATTTTAATGTAAGTTGGGTTAGAAAAATTACGTATTTTTTAATTAGTGTAGAAATAGGTAGAGCCTTAGAGGAAAATGTGTAGATTTTGAGAACTTAGAGAAAATATTGTATTTCTGTGAAAAATATCCCAGTAACGATTACCCTGTCTTGGAAATACTGTTTCATAGTATAATGGTTCTTTTAAAAAACTTTTTAGCATAAAGTTGACATTGGCATGTCCTTTTGATTTTAAGAAATTTTTTTAAGATATGACACAGAATTTTTATTTTACTTTCCTTAACATTTTAGATTACCTGGCACGTTGGTTCTTTTGAATACATTAAAAACACTGTTCATATTTTCACTTAATAAATTGAAATAGGTCCTTACATGATGCTGGAAAGCATGTGCATGTTCCATTCCTGTTGTACCCGCCTGCGTCCTCAGCAGATAGGAGTAAGTGAAGCCTTTGCACATGGAGGCCAAAAGTAGTCATGCCTCAGGTGGGAAGCTGCCATGAACTGTAAGAGAAACGAGAGCTTCATGCTGGCGTTTCTTTAAAGGAGCTTGAAGTGCTCTTGGAAACCATCTAGTGCGTGGAATCCCATGAGTTTGCAGCTAAAGAAATGGAAACCCAGATGCATTACAGAACTTCACCCAAGAACACAGCTTATTTGTGGTAAAACCCACTTCTTTGTTTTTTGAGCTCTGCCAAGTTTAGCTTACAGTAGCGCCTTTCTAAGGATATATAAGGATTTTTTTTTAATTAAAAAATTATTCACTTTGATTTTTTTTAAATTGCGTTTTGGCCTTTTTTTCTTAAGGACCACACAGTAGTCAAAAATATCTCATGTCCCTTAGAAAAGTATAGGATTTTAACAGGAAACAGTTCCTAGAGGCCTGCCGCTGTAGTTTCTTTTGGTGTTCTTTCCTTTCTCTTGAAAAAATTTTATAAACTTTTTTTAATAAAAAAATGTAAAAGTATATAGTTGTTGATACATGATTTGGCTCACTGCTCTTATTTCTTTTCAAACAAATATGCTGTATCTCTTTTGAGTCTGGCTTAAAGTGAAATACTTGCAGTGTTTAAAGAATGCTTGACAAAAAGTTTGAAAACCTCTTTGTCAGAATACTCTGGAAAATGGTCATTGTGGAAATTGATGATGGGTGAAGCCCACCCTCCTGCCGTCCCCCCAAGGTGAAGCCTTGTTGTTGCTAGTGCACAAGAAATTTGGCATCTTTCTAGCATTGCAAAAAAGTCACATCATTACTGAATCCTTGCCCGTTATTAAGGTTGTCATTCACAAATAAGCTTTTGCCAAAGAAATTGGAATTAGCAAAGATCTCCTGACAGAAATTGGATTGTTGTGTTTCATGTTAGTCTAAATTTTCTTGTGTTTTTGTCAGTCATGCTCTAATCTGTTTCCCTGATTACTGTAGCTCAGTGGAGGGAAAGCATGCTTTCCCAAGTTCATGGCTTAGTTCGCTGATCACTTTTGGTTTTCAAGCAAAGCAGTTTAGTTTCACATTGTAGCAAATGTACTTTGAAGTGGAGATAGGGACAGAAAAACTTTATCATAAAACCTTATTGTACATTTTTAATATATGAAGATTTTTAAAATATATTTATCAATTTTCATATTTTACTCCTACTTCATGGCAGAGATTATGCTTTTTCTACATCTGGAATTTAATTTTATTAATTCGAAAATCTTGAAAACATTTTAAAACATCGTCAGCAGAATTGAAGCTCTCTCTGATCGGCACGTGAGTGCTTTCATTGTGTGCCCTGCCGAGTTAGAATTCTTAGCTGCAGTTTTGGCTCGTGGACATTAATTTTAACTTTATATCCATGGACAAAATCCTTAACTTAAAGCTTCATGCTGGCTGAAGGTCATTTTATAACTTAGAAAATGAACATTCAAAGAACATGTTTTCCTTTGTTTATATGATTAAATAACTTATTTTATGTTAATTGAAAACAAATGGCCGTGATTTTAAAGTTGCCTTTTAGTATTTGTGGTTGTCATTTGAAATTATCCATAACCCTTGCTTTTATTGAGTTTCAAACCCTTTTAAAAACAGCAGCTATGTCTCCCCTGCTTCCCCATTCCCCCTGGTTTCAGACAAAAGACTGCATGTTGGCTAATGGCAGACTGGACCGGGGCTTGGAGGAGGAGGAGGAGGAGGACCTGCTCTGGAGGGCTCCGAGGGAGGACGCCGACGATGACGACGATTTCCTGGAGTACGATCAGGAGCATATCAAGTTCATAGACAACATGTTAATGGGATCCGGAGCTTTTGTCAAGAAAATTTCTCTTTCTCCTTTTTCAACCACTGATTCTGCATATGAATGGAAAATGCCCAAAAAATCCTCCTTAGGTAGTATGCCATTTTCATCCGATTTTGAGGATTTTGACTATAGCTCTTGGGATGCAATGTGCTATCTGGATCCTAGCAAAGCTGTTGAAGAGGATGACTTTGTGGTGGGGTTCTGGAATCCGTCAGAAGAAAACTGTGGTGTTGACACAGGGAAGCAGTCCATTTCTTACGACTTGCACACCGAGCAGTGCATTGCTGACAAAAGCATAGCCGACTGCGTGGAAGCGCTGCTGGGCTGCTATTTAACCAGCTGTGGCGAGAGGGCTGCTCAGCTTTTCCTCTGCTCCTTGGGGCTGAAGGTGCTCCCGGTAATTAAACGGACTGACCGGGAAAAGGGCCTGTGCCCGCCTAGGGAGAATTTCAGCAGCCAACAAAAGAACCTTTCAGGGGGCTGGGCTGCGGCCTCTGCAGCCAGCTCTCGCTCTTCTGTCTGTAAAGACTTGGAGTACGGTTGTCTGAAGATCCCACCAAGGTGTATGTTTGACCATCCAGACGCAGATAAAACCCTGAATCACCTTATATCGGGTTTTGAAAATTTTGAAAAGAAAATCAACTACAGATTCAAGAATAAGGCTTACCTTCTTCAGGCTTTCACACACGCCTCCTACCACTACAATACCATTACTGGTAAGGAGCCCCAGACCAAACTGCATTCTCTGAAGATGAGACCTTGCTGAATTGCATTATTTTGGCCTATTAAAAAAAAAAAAGCTATGCATGTACAGAGTTAGTGCTTAAGCTGCATGGTCGGGGGAGGAAGCAAGAGAAAAATGAAAGCACCTTGATTTTCCTCCTCTTTTTGGGAGCGTGCACTGCTCCTTCACTCTGGTAGCTGGGAGGCTAGCTCTCTCATGTCCTTACATACATGTCACTTTATATGCTGCATCGTTAGAGAAGGGTGAGCCTAAGTATTTTGTTTTATTTTTCCCGCTTTATCCTGCCCTACTGTCTTTCTGATGCCTCTCAGCACTGCTTTTGGTTCTTGATTTATTCGTGAATTCTGGAAGTGTTTCTATGTCCTTTTATTGTTCTTCCTGAACAAAGAGGCCCCTCTCTTGAGGTCTTTTTAAATCTAAAGATGAATAGCTTGAAAGAAACTGCTTCCCTGAGGGTGTCGTTGCACTTGCTCTGCTGTCGTCTGCTGTGCATGCTCCCGTTCTTCTCCTCCTTGGTTAATAGGCTCCCAACACATTCAGTTAGAAAGGAGACTGGAGGCCTAAAGCCCAGATCAGCTTCCGCTTGTGCAACACAGCTCAGGCTGATGTGTCTTCTCTGTCAGAGCAGTCAGTGCTTGAATCTAGGATGCCAAAGCAAAGTGTAAAGTTTGTATAAGAAAAATAGTGCAGGCTAAGATGATCAGAAAAATGTAAAACCAAACAGTGAAAAATTCTTTGACACTGGATCAGAAAGACTCAGGTGAGACTGAACCTGCTTTTCTTTGTGGGGAGAAGTGAGGCGTGGTTCCCGCCGCGCTCCACTGGAATGAGACCTGGGTTCGAGCCTGTTTCAGCCCTTCGTCTTGACGCCTGGGGATGCTGGGACTAGTGACTTCCTCTGTCCCCGTCTGTCCCCAGGGCAGTCCCTGTGAGAGCGCGGAGGTGTGCGTTAGCTCGAGAACGCTCACGTTCTGACAGCAGGCGCTTTTGCCTGAGGTCTTTGCTCACTTCCACAGCTCTTCTTTCTCAGTCTCTTGGTTTATGTCCAATTCAGCATTTCTAATTTGAGCTGAGAAAAGGGTCCTCTTGTACTGACTGTCATCTTGTGTAGCCACTGTAACCCGGGAGTGGCGGGGCACGGTGTCAGTGACGCGCATTCCAGAGTGTGGGTGGGGCGAGGTGCAGCGGTGGAGCACACGGTGCAGCGAGCAGGACGTGTGGTGGGGGTCTGGCCTCGCCAAAGCGGTGACGTGTGAGGGAGACTTGAGAGGAGCACCCGGCACCTGCCTGGCCAGCACGGGCCACAGGGAAGGGTTCAGTGATAATGACATCTCCTGGGAAATGCTGTTTTCTTAACAACCATTAGTCTTTGGGCCACTTAAGGATTTTATGACCCCGATTTATGTATCAGAAATGTGCTTAATTTGACCTTAAAATTTAATTTCCAGAGGCTTCACTAAGTATGATGTGAAAAATGATTTTGTCATTGAAGAACAGATATGAAAATGAACCCAAGTCTCTAAAATGGGTCTGGGGACCAGACCTTTCCATCAGTTATTATGTGGAAATTGCGTAAATGTTTTTGCCCAAGCTTAATGGCTCCACTTGGGGTCCTCCCTCAGATTGTTACCAGCGCTTAGAGTTCCTGGGAGATGCGATTTTGGACTACCTCATCACCAAGCACCTTTACGAAGACCCCCGGCAGCACTCCCCAGGGGTGCTGACCGACCTGCGGTCTGCTCTGGTCAACAACACCATCTTTGCGTCGTTGGCTGTCAAGTACGACTACCACAAGTACTTCAAGGCAGTGTCTCCTGAGCTCTTCCACGTCATCGACGACTTCGTGCAGTTCCAGCTTGAGAAGAACGAGATGCAGGGAATGGATTCTGAGGTTAGTGCTGTTTAAAAACACATTGAATTACGTGTTTAAAATAAGCCCTCCAGTGGGGTGGCCAGTAGTTTCAGAGTTCTGGCTGCACAGCTGTCCAGAGAGACAGCTGGAGGCTGGGGCCATGGTACCCAGCACGCTGGACGTTCTCTCAGGATGTGACTGGGTCGCGCTCTTCAGGTGGGCCTTTTAAGCTCGACTGCCCACACTGTGGTGCGTGTGGTCCTTCGAGTGGAGAGAGCAGCCAGGGCTCTCCGCTATCTTCCCGTGCCCCGTCCGTGATTCGGGCTTCCAGCGTCTAGGCCTAGAGCCAAAGGAGTGCAAATTGCCCCTGCCCCCAGGTGGCTCTCACCCTAGAGAAAGCTCACCATACTTCCTTCTGTCTTCCTTTCGGTTTAAAATGATCAGAAGTATTTGCCAAGGTCTCAGGTAAGCATCACAAATGTATATTCTGCTCCTACTTGAAATGGAAAAATCTCATTTAAAAACCAAACTTCTAAATTTTTAACCATTGGAATGAGACGCTTCTACTGTAAGTTCAGCCAAAGGTTCTTCGGTGATGGAGCTAATTCTAATATGTTTGTGAACTTTTCTGAAGTTTTGTAGGAAAGGATGTTGCTGAGATCTTTCCAGTCCCCTCTGAGCCTTCGCTGACATCCACCTGCATGCCTGTGTGCCCAGGAGAGCACTCTCGTTTCTCGTGCTTCCCGTTCTGCTTCGTTTGTTTGTCCTGTTTTTGTAGATTTCTTATAAGGATTCAAGGAGTTTATTTATAACTCTGGTAACAGTTTTAATTGGTCTTTCTTTAATTTGTTCCTTCCTTTTTTTTAATTGCACCAAACTGTTGTTGGGGAGTAGTACATTTCCTTGACTTTCTGTGAGAGAGATGAAGAGTCTAGACTTTGAGGTGTGGCCACAGGCCAAGTGTCAGAGATGGTAAACAGCACAGAAGACACGCAGAGGGCAGCCGGGGAGGCCGTTCCTCCTCTGCACTCCGGCCTGTGCCCTCCTCCAGGAGGATGACCTGAGCAGTGAGGACCACCTCCTGTGCATTCATTATTATTCCTAGCCCATTCCTCAGAAATACCTAACCTTAGAATTTGAGGAGTTAGCTACAATTAAATTTGTTGTCTTTTGATGACAGTGGGACATACTGGTTCTCTTAGTTTTGATCCTTTTCCTTCCCTTTGTTTATATAAACACACGTATGGAAGTTACAAAACCTGATTGGAAATGTCCTGGTCTGGCTTTTCTGACTTACCATTTGACCTTAAGCAAGTCTCTCCACTTGTCTGGGCCTCAGTTTCTTGTGTGTAAAAGGAGAGAATTAAACTTGGTACCTCAGAACCATGGTGTGTGAACAACAAGTGTCTTGTTTTCCAGGAGTCAGCATTATAAATGTGTTACCTAGAACTTCGTGCGGCTAAATAGTCCATTTAGAAATTACTATCCCCCCTTCTCTTTCACAGGTTGTGTTTATTTCAGAAGATACACATAAGCAAAAAGAAAATTAAATTATGCAAATATGCCACCTCAGAAATAGCCAAAATTATCATTTTGTGATGTTTTATTGCTAATGTGTAGAGATGTAAACGTACATAAAATATAGAGTGGACTTGTGTTCTGCATGGTGTGCTGTAACGTGTTCTTGTCGTTACTGCACTGTGGACGACCCTCCGTGTACTGACTGGCGTCTGATTTGCAGGAGGGGCACGCTGGTCGGTATGCGGCTATAGTGTGATGTAGTTAAACGGTCCTTTGTGGCTGGATGTATAAGTTGTTTTTAGTTAGGGCTTTTAGTAAACACAGATATGGTAAATATGCTTACATATCCAGTTACCGCCTTAGGATAAACTTGCCAAGACGGAATTGCTGCATCAAAGAATTATGAACTTTTAAAAAGCATTTGATACATATGTAAGTTTTTATTCTATTAATTTGAGTACCTACTTTGTGTCAAGTACTCCATTATAATGTGTGTTTATTAAGTGGTTTAATAAAAAGGGAGCTTGGAGGAACGTATCTTCCAGATAGAATTTCCCTGCCCAAAAATGGCCACTTCTCCCCAAAGCCGCGTACCCCTTTTCAGCAGTTCTAATTAGGATGCTGCCTAATCCTCGCCACACCGCCAGGGGGCGGAACTGTTTTGATGTGCAGTTCTCTGATTATAGGTGAATTTGAGAAGTTTTTTCATACGTGCATATCTATTTCTAATTTTGTGTTAAAGTTTTTGTTTTTGTTTAGAAGTTATTTTTTTTTCCCTTTTCTGAGTATAGAATACCAAATGGGAGGGGATTTTTTTCTTGAGAAGTTTGAAAAAACTTTTCTTTTTCAGCTAAGATAATGTTTGTGAAGAACCTGTTACAATGTGGTAGCCTGCCATAAATGTTTGGTATTGTTATGCTTGTTAAAGATATAATGAAAGTCATGTCCAAGAAAAGAGACACAGCTCTGTGGACTGCCTTTAAAAACAGCCTTTTTGCTGACGAGTCCCTTTTCTCTCTGTAATAGCTTAGGAGATCTGAGGAGGATGAAGAGAAGGAAGAGGACATTGAAGTTCCAAAGGCCATGGGGGATATTTTTGAGTCGCTTGCTGGTGCCATTTACATGGATAGCGGGATGTCCCTGGAGATGGTTTGGCAGGTGTACTACCCTATGATGCGGCCACTCATAGGTACTGCGGGCTCCCCTTCGAGAGAAGCAAAAGCAAAATTAAAAACAACTGCAAGGGGGTTATTCACATTTTTCTCTCATTTTGATTACAGAAAAATTTTCTGCAAATGTGCCCCGTTCCCCTGTGCGAGAATTGCTTGAAATGGAACCAGAAACTGCCAAATTTAGGTAAGCAAAAAATGTGCATGGAAAAAAGTTAACTTACTTAAAAACAAGGGGTGAAAAGTTCTCAGAGATGCCGTAAACTAAGGATTCTGAAAAATATTTCCCCTGGGGCATGCTCTTGTGCAGTTCCCATTTGTAGTCTGATTGACTGCTCCTTTTTATTTGTAGAGTACGCTGAATTAAAGGAGAAACCGCAGCCCTGTGTGTCAGGGCCGTGCGAGAAGTTGTAATGCTCGTTTCCTTTGTGTGCTGTCGGCGTGTACGTGAGCCTCTCGGCCTGAGAGAGCACACTCAACGCTGACTGACAATAATAATAAATACTTCTGACGTCTCATTCAAGCTGTTTGGCCTTTTTACAGCCCGGCTGAGAGAACTTACGATGGCAAGGTCAGAGTCACCGTGGAAGTAGTGGGAAAGGGGAAGTTTAAAGGTGTTGGCCGAAGTTACAGGATTGCCAAATCTGCAGCCGCAAGAAGAGCCCTACGAAGCCTCAAAGCTAATCAACCTCAGGTTCCCAACAGCTGAAACCCCTTTTTAAAATAAAAAAAAAAGCAGAATTAAGGTGGAAAATATTTAAATTGAAAGGGATGATTTAAAGTTGATGCTGAGTGGAATAAATTGAAGGCAGAATTTAAAGTTTGTTTGATAACAAGCTAGGTTACAGAATAAAACATTTAACATGTGTATAAAAATTTTGGAAACTAATTGTAGTTTTAGTTTTTTGCGCAAACACAATCTTGTCTTCTTTCCTTCTGCTCCGTTTAAATCACAAGAGTGCTTTAATGATGACGTTTAGCGAGTGGTCAGAATAATTATCGACAGTTTTGTTCTGTGTTTTTTGTTTTTTAGTTGGGTTTCCGTCAGCTTAGCTCTTAGTGTTCTGTTAGGAGGCCAAGGAGCTTACCCTCCCGCAGTCCCGGAACTGCCGCCGTGCTGACGTGCCTCCATCTGTGTGGTCGCCGTCCCACATGGCTGGCAAGCCCAGTAGAGTGACGCGGTTCTCGAGAGGAGGAGTGTGCCCGTGTTGTCTTTTCTTTCCATGTTATATCGTGTAAGATGACGTCTCCTGGTCACGATTGCACTTAATAGAATGGACAGATTGTAATTAACGTTGGCTGGCACGTTGGTGAATCAAATTTTAATTTTCTCATGCCATGTAGTCTTGCATAAAGAAGGTTCTTGCCTTAAAATTAAACCCCTCATGGCTATTCTTTAGTTTCTGATCTTTTCGGAACAAACTATTTTACATTCCCTTCATGTTATTATGCATCAGATGTTGAGACAGCGTAATATTTACAACTCTCTAGTCTAGCTGTAACTTAACTTATTACAGGATTATATTAGGATTTCTGTTATATGTGTACTGAAGACATTTTAAAAACCAGAGTATGTAGTCTATGGATTTTTTTAAACACTGTAATAAAAATGGTGTTTGGCTACATACCCAATTTTACTAAAAACCTCCTGCTAGGTTGTTCCACGGATGGAAATTGTTTGTGGCAAATAATTTTGCCCTGTAGGCTGTTGCTCTAACAAAATAAACTTTAGACATATCACACCTAAAATATGCTGCAGATTTTATAATTGATTGGTTACTTATTTAAAGAAGCGAAACAGAGCACCTTGACCCTTAGTCTTCTCGCATAAATCTCTTACTGTACTTTTCACGATGTTGCATGCATATTTCACCTACCAAAGCTGTGCTGTTTATGCCATGGAAGTTTAATGTCTGCAACAAACTGCCGTAATTTTGATACATCTGTGATTTAGGTCATTAATTTAGATAAACTAGCTCATTATTTCCATCTTTGGAAAAGAGAAAAAAAGACATTTTTAGGCATTTGCCTAAGTTTCTTTAATTAGACTCGTAGGGCCCTCTTCACTTAAATACCTCAGTTCTTCCTTTCTTTCGCATGCATGTTTTCCCCGTTTGGTGCTATGTTTATGTATATGCTTGAAATTTTAATTTTTTTTTTTTTGCACTGTAACTATAATACCTCTTAATTTACGTTTTTAAAAGCTGTGGGTCAGTCTTGCACTCCCACCAACATACCAGTAGAGGTGTGCTGCAATTTGCCCCGTTAATTATGCTTGAAGTTTAAGAAAGCTGAGCAGAGGTGTCTAATATTTTCCAGCACATCATTCTGAACCCGATGCTTCATGTAATGCTGCATTTATGTTTCGAATTTCAGTCGAATACTGTACTTCTTGCTCTGTCTGCACCCCCCACCCCAGGGAAACACCTCTGCACGTGTGCACACAGAAAACGGTCAGCTCCGCCTCCTCAGGAACCCTGAGCGAGGGGATGCGCAGCCTCTCCAACATGGTCTGCTGTCTCCAATCTTAAACTGAAGTCGAGATCTAAATTATTAAATGGGTTTCTGAGCAAATTAATTCAGGTGGACTCATTTTTAAAAATATTCAATTCTGATTTGGAACCTTAGATTTCTATTTGTTTTTTTTTTCAAAAAACCTCAATGTAAGGTCTCCTGGCAAGTTAAAACCAAGCAATTCTTGAATTACAGAACTGTAAACGTGTACAATTAGCAAGTAAGGCTGGATGTGAATTTTACTCGTGAGGGTGATTTGTGATGAAGTTATGTCACAAATCTCGTGATGATTTATAAACTACCTGATGCCAGGAGCTGAGAGCTTTGCATTGCATCTAATGCACTCATCCCAGTGTTAAGGGACTCGCTCGCCTCCTGGCACCAAAATCAGATTGTTTCACAGTTACAATTCCCGTTGGGAGAAAAATGCCTCAATATATTTTGTAACCTTAAGGAGAGTATTTTTTGTTAATACTAAAAAGTTCAGACTTGGATATGATTAGGTTATAACATTCTCAGGGGTTCAAATTTCCTGCTACCATTCAAAATGTTTATCAACAGCAAACTTTAGCTATTTCTTTTTTTTTTTTTTAGGTTGGAGAAAAATAGCTGATCTTAATTTGTGACTCATGCTTTGAAGCATTCTCTGATCCCCTGGTTACTAGTTAAAAAATAAAAACTATGAGTTAGACATACGAAATGGTTAGGAACGCTTTTGTGCTGCTGATTTTTAATGCTGTAAAGTTTCCCCCAGTTTAGCTTGTTGAAATGTTTTGCATCCATTAATTAAGGAAAAACTCAGTCTGTGTTGCCCCACTTTCCAACTGTGTGTGTCACCCTTTTGTTCCTGTGATTGCAATGTGCGACCGAATGTAATATGGAAACCCGTACTAGTGGGAGGTGTGATTGTGCCCAAGCACACGTGGACCGGACTGGAGAAGCGTGTCTTGAAAAAGCAACTGCAGAAATTCCTTGCGATGATTGTGTGGAGGTTATTGGCACGAGCCTTCATTGTAAATGTTTTTAATTTCTTTATAATATACTTTCAGCAGTCCTAACTATGCTGCGTTTTGTAATAGCTTTCTTCCCCCATTCTGTCCGTGTAGCACAGATAAACATGGCCCTTGGTACCGCGCTTTACCTCATTTCAAGGAAAATATGCTTAACTGAGAGGAAAAATGTGGTTTGGCCTCGCTGCTGTTTTGATTTACCGAATTTGAAAAAGATAATTATAATGCCTGCAATGTGTCATATACTTGCACAAGTTAAATAGGTCATTTTTGTCTGTGGCATTTTTACTGTTTGTGAAAGTATGACAAAGATTTGTTAACTGAACTCTTAATTATGTTGGAAAAATGTTTGTTACAGTTTTTTCTTTTTTCTTTTTTCTTTTTTTTACATTATGTGAAGTGATTAAATTTAGAATGACCTCTAACACTCCTGTAATTATATTTTAAGATACTAATATTTTTACTTTCTTAATGATAGCCTCCCCTCGGAAAGATTCAGATGAGCCTGCCTAGATAGCAAGGACTTGCGGCTGCCTTGGTTCAGCTGGTTCAGTTCATAAATGCAGTTACTCACGCAGCAGCCAGCTCTTGCAGTCGTTACCTGGAATCAGACGGTGCCTGCAGAGAGCAGAGACGATCGAGGTGCAGACCCGCCACAGGCCAGTCCGAAGGCCTGGTTGATTTAAAACTTGATCTCCTGCTCTGTTGGGCTGTCTAATCCTTTCACACAAAATTTCAGCCACCGAACTGAGACCTTGATGTCTTTATTTCCACTGCATCCGAAATCGTGTGAGAGTCCTTCCTAGTTAGTGTCACCTGCAGAAGAGAAACTCCTGTCACGTTTGTTACCATGCGGTTATTTTAATTACATTTAAATAGGTATATTTTTTCAACCACTGATTACTTTTTAGGAATTTAATTATTTCCAAATAAATTTCTTTATTTTATATTGTACATGAAAAGTTTTTAAGATATGTTTAAGACCAAGAATATTAAAATGATTTTAAAAGTTGTTGGGAGACGCCAGTAGCAATACCTAGGGAATTTGCATCGAGACTGTTGTGTTTTCCGCTAGCAGTGAAAATGATCTTTTGGAACTAACTTGTAAATATATTTTAATCGTTAATTGTTTTTTCCCTTGTCCGTTTTTATTTGGGCATCCACCACAGACAATTTAAATTTCGTAGATGCGCTCAGAACGCAGCAGCAGGGTACGTAGCAGAAATGCAAAGGTGGACAGGTAGTACAATTACTGGCTTTTCTGCTGTAAATAGAATGAAGGAAAATGACTCAAATCAAGTAAAACTAACACACATGATTTGATTGACAATAAAGTATTTGCCATCACATGCTGCAGCTGTTTGTCAGGAACATGGTGTCATTCATTCATTCAGTAATCACGCTGCAGAAATTGGCAGCCTGCACCTTATGCGTCACCATTACCTTTAGTCGTTTTTTTGTATTAATTGTAGCCAAGTAAATCTTCAATAAAGTTATGGTCTGTTCACTTTGTGTCCTTTCATCTTTTCTCATTTTGGTTCAGTTCAAATGGGTCATAACGTTTAAATTATTGTAGCAGAAATGATCTTTAAAATGTTTTAATTCCATGGTCATATAAAAATGCATGTTTTAATACGATAAAATCTTCTTTGCCACGTTCTGCTTCACATCTACCGATAGAGTTACGTAGTAACAGTTGTCTTTCTTTGCAAGATTTAAATAATATCAGTGTGTTTTTCTGAAATTCTGCCACATTGACTGATGTGTTCCAGGTCCTGGATTATTTATGACACATTTGACACATTCCTTAAGTGAATTTGGTTATTCTGAAGTCAAGTGGACAGAATGTTCAGCTTCCAAGTTTTTAGGACACACTTCCAAAACTGTCGGTTAAGAGAGAGTTCTATTATTTCAAGCCTTGACCCAGCCTTTTTGTAACTCAGTAAACTAAGTGCTACTAGGAATGACTTGCCTGTAGGAATAAGACGGTTGAGAATAAGTTTCTTAAAACGAGGAAAAGTTTTAGTTTTCCTTTGTAAGAGTTTAAATTAATCCCTTCCATTTCCCTCCTTCTGATTCTCTAAACAAAAGGAGAAAAAAGTGTATGTATTTTAATCCCAAGGAATTTGGCTAAGCGCTGCGTGCTGGTGTGTGTTGGTGTTACTGCCCAGAATTCACTGGAGAGTTGAGGCCAAACCTCTGTGCCCCAGCTTGTTCCTGCCGCCGTGACCCTCCCTCCCGTGGTCAGCGGGAGAGGACACGGCCAGGCCAAGCCCATCAGTTTGCAGAGCGACGTGTACGTGCAAAGAATCCAGGTGAAGGTGAAACTTGTTTCTTTTTGCAGATCCACAGGCATCATGCGTGTTTTAGATGGCGTGGCGGATGCTGGCTCACAGCGGGCTCTGTGGTGAGCTGAGTTTTGGTCCTTATGAGACACTGGGAGCGAGGGGCTGCGCCATGGTGCATGTGCAGGCTGGGAGCTTGCTCTCTGTCCTGTCTGCAAGGTGATGTGTGAGCAACTCTGAGAACTTTTTGGGGTAAATTATGCTTAAAACTTAACTGTGTAGCCATTTTTGAGTATACAGTTTAGTGGCGTATAGTATGTTCCCAGGGTGGTTTACTCATCACCGCCATCCATTTCTAGAACTTCTTCATCCCAAACTGAAACTGTACCCATGAAACACTAACTACCCCCCCTCCTTCCCACAGTCCCTGGCAGCCAGCATTCTGCTTTCTGTCTGAATTTGACTCTTCTAGGTACTTCATCTAAGTGGAATCAGACGATATTTGTCCTTTGGCATCTGGCTTATGTCAGTTATTTCACTTAGCGTAATGTCTTCATGATCTATCCGTTATGGCAAGTGTCAGAATTTCCTTTTTAAGGCTGAATAGTAGTCCGTTACAAGTATCTGCCACATTTTGTTCATTTGTCTGCCGATGGGTGTTTGGGCTGCTTCCACCCTTTGGCTTTGTGAACACTGCTGCTGTGAACATTGGTGTACGCACAGCTGCTTGAGGCCCTGCTTTCTCTTTGGTCTATAGATCCAGAAGTGGGATTGCCAGATCTTATCATAATTCTATGTTTAATTGTTTGAGAAGCTGCCGTTCTGTTTGCCCCAGAACTGCACCATCTTACCTTCTCTCCAGGAACACACAAGTGTTCCCGTTTCTCCCCATCCTCACCAGCGCTTGTTGTTCTGTTTTTTTGGCCGTGGCCATCCCAGTGGGTGTGAGGTGGCGTCTTAGTGTGCTTTTGATCTGCGTTACCCCGATGATTAGTGGTGTCGAGCACCTTTTTCATGTACCTATTGGCCATTTATAGACCTTTGGCGAAATATCTGTTCAAGTCCTTTGCACATTTTTGAGTTGAGTCGGTTTTATTGTTGTTGAGTTTTAGGAGTTCTTTATATATTTAGATATTAAACCTTTATCAGATTTGTGATTTGCAAATACATTGTCCCGTTCTGGGGGTTGCCTTTTACTCTCCTGAAAATTCTCTCTTGAAAAATTCTGAATTGCAAAACACATTGGCCTGAGGCATTTCCGATGAGGCATGGTGGGCCTGAGGTTGATGGCTTGTGTGGCAGTGCCCGTCTGCACTAAGTGTCCTACATGTTTTCGGCTGTTTGCTCCTTACGCCGTCAGGGAGGCGGCTGCTTTTGGAGGGGAGTAGAGCATGGAAGTTCAGATCGAGAGCTGGAGTCAGACCACCTGGTTTCCAGCACCGTGTGACTGTGGGCAGGTTATTAATCACTCTTAGCCTCACATCCTTGCCTTTACAGTGAGGATGGAGTCATTTGGATTCAGTGGCGTTCGCGTAAAAAATGCTGAGCACAGTGCCCCACGTCGTGAGCCCGTAATAAATGGTGATTGTCACTACAGTACCCATTTTACAGATGGGAAAAGTGAGGCAGAGAGAAGGGAAGTAACTTGCCTGAGATTACATAGGAGGGCTGGGCCTCGAACCCATGTCTACGTAAATTGAAATGTTTAACCATCGTTTAGTAATTCTCTGGATCTTTTGAGATAAAGGTGGAACTAAAATATGTGAGTGAATGTGTGTATATGTTACAGATGTTTCATGTTGCAAAGAACACCACCAGATGGGACTCATAACCAACACAGGCAGCAATTGTGGGATTTTGTTTGTTTCTGTGTTTTGTGTGTCACCTTAGCAGCTCATTTCTTTCAACCAAGGAAGAGATTCCATGGTCGTCTTCACTAGAGAGCCAGGGTCAGAACCCCCGGTTACTCTGTTACCCAACTCACATTAGCCTGACAAGCCAGGGACATTCCCAGTGGCCGCTTAAGGGCCGTGTGCAGGAGCCAGGCTTGGTGGGAGGAGCCTTTGGCGCCCCATGTTAATGACGCTCCGCCCCATCCAACGAGGAGCAAGCACTGGCTGAGCCTTTGCTGCTTTCCCTCCTGCTTTTGCATTCACTCCATTTCGAAGAAAGAGGAAAGCCCCTTTCATTCAGGAAAGCCGCTCCTGTTAGCTGTCAGGTGTCACTGTAGAAGGATGAAAAAAGTGAGTGAGTGAAGCTGGGGCTTCACTTCCAGAGTGTGTGTGCTTTACACACACGCGCATGCATGCAGACTTGCAGCAGAAGCCCCGGCTGCAGGGGTATCTCTGCCCTGTGGAGTGGAGCAGCGTTTTCCGGTTGGGGCCCCCTCCCGGTTTCCTTGGTCGGGGCAGAGGGTGGTGTGGTTGGTGTGCAAAACTGAGACCCTCAAGAAGTGCTACTAGAGTGCTGTTTGTGTCTCGAAAAAGTTTTCTAACCTTTTTAGGAAATAATTTTTGATGAGCTGCTCACTCTCGTTGAGTGCTCCCTGTTTGTTTGTTTAGAACGTTCTCTGTCATTTGTAAGACTCCCAGCCATCCCCTCTTTCCTTTCAGTGCCTGAATCTGCCTTTGAGATGGAGACTTGAGTATCAGATTCCAGGGATGTCAATAGATGTGCTATGGCAAAAAAACGTTCCATGATCGACTAAGTTTGGACAATCACGGGTTAAACAAAATTGAACAGGGTTCTTTGCAGCACTTCTCAGGTCTTTTATTGTGCTAAAGTGCGTTGGAACTCAGTGAGGGCTGCATTCCCCAAACTTACTTGACCACAGACCCCTTCCCACTAGGTCTTATGGGACCAGCATCCTGAGTAACACACTTGAAGACGTGCCCTACCAAGGGCATCTGGGCATTTGGTGAACCCCGTGTGTGATGGTGCCCAGGACTGTGGTCTCCCGGCCAGCGGGTCCAAGGTCACACATGAAGGTGACCAACCGTCCCTGCGGTTGGTGGGCTGGAAGGAACCCTACAGTTTTCCGGTCTCTGGGCCGCTCTGGCTCCCGTTCACGGTGGGCGAGTCTAGGTCCTGTGGTCCCGGCTGGGCTTGGCTTGGCTTGCCACTAGCAGTGGTGAAGTGAAGCTCCTAGTGGAGGGTGTGTGTTATGTCAAAGCGAGTTTTGCGTGTCTGGGGGCTGGCCCTGACAGTCCCAGAGCAGGACACAATTCACGGAGTTCGCCTCCCTCGGACGTGGCGCCTCACCCGTCTCGGGGTGATGGACTTGTCTTGCCCATAACCCCACAACTGCAGCTTTCGGGGAGCTGTTGTGCTCTGTGCTGTCGACTCGGCCTGAAGCTCTCCTGGTCCTCGCTCCACCTTCTGTACTCACCCAACACCACCCTTCCTTGGAGACGTAGGGGTGCGCAGCCCCTGGGGACACCTCCTGCCCGTACCCAGCCCCACCGTAGGCCTGCGCCGTCCTCTGGGTGCCCCCGCAGCCCTTCCGCTTCTCAGAGCACATCTCACACTGTGCTCACCATCCCTCCTCGTGTCTGAGCTGCTGGGACGCAGAGGCCTGTGTCCTGGCCACCACTCCGTGTTCCCTTCCCCACTGTCGGCCTGCAGGGGACCTCAGTCCATCTCACTCGGTGCTGTGCTGTCCTCTCTCTGCTGTCTGAGGACGTTAGGGATTCTTCAGGACACAGATGAAGTTCGGGATCCGGAGGGAAGGGGCGGGGCAGCGCCAGCAGAAGAGAGAGTGGGGAAAGTCCCTGCCTTTCACAATGTTTTCACCCAGGGGAATGGGACCTGGGTCCCTCCTGAGCGTTGTCTCAAAGTCTTGGGTGAAGGTGGGTGTTTTGGTCCACCTGACATGGTTGGGACACACGGAGTTAAAGACCCAGTAGAGAAATGTCTGGAAGAGCCCATGCTTTTCCTGAAGATTTGGTTTGAATTGACACTATGACTCTTGGAGCTGATGTTCCCCCTTCTTGCTTTGACTGCTAGGCAACTCGGAGCCAGGGTCCCAGCAGACCTGTAGTTCATCTGTTCGCTGAAATATTGATTAAGCACCTTCTGTGTGCAGACACTTCTCTAGGCGCTGGGGACAGCAGTGAATAACATGAATGACTGTTGGAGGCGGTGACATCCCAGTGGGTCCCAGTGGGAAGACGGGCCACAGCCGGATCAACGGATCGCTCCTTTCTGGGAAGAAAACCCTGTGTTTGTGTTAGCAGTTTCTCATTTCCCCTTGCCCTCATTCCGTAAGTCTCCGTCCTCTCCTGTTACAGCATCTGTACAGTCATGGTGGTTGTGTTCTTGGCGCAGATCCTTTTGGAAGAGCAGTGGGCTCCTTGGTGCAGAATGTGTTTATTAAGCAGCTACTAAGTGTTTGACGTGAAGCTGACCCCCATGAGTAAGGTGGTTCTTGAGGAGGCAGGTGATGCTTGATAGTCGCAGCTTTTCAACTTCGGGCTGGCTTTACTGCCAGGTCCCAGTGGGCCAGCGTGTTAAACGGGTCCAGGCACAATTCACAAGGGAGACGACAGCCGTGGCGCTGCACGCGACAGCGGCACCACGCTCTGTTTCCTCCCCTCGAGAGCCCAGCCCGATGTGGGCAGACACGGTGGGACAGAAGTTGCTTTTATGGGAAAGTGTATTTGAGCTTTGAGTTCTTTTAAGAGCCATAAGGCCACTTTGGGTTTTGTTAGTGGTTAGTTATTTTTACTTATATTTACCTATTTTGGAATAAAGGGCTGAATCAGTCATCTCAACAAGCCAGAATTCCAACTTGAGGTTATGTTTATAAATAGAAAATCTAGGCTTTCCAGAACTAAAGCTCGCTAAAACCAATTTTGTTGACAAAGGGGAGGGACTGTCAACTAGTGGTCTGAGCATTCTAGGCATCTGGAATTCCTGAGTCCCAGGCACGCCCCAGGGCCATCTGACTTTAACCCTCCGGTACCAAGGAGGCTGCAAGGAGCCCGTCAGCGGGGCCCGGGAGCCTGCGCCGTGGGGCTGCCCTGCATCCCCTGCTCTAGCCACGTCCTTCGCCTCCCTCAGCCTGTCTCCTCCGTACGGTGAAGGGGCTGGCCCAAAGGTTCTCCTAGCGGTTGATAGTACTCAAAGCCACAAATATTTAATTTGTGAATCTAGAAATAACAGGTTTGAATCATAGCTGGTCAAGACCATGAATTCCTAGAAGCCAGGGTCATATGCTTGCTCTTTGCTCAACCCATCACCCATGCATTCATCCATGAATATCAACTCAGCATCCACGATGGTCACGCCCCTCTGGGCACCGTGGAGTCGGTGGGATTTGATCAGAGAGCCCAGTCCATCGTGTCCATGGATGCTCACCTTCCAGTGGGGCGGAAGTGCTCGGGGCAGGACGGGTCTTAATCAAAGAGAGCTGATCGTCTGAGAGAGTGATAGTTGCTGGGGAGACGATGGAACAGGGTAATGTGTTCGAGTGACAAGTGGAGTGTGGCCAAGTTTAAAGAATAATAGATGACACTCATTGAGTGCTTACTGTTCTAAGCTCTTTTCTCTGTTTCATATGAGAGTCAGTACTACTGTCTTTCCCATATTACAGATAAGTGAAGGTAGGCAGAGGTGCTGAGATATGCCTGAAAAATGGAAGAAACACAGACCCTGCATTCAGGGCTCAAATTATGGTGGGGTCAATTGCATCTAACCAAATAATTTTGATCCGGTGTCCCCTCCAACACAGAACCAACCAGGGCACAGTAGCAGAAGGCTGGAGGATTAAGAGAATGTTGCCCGAAGGGGTGATCTGAGCTGGGTTTTGAGGGATGAGCAGAAGTTCAGTTCATGTCTTGGTGCAGTAGCGTCGGTCCGCGGTGCCGTGGACACTTGCAGTCTCTTCAGTAGACCGCGTTGTTCTTTGGGTGATGGTCCAGGGAGCTTCCTAGACGTGGGTCCTGTTCTTTGCCCATATCATAAGCCCTGAACGTTTTGCAGGAATTATTTGCGGTAAGCGATCACTATAAATCTTCAAAATTAACTCACACATTTTAACCTAGATTTACAATTTCAACATGGATAATGACGTTCCTGCTAACATTCCGAGCACGGGCTGTATTTTTCTGGGTTGTAGTCTTAAACCCGTACTTTCTTAAGGAGATCTCTTCCCCTCGCAGAGTCTTGGGTTGCTCAGATGTGAGATGGCGGTTCAAGCAGACCAGCAAGTGAGAGTTAGAATCACCAGTGAAATCAGAATCTCTGGGGCGAGGCCCGGGCATCTGCATGTTTGGAAAGTTCCCCAGATGATGCTAATCTGTAGCCAAGGTGAGGGACTACTGGAGTGGAGACAGGGTCTTGCCCTCTGTGCTGCAGAGGACTGATGGGGCCGGAAGGGAGGGGAGGTATGGGGCTGGGGCTTCTTTTCTTCCTGCCTCAGCCTGAGCCATTCCAGGTGTATCTGTTCCATTTATTGAGCTTTCTTAGAACACTGTGTTGGAAGAAAGGGCTCTATGGCTAAAAGCTAGTTTGGAAACCACTGGGACAGAGGCCCGCTAGGACCCTCTGACTCTTCGTCTGGTTCTCTGTGGGGTTTTACCATGGTCTGGGTCTGGGTACTATTTCTGTACTCTGTAAAGCAGCCGCTCCTTCTCTCCCGGATCCGGCTGCCTTTCCCTGATAGGTGAGCAAGTTCCCCGATGTGGCAGTGGCAGCATTGCAGCGAGGGTTTTGATTACCTTGTTGTGAATTACGGTGGGGTGCCCTGGTGAAGGGTCGAATGTATCTGAGATCCTTTGGGATCAAAGGCGAGATATCACTAAACGAGGCTGCATTTAATAGGTGATAAATCTTGAGGTTGTAGGTTTCATATAGTTTGATGGTTGTAAATCCAGTGAATCTACTGGAGGAATTTGCTGTGTGTTGCATTTATGAAATATTTAGTCAGGTGTTTTTAAAGGTACGACTTTTCTCATAAGGTCCTGAATTTTATGGGCTTCCCCGGAAAATTTCATACTGGTGTCAAGTATGCTGCTGCTTGCAGACCTTTGAAATGAAAAAGGAAAAGGTGGTGTAGTCTCTTTTTTTTTGTACTGCAGGAAAGCTCTTAAATAATATTCATAGTAATAGCCAAGTCAAGAAGTAGATTTTGGTATATTTAAGAATGTATTTCAGAAAAAGAAAATGGTAGGATGAAAGCGAGCTGAGGGGCCAGCCCAGTGGTATAGTGGTTAAGTTTGCATGCCCCGCTTCAGTGGCACTGGGTCACTGGGTTTGCAGACTCGGATCCCAGTACCTAGTGCCACTCATCAAGCCTCACTGTGGCGGCATCCCGCATAAAGAGGAGGAAGATGGGCACGGATGTTAGCTTAGGGCCAATCTTCCTCCCCCCCGAAAAGTAAGCTTCTATTTGATGTTTAGATTGTAAATATTAGGAAGGAGTCCACATGTGGGGTTGAAATATGGCCACAGTGTGGATGTTGGGGCGTGTCTACCACCTCAGTGGCCATGAGGCCCTGCGTTCATTACCAGCTTTGCGTATTCGT
This sequence comes from Equus caballus, assembly GCF_041296265.1. Classification (NCBI taxonomy): domain Eukaryota; kingdom Metazoa; phylum Chordata; class Mammalia; order Perissodactyla; family Equidae; genus Equus; species Equus caballus. Next base: position 50,514,519 of record NC_091707.1, on the reverse strand, counting down.
GTGTTATTGCTGTGTAACAAATGACCATCAACTTGATGGCTCAGAACGACATGCATTTGTGGCCTCACAGTTTCTGTGAGGTAGGGGTCCAGGCACAGCTTTGCTGGGCCCTCTGCTTGGGGTCTCAAAGTGTCAGCTGGGCTGGGGTCTTCTCTGGGCTCAGGTCGTTCCCAGCTCACGTGGTTGTTGGCAGAATTCCTTTCCTCGCAGATGCGGAAGTCCTGGAAGCTCACTTCTTTAAGGCCAGCAGGAGAGCTGCTCTTCCACGTCAGTCTCTCTTCAGGGAAGGTTTCGAACCTCTTTTAAAGGGTTTGCCTCATTAGGTCAGGCCCACCTAGGATATCATTTGCTTAATTCAAGGTCAACTGATTAGGAACCTTAATAACATCTGCAAAATTCTTACACCTTTGCCATATAGCATAACCTAATCATGACGGTGACATCCCATGATGTTCCCAGGCCCCACCCACACTCAAGGGGAGGGTGTTATGCAGGGCATGTACACCAAAGGGCAGGCATCTTAGGGGCCATCTTAAAATTCTGCCTGCCATACCACCGACATGACCTTAGACAAGTTTCTTCACTGCTTTGAGCTTTCCTTTTGACGGCTGTCAAACAGGGATGGCAGTTCCCGCCTGTCCTGCCGGGCTGTTGTGGGCCCCCGTGAGATCACGTGTGGGGAATCTAGGAGGAAGCAGGGAGCGTGCAGTGTGCCACAGGCAGGCGGGAAGTCCCTGATGGAAGGATGAGATGTGGGAGTATTGCTAACGCGGCAGTTCTGTCTCAGCCTGAAGATACCACTGACTACACAGTGGGTGTCAAAGTGAAGAGCCACGGGCAAGTATTCAGTTCCCTTTCATTTGATCCGTGGCCCGAATGGGCCCTGAAATTGCTTATAGTTCACTTTTCAAAACAGCCGCCCTTCCAAATCCCCACTCTGACAATGGCCACTGACGTCTTTTTTGGATTAGGAATGGATGCAGGGTCCAGATGTTGACTCTGACTCTCCTCTCCTCCCAACTGTTCATCAGGATCAGAAAGATACTGTGATCAACGGCTCCGTGATTTACCATGTGACAGCCACTCGGGGGACACGTTTCCCTCCCGCCACCTCCCTCTGTCTTCCCGGTATCCCCTCCCCAAATACCCCCAGTCCATCACTTTCCATTTCACAATTAACCCAGAACCCAGTTGGAGACAGATAGAGAAGGACAATTTTTACACAATTGCCACCGGTCACCGGCCAGTTGTTAGTCAAATGACTGTTGGGGCACAGATAACTGCTTTTGCCATCGTCCCCGAAGGCGCGCTCTGCACAGCCGTAATTAGAAATGCAGGGGAAGAGAGGGAAAATCCATCTTATTTAAAAGTGTTTTAGTGTCAGCAAACACATTGCGATGCCATTAAGAAAGTTTTTGTGAAGGACACGTTTGACTTGAGGTTTTTAATTTGTTTGAAGTATTTTGCTAAAACAGAATTATGCTGGAGTTTACATAAAAGTAGAGAATGACATGAAAAGTTTTAACTTAAGCAGCAAAATATAAAAGCTAATCTTATTTAAAAGTAATATGTATGTCTTGATTGAGTGCCCAGATACGCTCAACTGGGACTTTTTAGTGGAATGGGGTCTAAGCTGTTACACTGAGTTATACCGAGAAAGCTTTTCCCGAGCTTATATTGCCAGACCTGAAATACTCCTGTGGCTGCATTTAATAAAGAAACGAAAGTCTTGAGTAAGGGGATATGATTTTTTATGACAGAAGGAATGCAAATAACTTTTAGTCTCATTGCCTTGACCGGGTTTGGTTTGATTTGATGGAGGATAATAATGACTTATAACCTGTGCTGACAATATGCAGGCCCGCACAACGTCATTTAACTCATTTATTCTGCTTGCTGTAAAAACAAAGAGATGGCAAATAAATATATGGAACGTTCATTGTTTGTCAGAGGGCCCAAGCCAAGAGTTTTCAGTGACCTTTTAAAATATGGTCCCAGGCTAGTACTAAAATGTCTGTCACTCAACACACACACTTGCATGCTTTGGCCTTTTAACCCACGCATCTTGTGTTTTTCTCTTTCAAATGGGTGTATGAATTTCCAGTCAGCTGCAGCGACTTAGGTCCTTGCATCGGAGGATTACTGTAAATTGCAGCCTGACAATTACAATACGCAGGGCACCGGCGAGTTATTAATGGGCTCGCCTACTGATGGCCTTTCAACGCAGCCTCGGACCTGCTGAGCCTCAGCCTAATTAGTTCCAGGGGTAGAGGCCCCCGCGGACGAGGCCAGTGGGGAGGGGGCTCCCCGAGACCCCGCCTCCGGCAGAGGAAGATATCAATTGATTATGGATGGCTCCTGTCCGCCATGTCGGATCTCTAATTCACCTCCTCCTTAATGACTTGTATTGGCTTAAGGAGCTCCGTGTGATTTGACAGCGTCAAGCTCAGCTGACGAAGACCAGCAGGTGACTTTAATTGAGGACTTCTATTGCAAGAGATTTTATGCAAGACAGAGCAACAGTTCAACAGACACAAAAGAGGCCTGTAAAAAAAAAAAAAAAAAAAAGTCTGCAGCAGTTTTAGAAGGAGACTGGGACCAGACCTGGAGTTAGCTACTTGCCTTTCCTTGAGTTTACACTTTTTTCACTCCTCCAGTGGTGGGATCAGGAGGGGAGACCCCCTTGCCCACTCCTCTGCCTCTGGAAATTCTGCAGCCGTCTCTCCTCTCTTGGGTTTCAATATTTATCTTTAAGGATGAATTATGTCCAGGCATAAATTATGTTTGACACATCACGATGCTGGGGGAAAAAATTAAATTTTTCACTACTCTGAAAAACATTCCCCAGAACGTATCACGCTCAGAGTGCGCCCTGAAAGAACCGAGCGTGCTGTTTAGTTTTACAAAATTAAATGGACGGCCTGTCTGAAGCGTCGGAAGGGGGGAGCATAATGATCAGTGAGTGAATGAATGAAAAAAGAGATGACAGCTGACAGGATCGCAGACTGGGAGCCCCGGGAAGGGAGGGGAGAAGGAGGGCTGGGCTGGGCTGGGGCCGGCCGAAGGCTCCGCAGTGGTAGGGGCGGTTAGAAAACGCTTCAGGAGACGCCTTGGGGTTTTGGAGGGTGGAGCCAGCTGAAGGTGTTGTGTCATCCAGGTGATGTGCGCTCCCTTCTAGGGCTGAGGGGCTGTGTCCACACTATGTGGGCAGTTCCTCCTGATCCAGGCCCTGGGAGTTCCACATCCTGTTCCACCACGCCCCCTACACTTCGTCTCACTCAGCTTCCTACTTGGTCCAAACATGCTGAGTGTTCTCACGCTTCCACCCTGTGCCTGTGCTACTCTCTTCCCTCCTCCTTCATCTTGCAAACTCCTGTTCACCCTTCGAGACACAGTTTGGTCACCTCCTCCAGGAAGCTTTCCAGTTCCTCCCTTGCCATTCCTCCAGGCATTCTGACTCCAGAGCCCCCACACTCTCATCCACTACGCTGTGTTGCCTCCTCCACAGGGGGAAGGAAGCACTTGAATATCCGACTGACCAGCCAGAGCACAGTTTGCACCCCACGGAAGGGACCAAAGGGGTCCCAAGTAAGAGAAGGGAGTGTTGGATTCTGGGGGAGGTGGGTGGGTGTGGAATCAGGGGGACACTTTGGAAGGGAGGCGGACTCTGAGGCTGGGCAGGACTCGGGGGCGGTGCAGGAGTCGGGCAGAGCTTGCACTCAGGAAGTTGGGCACTATTGGCCCCAGTGCCAGAGGGTTCAAGGGCTGGGGATGTTTCCCAGAAGGACTGCTGGTTTGGAATGACCATGCGATTAGGAAACGCCAGGGTCCCGCAGCCTAATAGCCTAGCTTGGCCCATAAGTTGTGAACAGGTTGGCAGATGTCCCCAAACCCCCAAAGGAGGAAATCCATACCCTCCAGCCTCCCCACATGCTCCCACTGGGAGCCTCAAGCTCAGCCTCTGCTCCGCAGGACAGCCTTCTCTCTCCACCTGGCTGGCCCCACCTACCTCTCAGGGCAGCCCTTCCTCTGGGAAGCCCTCCTGGATTCTACGTTTTGGTGTAACTGACAGTTTCCTCAGCACACCTACCACACACGTCTGTCACCTATTATTAGTGCTCGCCTTTGCATTCTTGAAGCCCCGCAGTGAGCCACTTGGGGGCTGGCGTCAGATTATTCTCTATTGCCCAGGGGGGCCACAGTCTGTTGTTTAATGAATGAGAAAGCAAAATGGAGGAGCTGACCCCAAAGAGCTATCTTCATCCACAAATTTGGGAACGTAGGTTGCTTGATTTGTTTTTTTGAAGATCAGAACTTGGAGCTACTTAATAATGACTTATCTATGGGGATCTTTATTAGTTAACTCAGCACAGTAATCAAAGTGATCTTATTTGGTTGCCGAGCATCAACTGTGCACTGAGCCCTGTGAGGGTTGGTGGGTCCTGCTATGGAGGTGACCTCAGGTGACCCCAGTTTGGGAGGTGGTGCACAGAAGTAAACAGTGATCGATGCAGTGAGGAGAAACCTGGACTTGGACCAGGGAGATGGGGAGGATGGAGATGAGGGTGATGGAAATGGGGGCTGGATGGAGGGGGATGGGTGGAGATGAGGGGTGTGGATCGGGGTGAAGGCGGATGGAGGTGGGAGTGGTTGGAGATGGGGGTGGATAGAGGTGAGGGCGGATGGAGGTCGAGGGTGGATGGAGATGGGGGTAGATGAAGATAGGGCATTTGGAGATGGGGTGGATAGAGATGGAGTGGATGGAGATGGGGTGAATGGAAGTGGGGTGGGTGGAGGTGGGGTGGGTGGAGGTGTGGTGGATGGAGATGGGATGAATGGAGGTGGGGTGGGTGGAGGTGGGGTGGATGGAGGTGGGGTGGATGGAGGTGGGGGCGGATGGAGGTGGGGCGGATGGAGGTGGGGTGGATGGAGGTGGGGTGGATGGAGGTGGGGCGGATGGAGGTGTGGTGGATGGAGGTGTGGTGGATGGAGATGGGATGAATGGAGGTGGGGTGGGTGGAGGTGGGGCGGATGGAGGTGGGGTGGATGGAGGTGGGGGCGGATGGAGGTGGGGCGGATGGAGGTGGGGGCGGATGGAGGTGGGGGTGGATGGAGGTGGGGGTATCCTGGATCTCATTTCAGAAGAAGGAGGTGATACGCTGTCATCCCTGTGCTGGTGGTAGGGGCAGTCTGAGCCTCTCCTGTGCAAGGAATGTTACACAGTCATCTTCATCTCCCCTAGTGTCTAGTCCAGAACCTGAAACAGGAGGTTTTCAATACATATTTATTGAATGAATGAATGTTGACCGAGTCCTACATCTACATTCCTGCCTGACTTTAAGGCCAGGCCCATTTGTCCCAGTGCCTACCCACCTTTCCCCAAACCCAGCCTGTGCAGGTGGGCCCACTGTTCCCTCTGCTTTTCTTCGCTGGCTTGATGGACCTGCTTTTCTCCATCTCTAGAAACTCCTCGCTTCCTCTCACCTCCCTTAGAAGTCCTCTCCTGCCGTCCCTCCACGACCATGGCCCAGGCCCTGCCCTTCCCTCTGGCCTGTCGGGCCCTTTCTTAGAGCTCCTAAGTGGCTGCCCTGTCTTCAGCCTTCCTCTCCTGCCGTCCCTGTCCCAGGCAGCTGTCAGAATTTTTGGACAAAAATAGAGCTCAGATCATGCCCAGCCCCCATCACGTGGCTTCCTCCTCCTCTCTCTTCCTCCTCCTCTCTCTTCCTCCATGCTCCACTCCCCCCACCCTCTTTCCTTGCTCCGCTCCTCAGCGGACCCGTCACAGCTGTCACCTGGCTCCAGCCTTCCTCCTTCACCTCCTCTTCCCCTCCCCCTCCGCCTGCCTTCACTGGGGCCACTCAGGACCAGGCTCCATCCATTTGCTGAGTGACCTTAGGCAAGCTACTTACCTGCCGACCCGTAGTTCTTGAGTCGCTAAGATGAGTGGGTTGGTTGGAGTGAATTGTCAGAGGTGGAGGTGACATGACATAATGAATAAAAGCATAGCTTTGGAATCAGGCAGGGCTGGGTTTGAACCCAGATTGTGCCACTTAGCAGCTGTGCGACCTTGTGGCACAGAAGTGACCAGGACAGCACCATAGGAGGGCTGTTCTAGTGCTCAGCACAGGACCAGGCACACAGGACATGTGAAATGCACGGGCCTATTATTATCTAAGTCACATTCAGTGTCTCCCGGGTGATTATGAATCCCCTGCCAGCTGGCCCCCACCCCCGAAGTGAGAGGAAAGCATGCTGCTCTTGGCTGTCCCCCGATTTATTTGTGGGCCCTCTTGGATTCCTTTCTCCCAAAGGGCCCAGCCCTGGGGAGCCATGAATGCCGGAGCAGCCCAGAATTTCCAGGCCAGGCTGGGATTGATCGCTGGGCCGAGGCACGGCGAGGTCAGTTGTTCCGTGACCGAGCTGGTCCCCTGGACGTCAGCGTTGCCATGGCCTCTCCTCCTGGCAGCTGTCTCTGGAAGGGCCTCATTGAGCAGCCGTGGGTCAGGCAGCCTGGCTGCGTTGTCAGATTCGCTCTGCCGGGCATAACTCAGGCCTTGGCTAGACGACTTGCCCCGGGCTCACAGGGGCCCTTGGGCGGCTTGAAGTCAATTACGTCCCTTCGCTCATCACTCCAGGGAGGGGAGTGGAGCCGGCCTTCTTCCCTGCTGGGAGGCTCCTGGAGGAGGGTTTGTGAATTTCCTTCTCCTTCCAAAGACGCGGCTGTGACGGATGGATGTTTTCTGGCCAAACCCAGGCAAAGTTGGACTCCAGCTTTCAAAGTGTCAGGCTGCAAAGAGCAAGACTGGGAGGATGGAGGGTGGGGAAGAGGGCACGGTACCTTGGGTGGCGGGAAGAGAGGAGGCTGGGGATGGATGCCCTCAGGAGGTCGCCCAGGAGGGCACAGGCTGGAGGGTGGCACTGCCAGTGTGGTTGTCCCTGAAGAGATCAGAGCACTGGGGCCTCCCACACCTGAGCCTGCCGGGCCCCATCTAAGGAGGCTCCAGTGAGAGGCATCCAGAAAAAGCAGTGGCTGTCGGGAGAGTTGGCAGCTGAAAGCCTAATTCCCCAGTGGGTGTGGAGATGCGGCCCAGACTCTGGGGCTGAGCGGATTTTAGGGGCTGGGGGCTGTGAGGAGTGTTTCTTGCAGCCAATTCAGGGAATGCCAGACCAGGGGCCTCCCCGCTCCTCCTCATGCCCTTAGAATCATGCAATGTGAGAAAAGGATGGAGCTTCCAGATCTCCCAGCAGAATCCTTCCTCCCCTCCTCCCAGACCATTTTCTAAACAAGAAGATTGAGGAGCAGAGGGTGTGGCCCCACCTACCTGGTTGTGGAGCTGAAGCAGCAACGTGCCTGGGACCCTTTTCACTTTACGCTGCATGCTACTTTCCTCGTTTCCACCTTTCCCCCTCACTTCCACGTTTTCTATTTTTCTTCTCCAGCATCCTTCTGTTTCAGAATTTTGCTTAGAGGATCCTCAAAGCAAAAGGAAGAAGTGAGACAGAGGCGATTTTGAAAAGGAGTGCATACATGAGAAATAACTGGAAGGAGGTGGGGGAATTGGCGGGAAGATCCTAGATGACAGAAGCAATCTCTGCGTGTAGGGAAGGGATGATGGAGAGGAAGAGGTGGTGTGAGGGTGGGAGACCTGTAGAAAGAGAGAGGGGGCGAGAGGGAGGAAGAAGATCCCAAAGAAAGGAGTCTGAAGACCCAAGATCTGTGGTGGCTAAGTGCCCTGAATCCTTGTTGGAATAATTTTGGATAAACAAACAAATAAATGATGGTGATGGTGATGATGGTGATGTTGGTGGCAATGATGATGATGCTGATGATGGTAATGATGGTGGTGATGATGATGATGACGATGGTGATGATGGTGGTGATGATGGTGGTGATGGTAGTAGTGATGATAATGATTATAATGCTTCTGCCGATGGTGCTACTGCTGTTGATGCTAATCATATTAATTCATTGTGTAACCATGACTAAGTCCTTTATCCTCACTGGGCCTCAGTTTCCCCATTTATAAAATGAAGAGGTGGAACTTTAGACTCCTTCCTCCTCTGAGATTCTGTGGTCCAAAGAAAGGATCAGGAGGATCTAGGAAAACCTCTTAAGAAAGAAAGAAAAGGGATTGGGGCAACACAGGCCAGCAGAGACCCAGCAAACAGGAAGAGAGGGGAACCATTGTGCAGCCATGGGAGGGACCTCTCCTGAAAGTCTTTCTCCTCCCTGGACTGAGAAGGCCATCCCTCCACTCCGGCGGCATGAAGAGTTTCTCTTGCTGGATTGGAAGCCAGTTTACAGCGCAGCCCACTGTGTGCTGACAGCACTCGGTTTCCCAGCCCAGCGAGGCCTCACCTGCTAATTACATCTACCAGGCCTGCCTCTGCTGGGAATTTGGCTCCACAGAATCACCGCCCCGCCCCCCCAAAGGGTCTGGAGCAAATCATTAAAATATCAGGTTTCCAGGCCCTGGGGGATGAGTAGGTGCTAAAAAGGGGCCAAGCTGGATTTGTCAAAAACCAATCAGCTCTCACACAGCAAATAGCCCCACTTGGTGCGAGCAACCGGCTGGTGTTTAGGGGTGTGAGAGGCAGCAGGAGGGGTGCAGAGGGGGCTCTGGGAAAGTGCTTAACCCCACTGGCACCAATTAGCTGCCCTCAGGGCCAGACAGAGGCAGGGGGAGTCAGGGAAGGGTGCAACTGTCCGGCAGGATTAGGGCAAGAAAAATTACCCTGTGAAGCACCTACGAGTCAGTTCTCCACCAACTGGGGAAATTTTCCAAGCCTCGTGCTTGTGAGTCACATTGGGTCAGTCTGGCTGGCCTCCTGCAAGGGTCGAACGGGCCGTAGTTCTGGTGGAACTTTGCAAGCTGTAAAACACTGAGGAAGTGCATTCATTCATGCGCTCCGTCAATCAAGAGTCTTCCTAGGGCCACCACAGGGTGCCAGCCCCAGGGAGGCTCTGGGGCCTGACCTTCTGCCCTCCCCACCACATTGTCCTTTCTCCAGGTTCTCCTGTGGCCTCTGTGACCACAGCTTAGCCGTCTAGACCAGCTCATCCTCTGCCTGACCCCGGATGTGGGGCTCCTCAGCTCTGTTCTGGCCTCTGCTCTCCCTTCCCCTCCCGTCCCCTCTTCTTATTCTCTCTGGGTGAAATCTTCTACTCCCATGGCCATAATTACTCTCGGAGCCAATGGCTCCCCAGGTCTAAGCCTCCAGCCCAGACCGGTCTTTTCACTTTCAGACCCATATATCCATCCATCTCCTGGACTCTTCTCTTGGATGGCCCTCAACGTCAACTCATCAAGAACCGGTCGTCTTGCCAGCCCCACCAGAGCTGCTCCTCCTCCTGTGAGTCCTGTCTTTGTAAAGGCCACCTCCCTCCACACAGTGGCCCACATGGGAACCCCCTCCTCTCCTCCTCATCCCCCAGCCAGTGTGCCCTGGTCCTGCCAATCCCTCTTCTGTTAAAGCTATTGGTTCTGGGCTCTTTCTCAGCCCAAGCGGGGCACCCCTCTGCGCAGCCTCCCGCCACTCTCCCGGCCCCAGTTCAGTCTTCTCTGATCCCTTCTCTGCAGTCACCACCATCATCTTTCTGAAAGGCTAGCTCATTGTACCACCCGTCCCTCAGGAGACCTCGGCTCCTACGAGGCTATTTCCCCGAGTGGGGCACGTACGCAGGGGAGCCGCTCCGTAGCCTGAGCTCCATGTGGTCTTGCTGCTGAAGGCCCACCTCCCAGTGGTTCTCACCTACTTACCAGCTCAGGTCTAAGCAAGTCATTTAAAACCCTAGGCTCTGTTACCTCATCTGAGAAATGGGGACAGTGGGTGCATAACACACAAGATTGAGAGGAGGTTCAAATCACGTAAGTTAGGTCCAGTTTTCACCAACCGGGTCATGGATATCTCAGTGTGCGTGCGTGTTGCAGCGTGCCAGGGAGCACAGACAACTGCCGGCTAAACGTGAGACATTTTCTTATCGTATCAGCCTTATTCAATTCTTGAGGCGCGATATTTTGTTTATTTATTTATCTAATGTATTTTTACATTAAAACAAACATGGGCATATTATGGAATCGAGCGCAAGTTTGCATCCGGTAGAAGAGGAACTTGAGCTCTAGCAGACGCCTTGCTGGCCTGCCCGTCTCCTCCCCCTCAGCCCCTCAGGCCTCAGCCCTCGTCTCCCAAACGCTGGCACCAGCATTTCTCCGCTGCAGAAGCCCACTCTTGCCCACACGGCCAAGAGGGTCACAGCCCCTGGCAGCAGCCCTTGACCAGTGAGCCGCCTGAGTTGGTGCCTCAGCGCCACAGCTCCCACGCTCATGTGGGGGACAGGGGTGGAAAGCTCTGAGGGGTGTGGGCTGCACTGGCTCCAGAGCCCCGAGCAGGATTAGCGGGCAGTTGCCCACAGTGGTCGTGGGCTTGCCCCGCACACTTTCTCGCTGCCTTCCCTTCCCTGTCTGTTTCCCCACGCTCCTACTGGCGTGTCCTGGGATCCTTCCTCCCCCACCGACAGTCTGCTGTGCCTTCTGGTCTCAGAGTCAGCTTCTGGGAGAACCACGAGCTGCCTACCATAACAGCAGCAAGAAAAACAACCCTAACAACAATCAAAGTAGCTGCCAGTTAGCTTGCTAATCATTTCTCGAGCCTCCTCTTTGCTTAATCCCTCGCTGCCCCCGGCAGGGGGTTCTGTTTACAAATGGGGATGCTGAGGCTCACGGAGCTTACACGGCCTGCCGGGCCTCCTGGCCTGAGAGCGCAGCACTGTGACTGCCCCTCCCGAAGGGGCCCGAGTCTGTGCTTTAACATCTAGGCAAACAGCCACTTTGATCACTGCCCTTTGGTGGAACCATCCGGAAGCACGAGGCTGGGGAAAGCACTGGTGGGCTGTGATCCAGGAGGTCCCCACACGAATGCTGGGCAGGCCGGGCGGATGAGGAGGAGTCCTGTGAGCCTGGGAGGTCCCTAGGCCATTGCTCTGGTCTCGCCACTCCTTTTGAAAACTCTGCCTTTTTAATGCTTCTCTCACTTTCCCACTTGATAAGGATACAGTCAGGCACCGCATAACGAACATTCTGGTCAACGACGGACTGCGTATAAGATCGCGGTCCCATAAGATGAGTACCATAGAGCCTAGGTGTGTGGCAGGCTGTAGGTTTGTGTACGTGCTGTCTGTGACGTGTGCACAATGGTGAAATCGCCTCACGACTCGTTTCTCAGGACATATCCCGTGGTTAAAGACACGTGACTGTACTCGGCACGGGGACCGCCTGACTGTCTTCTCCCCTCCACAGGAGGAACAGGAGCCGAAGGGCGAGTGCCTGTGGCCTTGAGAAGGCGACGCCAGGTCCAGGCTGCCAGATGGGGTTTTTCACAGAAAGCTCGAGGTCCAGATTTCTATAGGAAATTTCCCATTTTAAAATACTGGCTATTATTTAAAAACATGTAAATAATGTTTATTTGGTAGCCCAATTAACCCCAGAATTTTGCCCTTGGGCCGCAGGCTTGCAACGTGGCTGTAGAATGAGGCCGGCCGGAAGCCACAGGGCCTACAGGGGCCGTCTGTCCTTCAGTAGGGGAACTGAGGTGCTCTGACTTCTATCCAGGGAGGGGACCGCTCCACTTCGGGCCCAGCCCAGCTGAGGGGATGAAGTCTTTTCACTGAAGCATTCCCCTACCCAAGAGGGCTGACGGGCCCTCCCTGTATAACCTGGGGAAACTGAGGCTGGCAGGGAAAGCAGTGAGCAGGGTTCCTACCCTCCAAACAGCGTCCAAACCAGCCTGGAGGGTGGGAACCTGGCTCCTTGGCTGCATCCCACTGCGGGTTTGGCCGCAGCAAGGCCTTGGGAGGGGCCCTGGTTCGGGCTGCTGCCTCAGGGACCTCCTCGCTGGCCTCTGTGGGTGGCTCTGCCCATTGGTTAGTTTTCAGGGTCTGGGGCTGTGGAGTTTGCTGACAACTGCCAAAGCCCTGGGTGAGTGGTGAGCCACCAGACTTCAGAAGGGCGGAGGGTGTTTATTTAAAACCTTACAGACAGTGTACAGCCAACGAGCAGCGTTTACAGGCAAGGGTTTCACCGCTGGGCGGCCGGGGTGGCTGCGGAGAGAGGAGACATCTAGTGGGTCCTCAGGCGACGGGGGCCCCGGGGGAGGTGCTTGCTAATGGGGCTGCCTGGGCTGGGCACCGGCAGGCTCCTGGCTCCTGCTTCACTTTGCACATTTCTTCGGTTCCACCAGTGTTGTGAGTTGAATTGTGTCCCCTTCAAAGATATGCTGAAGTCCTAGCCCCAGATGCCTGCAGATGTGACCTTATTGGGAAACAGGCTCTTCAAGGGTGTAATTGAGTTAGGACCAGGACATGCTAGAGTAGAGGGGGCCCTAAGTGCCGTGGCTGGTGCTCTTGGAAGGAGGTGTGTGAAGACATACAGAGAGGAGAAGGCTGCGTGAAGGTGGAGGCAGAGATCGGAGTTCAGCTGTCGCAGCTGAGGAAGCCCACGGACTGCCAGGAGCCCCCAGAAGCTGGACGCAGCAAGGAAGCATTCTTCCCTAGCACGTTCAGAGAGAGCAGGCCCCTGCCGACACTTGGTTTCAGACTGCCAGCCTCCAGAACTGTGAGAGAACAGATTTCTATTGTTTGAAGCCACTGAGTCTGTGGGTCTTTGTTAAGGCCACCCAGGACACGAATGCACACACCCGTCTCTGCTAGGATCCATTCACAGTGACTCTCCTGGGGCTCTCCGGGCTCCAGACCCACAGGTTCCCTAGTGCCGCTCGGGCCTGTCCACCTGGATGCTCCTCGGGCCCCTCAGCCCAGCTTCGCTGCAGCAGGGTCTGGCCGTGCCCTTGGGGTGGCCTGGCCAGACTCAGAGGCCTCCGAGCTCCCCAGCCACAGGGTCCTGGAGCAGGTGAGCAGGAAAATGGCAGCCACCACCTGGTGGCGAAGAGGACGTGGCCCTGAGCATGAAAATGACAAACTCACGGGGCTCCTGGGGAGGGCCGAGGATGGGATTGGGAGAGAGGAGTGAGGTCCTCCCTTGAGGGTGGGGACAGGCGAGAGGAAAACCCTTTGGTGGTGGTGACCGTGCTCCTGGTCCTCTCCCAGGCCTCGGGCTGGCAAGTCTCTGACCCGGAGCCTGGGCAGAGTTAGCATGACGCCTCGCTGCTCAGTGTGGTCGCAGACCGACAGCATCGGCCTGTTAGAGTCCAGATTCCCGGCCCGCCCAGACCCACCCAGTGAGAGCCTGCCTTTTACCAAGATGCTCGATGACTCGCGTGCCTGTCGCGTTGCAGCAGCGCTAGGCTGCAGACCAGGCGGGTAGCAGGGGGCTGGACTTGCGTCTCTAATGCCTCTGGGCTCAGCTGGGCTTCCACAGGAGCTGGGGCATCCACTCCAAACTGGGCTGCAAGAGCTGGTGCTCTGTGCTGACATGAGAAGACGATATGCTGGCCTTTAGGGGCCCCCAAATTGTCTTCTTCCTCTGCTTCCACCCATCTGCTCCAGGGAGTAACCTGGCATCACCCCGAATCCTTCCCTCTCTTGACCCTCCACCCCTGCCTAGTCACGAGTCCTGGGGATTGCACCTCCTGGGAAGAAAGGAGGTCTGTCCACCCTCCGTCCCCATGGCCAGTCTCTCCTTCCTCTTGCCAGGATGACACTTACAGGCCCTCAAGTTCTCTTCTCCACTCGTGACCTGCCTCTTCTAAACCACTCTCCAGCTGGCGGCCAGAGTGAAGGTGAAAACGCTAATTCTCACCAAGTCAGGCTCCTGCTTAACCCTCAGAGCCCTCTTCCCCTTGCCCTTCTCTTCACAGAAGGACCCCATCCTTGCCGAGGCCTGGAGGCCTGGTCTGGGTTGGCCCTGCCTCATCTCATGCTGCTCTGCACCCACTCCCCGCTCAGCAGGCACCAGCTTCCTCTCTCTCATCAGTGCGCCAGACGTGCCCCTTTCCTCCTCAGGCCCTTTGTCCACGCAGGTTCCACCACCTGGCACACCATCGCCCATCCACTCCTTTCCCTGGTCAATGGTGACCTCATCCTTGAGATGCCTCCAGGAGGCCTCCCTGCACCCCAGACGAGGCCAGGCCACCCCGACACCTGCGTCCTGTGCCCGTTCCTTGTCGCCATGGTGACTATCGCGCAGAGCTGTGTGCGCTCGCTGGAGGCAGAGCCCGGTGTGCCCTCCTTGCTGCACGCCCCATCCAGCACAGTCTCTGCCACATTGCTCACTTAAAGAGAAGGAAAAGGAGCAGGGTTGGCACTTCCTACGACAGGGAACTCCCTGCCTGCTCTTTGTTCCGGGGCCCAGTTTTTTCTCCAAGATTATCTTTTGGGTCCGTCCAAATGTTCAACACCTGGAGGCACAGGAGGGAGGCCTGTGGCTGGGAAAATTGGGGCTAGAGGTTTCTAACAGCGCTTCTACTGTGAGCAGACCCTGCTGAGCGTCTCTGGCGCTAACTATTGTCAGCTTCCCGTGGGATGTCTGGGGCAAGTGGCTGCAGACACACTCAGCACTCAGCGGGTAAGTTATCTGATGGGAGAGTGGCTGAGAATCAGCCAAAAGGCCCACGAGCTGCCTCTCTGTCTCCTCCCTCCTGCACCTGCCACCTCTCCTGTCCCCTGCAGCAACTCCACTGTCGGTACCAGAATGGTTTTGCTGAAATGCCAGCCTGATCGCGTCTGTGCCTGAACTGAGTTCCCGACGTGTGTTGAATGGATGAATGAATGACTGAGTGAGGAAGGAATCTATGCAGTTACTCAGTCTATGAGTGAAGGGGGCACAAGACGTGATTTTAAAATATTGATCATGACAGTAAATAAGACTTGCATTTGCCAGCTCACTCACAATGTGTCAAGAGTACAGCCCACCCACGTGAAAAAGGCACTTCTGTCATTGTCCTTTTATTTTATTTATCTGTGTTGAGGCTTAGTTATGTATATCAAACTGCCTGAATCTTCGGGGCGCAGCTGGATGAATTTTTACATATGTAGGCACCCAGTTAACCACCATCGAGACAGACATGTCAGATCTTTCCTGTGGGCTCCCTCGTGTCCTCTCCCAGCCCCTGTGCTGTCCTGGAGGCAACACTGTTCCAGCCTCTGTCACCCCAGGAGTCTCGTCTGTTCCTGAACTTCACATCAGGGGACTCGCCAGGCTTCTCTGCTCCATGCGATGCCTGCGAGATTCAGCACGTTGGGATGTGGGTGGGGGCAGTTCGTCCTTTTTCACGGCTGTGTTGTATTCCACTGCACAGACCTGTCACTGCTTTTTTATCTGTTCCTGGTGTCTACACAGAGGATGAAGTGGAACACAGACATTTCCTGGCATGTCCACACTTGTGCATTTAATCAACGGTGACGCTGGGAATGCTGTTTTCTATCAAGACTTGTGCTTGTTCCTTGACTTCCCACAGCCTTTCTGGATAAAGGACGTTGATTGGGAAACAGTCATTGAGGGCAGAGCAATGGCTTTTCCGAGAGCCGAGTGAAGGCAGGCAGCTGGAGCCCTAGATGTGATGACCTTGGCCACATCAGATGCCTCCCAAACTGCATCATCCCCCTAAAAGTAGGGCTGGGAATGGCTTCCTTAAAGAATCAGCGTGTTCTGGGGCTGGCCCAGTGGTGTAGTGGTTAGGTTTGCATGCTCCACTTCAGTGGCCTGGGGTTTGTGGGTTGGGATCCTGGGCACGGACCTACACTGCTCATCAAGCCATGCTGTGCCAGCATCCCACATACAAAAATAGAGGAAGATGGGCACAGATGTTAGCTCAGGGCCAGTCTTTCTCACCAAAAAAAAAAAAAAAAGAGTCAGTGTCTTCAATAAGTAACATTAAATATCTAGTCAAACGCACAAATGAGCAAATCAATCTTGCTGGGTGGTCTTGGGCAGGTCCCTTTCCTGCTCTGGGCTTTGTCGCCTCCTCTGAGAAACGAGGAGGGGGCCTGGCCCTGGGGGCCCGGCACCCTCCAGCCATGAGGCTCTGCACTCAGTGGCTTCTCTGGCGACCAGGTCAGGTGACGTGGTCTGAGATTCCGCTGCTCTGCTGGGCAGGGCATGGGGCACGTTTATTTGATTTGGGTCCATCCCCTGGTGTCTGCAAAGCCACTTTTGTTTATTTTCCCGAGAAGCTAAACAAGTCGGTGAGACTGAGCAGCTCCATGCTGGACATGCGTTTTCACTGTAACAATATTTTTGTGGGTCAAAAAATTGCACCAAAATGTTTTCACAGGCAAGACGCTGCTGTGTGCTGCTGTGGCCGCTGGGGCGGGGCTGGGCACGTGCACCCCAGGAACGCATTTCAAGATCAACAATCACAGCAAACGCGCAGGAAGCACTGACCATTCATCTGGTCGTTTTGCCCATAAGTTCTTGTGTCATGTGTCTTCACCCTCATGTCTCCCTCTGTGGTCAGTGTGATTGTCATCAGTTCCATTTTGCAGATAAAGGAAATGAGGCCCAGAGAGGCTGAGCGACTTCCCCAAGGTCACACAGCCTGCAAGGAGCAGAGCCAGGATTAGAAGTCAGGATCCTCCTACTGCACAGTCCGGGTTCTTACCCACTGTGGTACACCTCTGAGGCCCCAATTCAAGTCTGGGACAAGCCTTTAGGTTCCCCCATCAACCTTATTTGTGTCACTATAGTTTCTAACAGTTTTCCAGAAGGAAGTTACCTGTGAAAAGTTTCACAACTACCACTGGCTGCTAATCTAGAGAGAGCCCAGAACATTCCACGTGTGCAGGACTGTTAGAGCCAGAGAGGCCCTGAGGATTGCCTCCTGTAATCTGCTCCTTGTGCAGGTGCGGACGAGGCTAGTGACATGGCCACCCCCACACACAGCGGCGCTGGGCTGAGGCTCCGGTCTCCCGGCCTCTGTGGATGTCCTCGTTATGTTGCTCTGTGGAGCTAGCTATTTTTCGTAAGTGGAACCCACGCGGCTTTGCTGCACGGCCGAAGCTCTTGATGTGCACGTTTATATGAAGGCATCAAAGAATGAGTCCCAGACCCGCAGAGACCCGCACCCTGCTTCGTGGGGCACAGCCCTCTGGACCGTAATTTCACTCACAGTGGAGTTGCGCTGACCACCATTTCATATTCACGTTCAACTATATGCAACCAGCGAAAAGACGGGAGGAAAAGCCAATTTAAGTAATGCAGGTGATTCCTCCCTTCCTCCCTTCCTCCCCTCAGGCCCACGGGCGATGCCTGGGACCCACCTGTGGGTGGCTGTGGCCGGGCCACCATCCCTCCCTCAGCCCCAGCTCCCAGGAACTCACAGGTGCATCTTTTCTCTCAAATGCGGCTCCAAACACCAGCCAGCTTGGTGGGGAGTGAGGAAGCGTGACGAGATCGATGCAGGAAGGGACACGGCTGGGCTGACCTTCTAGGAGGCGGCTGGGACCCCAGGCCCGGTGGGGTGCCCTGAGGGGGTGGGAGGGAGGTGGACCGTGTGTGTGTTTGGGCTCTACTTGACTCTTGCCACCTGCGCTGGTGTAGCCTCTAACCCGGGAGGACGAGATTGGCTATGTGGGTTTGTTCATCCTCCTTCTCCCTGGGGACAGGTCCCTGGTCATCCCTCTCAGTGTCCCTGGGCCTGGCACAGAGGAGCCGCTCACAGGAGCTCGGTGACTGATGGCTCAGAGGATGCTGCCCTCAGAGCGATGGAGCCCATGCTCTGGCTCTGTGGAGAAGCGTCCCTGGGGTCACAGACCACGCCTGGGGGTTCCCAGCGACAGAGGGACAGGGCTGTCCAAGGGGCAGCTCATGCCTGAGACAGCAGCATCCTCCAGTGGGAGCCTTCAGAGGGGTCAGTCAAGCCCCCGGGACACGTCTAGCGGCTCAGTAACTGTGGGGTGAAGGAAAATGCTTGATCATCAGCCCCTTTTCTGTGTGAGGCATCCACTTAGCCCTCAGCCACACAATCCTGCAAGTCACGTGATGATGCCAAGAAGAACACGTCACACGTTCTCCCTGTCATCTCTGTACACGCGGAATGCAGCGTCGTGCGGCACAGGGGAAGACTCTATGAATAATTTTTTTGAACAAAGCTGTGTAATATTTAGAACCATTTATCCGGGATGACAGGCCTTTAGGAGAGCTGGAGGTGGCTGGCTCTCACATCAGCATGGAGGCAAAAGGGGATCTCATACATCAAACATTTTCTGTTACAAATCAGGAGAGCCGCCCAGTCCTGGGGGTAGTGTGTGTGTGTGCGTGCCTGTGATGGGTACATGTGTGTGTGTTGAGGCGCATGTGTGCTTATATATGTGGTGTGTGCATATGTGTGTGTTGTTGGGGTGTGTGTGTTGAGTGCATGTGTGCTTATGTATGTGGTGTGTGCATATGTGTGTGTTGTTGGGGTGTGTGTGTTGAGTGCATGTGTGCTTATGTATGTGGTGTGTGCATATGTGTGTGTTGTTGGGGTGTGTGTGTTGAGTGCATGTGTGCTTATATTTGTGGTGTGTGCATATGTGCGTGTTGTTGGGGTGTGTGTGTTGAGTGCATGTGTGCTTATATCTGTGGTGTGTGCATATGTGCGTATTGTTGGGGTGTGTGTGTTGAGTGCATGTGTGTGGGTATGTGTGTGGTAGGGAAGGGAGATCAGCTCCAGGGTGGGCTGTGCTGGTGGCCACATGGACAGATGCCAGGGAGGGGTCCAAAGGGCCTGGCTGAATCAGCTGGCAGGGGAGCTTCCAGAAGGGGGTGGTGGGGGAGGCAGCGGTGGGTCTGCCCCGAAACAGGACGGCAGGGCATTGAGCTAAGGACTCAGCAAAGGGTAGGCATTATTCTAGATGTTTTTGTAAGGGTGGTTTTGAATGATTCAAATTGGTAGACTTTGAGAAAAGCAGAATGCTCTCCCTAATGTGGGTGGGCCTCAACCAATCAGTTGAGGGCCCACATAGAACAAAGGGCTGACCTCCCTCAGCAAGAGGGAATCCTGCAGCAGACAGCCATTGGACTAGAGCTGCCACATGGGCATTCTCCCTGCGTCTCCAGCCTGCCAGCCCACTCTTCAGATTTTGGACTTGCTAGTCTCCGTAACTGTGCAAAGCCAATTTCTTAAAGCAGGTCTCTTTCTCTCTCTCTCTATACACATTCTAATGATCTGTTTCTCTGGAGAACTCTGACTAATACACCTTCTCAGGAGTGGACGCCAGTAGGAGTAAGAGCCTGAGATCGGGCAACCTGAAATGAACTCCAATGGAGCCTTCTGGGCATCCAGCATGGCCCAGGAAGGGTCAAGCCAGGGAGCTGTGAAGGGCGAAATGGGTTCCCGAGCAGGTAGAAACAGAGCAGGGAAATAGGGGTGGTGTGGAGAGGGCAGGATGCCCAGACGAGGCCTACCTCTGCTGCGTTCTTGTTCTGTGACCATGGCCAAGCCATTTTCCTGCTATGTGCCTCAGTTTCCTCTCTGTGCAGGTGTCCCTGTGTACCAGATGGGCGTTGGGGTCCTCCCTGCCTGGGATGTTCGATGAACTCTGTAGGAATAGAGCAGAATTAAGAAGCCCACAGAGGCCCACGTCACCCTGCTGGCAGCCCCTTCTGCAGGCACTCGCTCGGGGCTGCCTCCCACCTCTGTCAGTGTGGGGGTGCTCAGAGCGCCAGGCGGGAGGCCCGGGCTCAGGGCCTGCTCTGCCCTGTACTAGCCCTGTGGCCTTGGGCAGAGCAGTTTAGACTCAACGTCCATTTCCCCTGGCTACAGAATGGGCGGTGATGCTACCTAGCTGGCTTGTTCTGAGGGTTCAGTAGGTGAGAACATGGGCCTCAGACTTAATATATGTTTTTAAAGCACACAGTGATTCTTGCTGGACTCCGGGGATGGGTGGACATGAAGTATCTGCTTGCCTTTCTTTAAGGGCTCACAAGCTCCATCTCCCCACGACCCCCCATGGGAGGCTTCTTTTGTAATGGAGTCACCGAGGGTGAATGAGCAGAGCAGGTGTGGGGGCCCTACTGTGAGCTGGGATCTTGGTGTCTTTGTGCTGGACGCTGAGGGCCCATGGTGTCGTGGTGGAAATGCACCCAACAGGCTACAATCCGGTGGGTGGTGGTCTGCCAGAGGCATTGGCCGGGAGCGCAGAGCAAAGCAAGGAGCATAAGCCCTGTTGCTCTTTTCTTCCATCTATATAACTATAAAAAATGAAAAGAAGACAGTTCTTGGAAAAACAGTGTTGTGTCACACAGGGACATGGACTCCAGTCAACTCAAGGAAGGGCTTTGTGCCGATCAGTTCTCTCCAGAGGACACAGGCTGCCTTGGAGGATGTGCTCCACGCTGCTGATTTTCATCCGTTCACCAACCATCCCTGGTATCCTCTTCCTTGCCATCCATCTAAGCATCCATCCTTCCTTCCATCCATCCATCCATCCATCCGTCTATCCATCTATCCATCTATCCATCCATGCATCCATGCATCCATGTATCCATGCATTCATCCATCCATGCATCCATTTGTTCATCTAAGCATCCATCCTTCTGTACATCCATCCGTCTATCCATCCATCCATCCATCCATCCATCCATCCATCCACCGACCCACAAATCTGTCTTTCTTCCATCCAGCTACCTTTCCATCTACCCAACCAACCATCTATCTGTCCCTCAAACATGTACTAAGAGCCCAATCCATATCGATCTCTTTATTGGAATCCTGGAAAAAGCTGAGTACGGATCCCGGCCACTGGGGGACTCCTAGGGCAGTCAGGGAAGCTCAGCTCTCAACCTAGGGCACGTGGAAGACTAGCTGGGCACAGAGCCCTGGAGGTTCCTGCATGGGCGAGGCAGGACAGGGCCATCCAGAGAGGCTTCCTACTCAGACGATTTCTGGTTCAAGAGCCATTCTAGTGACCTGTCTGAGGTTTCAACCTCAACTGCAGATTACTCAAAGGGCACACCTGTCTGTCCAGCCGTGACTGTGTGTACGCATCCCCTGTGCCCGTCAGTGCTGGGGATTCAGTCGGACCACATCCTGTTCCCACCGAGTGCGCACCCTCGTGGGGAAGACAGACAATCAGCAGATACATATGCGTCAGACAATGACAAATCCTATGCAGAAGCGTGCCGTTAGGGAAGCAGGTGGAGAGACTTGGGGGGATGGGAACCGGAGGATTGGGCTGTTATGTAGATAGCATGGTCAGGGAGGCACTGCCTGACCAAGAGCTGTTTGCGCAGACTCCTGCAGGCAGTGAGGGTCTCTGTGTGAGATGTGCGGAGGGCACAGTAAGGGTGGTGGAACAAGCTTGGCGTGTTCCAGAAAGAACCAGAAGGCCAGTGTGAGGAGAACAGAGTTGTCCAGGAGAGGAAACCTGAGGCATCGGGAGCTGGAGCAGAGGGGCCACCCCGAGGCCCAGTCCCTGTGAGCGAGACATGATCTGATTTGCATATTAAGAGGCTCATGTGGGCCGCTCAGTGCAAGAGTGGAAGCGGTGCCAGTGGAAAGAGATGTGCCAGCCTAAGGGGGCAGAGGCAGAGAGGAGAGACTGGAAGATGCTCCGCTGCCCTCTTTAAAGATGGAGGAAGGGGCCATGAGCCAAGGAATGTGGGCAGACTCTCGAAGCTGGAAGAGGCTTCTGGAAGAACAGTGCATTCTCCCCTGGAGCCTGCTGACACATTGATTTTAGCCCAGTGAGACCCATCTTGGACTTCCGACCTCCAGAATTGTGAGAGAATAAACGTGTATTGTTCTAAGTCACTGAGTTTGTGCTAGTTTGTTACATCAGCAGGAGGAAAAGCGGAGACTGGTTTCTCTGACACCTCTCTCCCTGGCTTGCCTGCTCACCTTCTTCCTGCGTCTCCACCTGGTCTTTCCTCTGGGTGTGTGTGTGTCCTCTTCTCATAAGACACTGGTCAGATTGGATCAGGGCCCACCCAGAGGACTTCATTTTAACATAATCACCTCTTTAAAGGCCTGTGTCCAAATACAGTCGCACTCTGAGGACCTGGGGAATAGGACTTCAACCTATGAAATTTGAGGGGACGTGATTCAGCCCATCGCACCTTGAGAGGTACTGGCCTTGCTCTCCACTTACTAACTGGGAAACCCAATCTCCCGGAGGCAAATGGTCTCACCTAAGGCCCGTCACCAGCATGTGGCTGGGCCATGTCCTCCATCTTGTGCCAAAGTTCTTTTTGCCACCAGCACACGCTGCCCGGAAAGCAGAACGTCTCATTCCCCCACTGCTGGGTCCCATCCCTGCAGGCGTAGCCCATCAGTGACAGATCGCCTGGCGAGAGGCGGGCCGCAGCCCCGTTCCCCGACCTCATGCTCCATCATGCGTCGTCCCCTTGGCGGTGGCCTCGGTGTAATCAAACATCTCTGAGTCAGATGTGGCAGAATTAACAACCCTCCATGTGGTATAAACAGAGTCTAAGTCAAATGCCAGGGGAAGGATATTGCCTTTTAAATGGGTCCTGACAGCTGTGGAAAATATTATGCCCAAATAGAATCCTTACATACGACAGACATTAATTCTTAAAGGACCCCTAAACGGGTCCTCTGGATCGTTTGTAAGATTTTATTTTATTATGGATTGGATGTATTGAAGTAAGACTATAATCTTATTGTGCTCTGACCTCTGTTTTTATAGCTCTGTATAAACAGCAGTTACTATATTAGATGGAGAGATGTTTACAGATGGAGAAATAAAAACACGCCGATTTACTGTGCTGGCGAAACCTGAAACCAGCCCGAGGCAGGGCCTGGGTTTTGTACGTCAGAGGCCCGGTCCTGATGCGAGCAGACAGTTTTGACGGGCAGGAACCCAGAGCAGGGCACAGGCCCTCGGTTCCTTTCGGTGGGGAGGATGCAAGCTCATGGCTCCAAAGGGTCAGGTCCTTGCCCCCAGCCTCCTCTCCGAGTCTGGACCCAGGCCGTTGGGATCCCTGGATGGACACGCGTGAGAAGAAGGCTCATGCACTAGAGGGGCCTGCATTTTTGTTGCCCCCTCGATGCAGAGGCTGTGCAGACAGGAGACTCAGGGTCCGGAGCAGGGCACACCTGGCCTTGGTCCTGGCTCTGAGCTGCATGATTCTGCGACCTTGAGCGGTGGAACGTGGAGTGAAAACACCTGTCTGATAGGGTCTCGTGAGGAATGAATGAGTAACAGACAGAAGGAGCTAGGGAATGAAGAAAGTTCCTTCCCTCTCCTTTCAAAATCCTGTTCTATTTTTGTAACGGTGGGCCCGATAGTTCCCGGTGAGCGGCCTTCTCATGGTGGCCGTGGGACGCTTCATGGAGTCCACTAAGGCTCCCCGGCAGAGTCCCCCCCTCTGTTCCTTCCTTCCTAACTCAGTGCATGGCCTGCCAGCTGGGGACAGGTGCAGGGAGAAAAGGAGGCAGAGAGAGGGATGGGCTGTCGGGAGTGGCGACGTTAAAGTTTCAGGATGGTGGCCAAGGAAGGCTAGCTGAGAAGTTAACCTTTGAGTGAAAACCTGGAGGAGTTTTCCATGAAAAGCCCGTGGAAGCATTTAGGAGAAGAGGCTTCTAGTGAGGGGGCACAGCAGGCCAAGGCTGGGAGGCAGGCATGAGGGGACAGCAATGGGGATGAGGTCGGGGACATGACAGGGTCAGACAGGGTCAGGTGTCCAGCGGTGTGTGTGGCTGGGTCACAGCAGTGGTTCTTCTGTCCACCTGCTGGCTGCAGCACAGGGCCAGGCACCAGGGTCCTAATGGCTCCAGGTGGGCAGGCCCCTGGAAGAGCTTGGGGCTGCTATGGACTGAGTATTTGTGTGCTCCCCGATTCCTATGTTGAAACCCTAACGCCCAACGTGATGGCATTAGGAGGCAGAGCCTGTGAGAGGTAAGGAGGTTTAGATGAGGTCATGAGGGTGGATCCTCCATGATGGGATTCATGTTCCTTTAAGAAGAAGAGACACTGGAGTTCTCTCTCTGCTCACACACCAAGAAGAGGGCATGTGAGCACACGGTTAGAAGGGGCAGCCACCTACACGCCAGGAAGAGGGGCCTCTTCAGGAACCAAGTCTGCAGGCCCCTTGATCTTGGACTTCCAGCCTCCGGAATTGTGTGAACTGAATATCTGTGTTGAGGCCACCCAGTCTGTGGGATTTCATGGCAGCAGCCTGAGCTGACTAGACGGGGGCTCCCAGTGTCAATCACGGCTCAGACAGGGCTGTCATTTAGTTAGCAACAGCCATTCCAAAAGATCAGCCAACAACTGCCAAAAGCCAACCATCATTGGGAAGTTGTTAGAATGGTTTGTTGAGTAATTTCTACTATAACTAATATCATCTGGTTTGTATACATATGCATATACTAGAATAAATTAAATACTTTTCAAATTTGTATCTATATATTGATTAATGCATTAATTTATGTGACCACAATAGCTGATGGATATATTGATTATCACACTGTGTGACCTCTAAGTTTGCTGCCAGCTTCAGCAGTCGCTAATTTTCTCCTTCTGCCCCAGCATCAATGTTCGAGACGTCTATTTCACCCCTACCCTCCCCACGCCAGCTCGGGGCGGGGCATCTTCAAGCCACAGGCGGGCCCCTCCGTTTTTGCTTTGCTGACTGCCATCTGCTCCTCCCCCACGGAGACTCATCAGTGTTCTTGCATCCTTGCAACAAAATGTATTGTGCATCTGCTTGGGGCAGCCCTGTCAAGTTGCTGGGGAGACAGTGGTGAATAAGGCAAAGACCCCCCGCCCTCGTGGAGCTGACAGTGAAGGGGGAAGACTGACAACGAATGGGATACAGAAATACGATGCACCCTCCATGCCTGGTGACAGTGAGTCTAAGGAGGAAGGCGGAGTGGGGAGAGGGGATGGGCTGGGCTGGCAGTGATTCAAGGAGGGCTCCTTTGATAAGGATTTATCCCTGCTGACATGAAGGCCTTGATGTGCCACCTGTCCTGGGTAGTTTGTGACTATTTCTTATCCCAGATCAGGGGATTTTAGGTGCAATAAAAAGTCTGTAGGGAGAGAGAAGAGCCGGGAAGGAATCTCACCCATCTGTACAGCATTGGGTGTTTGTTAGCATCTCTGGGGCCTCGCATGGGCCCAGGGCAGGCGAACGCACTGTGCCCAGGGAAGCTGTTAGAGGCCCCGGGGTCAGGCAGTAACTTCAGAGGGAGGGAGCAGATCTGTCACCTGCAGGCAGGTGCCATTTCTAGTCAGACTCCGGGGCAGCGCGTGGGCCTTCCCTTCTCGGGGCCTCCAGGTCACCTGCCTCCCCTCCGCTTCAGTCCTCCCTGTCTCACGCCTGCCCTCCCCCCGAGGGTGGCATTGGAAAAGAGAAAGGAAATTATGGTTCTCTTCAAATAGCCAATGGCCTGGAACACGGGGGGAGGCCTGGCCCGGTTCTGGATGATTCCAAACAGCAGTGGACGCTGCAGCTCCATCCAGAGCCGTCTGAATGAGGAGCGCTGTCCTGGAGGGAAGGACTCTACGGCGACGCTCCCAGTGCAGGTGTTGGAGCAGAGATGGGAGGAAGACAGTCTGATGGAGAAGGTGGACGGGGCTTCCCCCACCAGGCCGGGAGCTGGACTCCTCGCTCCTCCTGGATTTGAGTGTTCGCGAATCCAGGGCAGAGGTTCTCCCCAGGAGCAATCCTACCCCCCAGGGGACATTTGCAATGTCTGGAGACATTTTTGGTTATTACATTGTGTGTGTGGGGAGGGTCATTGTTCCTGACGTCCAGTGGGTAGAGGCCAGGGATGCTGCTAAAGATCATACAATGCTCACTGCAGCCCCACACAGCAAAGAGTGGTCTGGCTCTGTGTCCACAGGGCCGTGATTGAGAAACCCTGGTGCGGGTAAATGTCCAGCTCTGACGAGAACCTCAGAAGTCAGAGCCCTTTGGAGGGGGGAAACTGAGGCCCAGGGAGGGGAAGGGCTTACTCCCCATGGGTCACGTGGTGAATCAGGGGCAGAGCTGAGATTAGGACCCCACTGACTCCTCCTCCACTGCTCTTCCCCCTAGACCAGGCCAATTCAGTGACCCCACTCACCTGGGAGAACCCTGGTCTCCACCAGCTATTTGCCTGTGTAGACAGTCAGTGCCAGGTCTAGCCAAGGGTTAAGACAACACCATACCCACAGCCTTGTTTCAGGGGAGACGCAGTCCCTGCTTGCTGTGTGGCCACAAGTCGGGAGCCAACTTTCTTTTTTTTGCTTTCCCCCACCAGAATCTGGCCCGAACTCAAACCAGGCTTGCCATCTCCTCCCTGAGCCGCAAACCCATCAGGCCTCCTGTGCATCCATCTTCGGGTCCAAGGGCAGCAACGCTGGCACGGTCTCCGCCCCTAACGAAAACCAGCGGCTCCGCTGCCTGTGGCCTGCGGCACAGTCGGTAGATACAAGGTTGGGCCTCTTTGGGACAAGACGGTTCAACTGAAGGTTCCTCTTCTCTAGGTTGTTTGGGATGGGTCAACCAGGAAGGTTTTCAGCACGGGCTCTGCATGTGGCCATCTCCCCAAATGCCTTTTTTGAGATGTAGAGGCAGGGTGCTGAGCTTCGAGCGTCCAAAAGCGTCAGCAACAACTTTGTGAGGAGCATTTTCTCTTCTCACACCTCAGATCACATTGGAAACATACAGGGTCCTCCCTCGGAATCTGGTGCAAAAATGAGGCACCGGGGAGGGCGCCTGACTTATGCGTGCGTTACCCAACCGTTCCAGAGGGGTGGGCCGGGGGCTTCCACTCCCTGCCATGGACGGGAGCGGGGTGACTGGTCCATGGCTCTGGGTCGCCTGCAGTTTTCCTGGCTGAGAAGCAGCCACCGCGGGCAGGTATCACCTGGCGTCCCAAGGAAGGAGGGAGGAACGGTGGGCATGGAGAGTCTGAGCCGGGGCCGCCCATGAGTTCCATCTTTTCAAATTGTTACTTTTTTTTACCTTTTATTTTGAAGTATAATTATAGACTCACAGGAAGTTGCAAAAGCGCTACCGAGAGGCCCTGGGTCCCCTTCTCCCAGCTTCCCCCAGCGGCGACATCTTTCCTGACTGCAGCGCAGGCTCGAAGAAACTGGGGCGTTGTTCAGCACAATGCAGTGACCGAGATACAGACTTCGCTCGGCTTCCACCAGATTTGACATGCGTTCATGTGGTTTTATTTCTTGTACCTCTTTGTGTGTCATTCCACGACCTTTTCTCCCACGTGTAGATTCGTGTAACCGCCACCAGGCTGGCGATCCAGACCACTCACCTTAAGGATCTTTCCTCCAGCTTCTCCCAGATGGTCACGCCCGCCCTCCTTGTGCCTGAGCCGGAACCTCTGATCTTTTCCAATCTCTGTAGTTGGGTCACATGGAATATGCTATATACGGGGGGACACACGGTATAGTAACCCTTGAGAACGGCTTTTTCACTCAGCGTAATGCGCTGGAGATCCAGCCCAGTTTGTTCCTTTTTACCACTGAGGAGGAGTCTGCGGCCCGGGGGGACCACAGTTTGTTCAAACAAAATTGCCAAGTCTGCCCAATGGGTGGTGGCTGTCCTAGACACGGTGACAAGGAATGACTCAGCCTCATCCTGGTCGGTGGAGGACACACCGTGGTCAACAGCAATGCTCTTCCTAGTCCCTAATTCACATGTTTTGTCAGCACATTTATTTGGCACTGACTTTATGCGGCATGAGCAGCACAAAAGAGCCCCAATTCCAGATGTCCGTGAGCTTATGGCTCAGGGGAGGGGACTGCCATTTAATAAATAAATAGGAAAATATATAGTTATAAATTGTGAGAACGGCTTTAAGGAAAAGAGCGGGATTCTGGGAGAGAATGCAACTTTGGGTGGTTTTGGCAGTCTCACGTGAGCAAGATGAAGAGGCATTGGCTTGTGGGGAATGGCATTCCAGGCCCGGGAACAGCATGTGCAAGGGCTCTGAGGCTGGAAAGAAGTGCACGCGTGGGAAGAATGGATGGAAGGCAGAAGTGCTGAAACATGATCCAGGAGTCGGAGGCGAGGGTAGGCCAGATCATCTGGGTCCTCGGAGGCAGAGCGTTTTATCTCCAGGGCAAGGGGAAGCCTTTAGAGCATTTTAAACAGGGACAGGCATTGTACGGTTTGTGTTTTACAGACAGCACCGGCTGCACGGTGGATATTGGACCACAGGAGGTGAGAAGAGATCCCAGAAGATTCATTGGGAGGTCACATTGGCCTCCTGTGACCATGACTGTGGTGGCCTGTCCTAAGCCTTTGCCAGTGTGAATTAAGATTGGAGAGGTTGCTGCTCAGGAGGGGAGCTGAGGTGACCTGTGTGTGGAGGGGGTGGAGGTGTGGTGGGCAGGAAGCTGCGCTGGCCTGCGGGTGATGGGGAAAGTGCTACCTGCGGTGGCAGAGAGCACGGACGGGTTCTGGGAGACTGACTGAGTTCAGATTCTGGCTCTTGCATTCACTGGGTCCGTTTCCTCATCAGTGGAACGGGTATAAACAAGATCTGGGGGGCCGTTGCAAGACCAAATGGGATGGCACGTGCACGGCACCTGGCGCAGTGGCAGAGGCAGCAGCCACTCCACAGTTGCATCGTCTCATCTCCTCTCGGAGGGCAGAGGTTCAGCCTCATCACGCCAGCGTCTGGCAAGGGCCTGATGCACGCCTGTGCTCCATTAGGGCTCGTTAATTTCTTCTCTCTCCTTGAATCCCACCTCCAGGGACACGTGGACAGTGCAGGGTGGCTGCAGGGCGGCTGCGGGGCATGGGGGCACGGTGCAGGGGCCTCAGGGGACAGACGAGACTGCCTGGGGCCCTTTGATGCATCGGGCCGGAGCATTGCTTCTATCATTGTTACAGTGCGTGATTTATAGGACACAATGCCCGCTGGGGCCTTAAAAAGTGTGCCCCCAGGGAAAGGGGTTGGAAACCAAGACTGTGCAGGTCCAAAGGCAGCAGCTTACCATATTGCCTTCACTGGAGATGGATGCTCTTTCTCCACCCTCCCTCTCCTCAGCATTTTTGAAGCCAGGACACATCTTGCTTCTGTGTGTGTTCTTAGTCTTGCAGGGTTCTTGTCCCCCCAGAAGTGATGTTAAATCTTTTAGTTGATGGCATTCTGTATCGAGGGAATCTGGCTGTGCTTGGCTTCCTGGCCCGGCCACCCCTTCCGGTGACGTGTTAGGTCACTGTGAATCAGGCAGGACGAGCCAGACGGGTCCTGTCTGAAGGTGTTCCTGGGCCCCCGGTGGTCTCTCTGCTGTTCAAAGCTTGTGAAAGTTGAGGGAGATGTTTTATTATTTGGTAGCATGTAACTTCCTCGGCGTGCTCTCCTGGGGGTTGTTATTGGGGAACTCAGAGACATTTGCTGTGCGTCAGATTTTACCCTCTGACAGCGCAAACCGTGAAACAGAAGAATTCCCATCAGTGACGCGTATACCGTGGGCATAAAGGCAGGACGTCCCTTGTAAGGCCAGCAGTCAGAGAAAAATATCCCTTCCACCCTGTGCCCTGGTAGTGAACAGTCGTGGCTGGGCTTTCATGAGCGGTGTGGGGTCTGGATGACCTCAGGGAGTGGCTGGGCACCCGGTCGGGCCAGCGCGGAAGCTCCTGCGTGGGCGTCGCATGTGCGGAGCGGAAGGGGAGGCGGAGGGAGAAACCCTTCCAGCTCTGGGTGCACAGGGTTTCAGGGTGGGTGGGAGCCCCGAGCCTGCGGCCTCTGGTCTCCTGTGCTGCTCCTGGTGACAAGGGAGCCTACTCGTCTGTGGGTGGTTCTGATTTGTGGACATAGCTGTTGGCATGGCTGGCCCACCGGGTCTCAGCTCTGTGGTTTGGGGACCCACTGGACCAGCCTCTCCCTTTTCCAAAGGACAGCCCTTCAGAGAGGTGGCAGTGCCAGGTGTGGATTTGAGCCCCAGGATGTCACCCTCCACATCCTCCTCTGTGACAAGTGGAGGAGCATGGGGCCCATCTTGTGGGAGGGAGAGGTGCCTGGTGCTGCGGGGGCCCCAACGGCCAGGTAAGAGGCCCTAGAAGCTACTTCTCTGTTGTCAGAATGTTATGAGGACACCATTCGGCTCGTGGCGGCGTGTCCCATGAGGACCCGGGGGGCAGTTCTCTCTTGCCTCGGTCCCAGGTAGAGCTTGAGCTGTCCCTGGCTCCAGCTGGGCTTGCCCGTGAATGCCTAGGAGACTGAACTCAGCAGTGCAGAGGTTTCCAGAGGCTGGCATCTGGAGCCTGGGGGTCCGAGGGTGGCTCAGGGCAGCTGCGGGGCTAGGGGGACAGAGGGGGCGAGCTCAGGCTCCTGAGTGCTTCTCTCCTGCACCCCGAGCAGCCCCATTTCCATCCTTCTTATGGATGTGGTTCTTGGTGAAACGACTTCAGAGGAAGGTTGGCTCCGTGGAAGGTGCAAGCCTCACCTGCAGCCCACCATGGCTGAAGTGTCCGGGGCTCAGCCTTGTCACTATCTCTGCTCTGACTCAGGGTTTCGCCTCGTTCCTCCTGCCCTTTGGCTGGTTGATTCACATCTTTTTTATATTATGCTTTATGTATCTTTTCATGTTGCTCCAAAGCCTTTTTGGTTTTTGAGCCAGGCAGGATAAGTGGACTGACTAACACACACAAAGGCTGCTCCCATCCGCTCTGTGCTGCTCTCACATTTAAAGTGAGGGTCCACGGCTGTGAGGAGCAGGTCAGGGGGACGTAGGGTGGGGATGGTCCTGAGATCACGGCCCCAACATCCCTCCCCTGACTCCATGTACCGCCCCCCACCCCGTCCTGACATGCACACATCACGCATGCTTCCCCTGCCTGTGCCCACTCCTTGTTCCTAAACTATCTGGGAGGGCAAAGGCTTGGGGACCCCTGCCCCAGTCTGGGCCACATTCCTTTCCTCGAATGTTTGTTTGATTTTGCGTGTGTCCTGTAAATACTCCGGCAGCCCGAGGCCATGGTAGGCACTGTTTAAAGAGAAGCGAAGGATGAGGCTCTGGCTCAGCCGTGGGTTTAGGCTGGAGCTGGTTTTCCCGGCCGAGGCTGAAACCTTTAGTGGAACAAATGAGGCGTTTGGGCACAAGAAAGTGTGGTGCTAACTGACCCGGGGGCCCTGGGGGCCGGGCCAGGCCGGAGCTGATGTCCAGGTCTGTGCGGCTTGCCAGTGGGGTCCTTCTTCTGGGATGGGATGTGTGATGACCCAGTTCCCCTCCCAGGGGCGCTGTCCTGGAGACATGGCGGTGCAGGCAAACACTTCCCTGGACAGTGACAGCTCCATCCCGCCCCACCTTGGCCTAGGTGACAGCAAGATCTTCCTTAGACACAGCCTTGGGCAGTGTGGCCCATCTTGCCTGTCTAGAAGGGGGGCATTGGGTGGCCTGTTGGTCCCCATGCTGGTCCCACTTGCCGCTCCTGGTCCCTGGGCCTTCTGCAGAGCTCAGGGCAAGGCAGGGGGCCGAGCAGTGGCAGGAACTCCTTGTGTGTGTCCTCCTGGCTGGCCAGACCCCACCTACCTCAGGCACTAGCCATCACACTCAGACCCCTCCCTCCTCCCAGTCCTCCGCCCCAGGCTCCCACTCCCACCACCGCTGGCTGCACCCCCACACTCAGGTGCTCACTCACACCCCACACTATGCCCACACATGTCTGTTCAAACACTCTCACACGCTTCCATGCACACGTGCTCCCATGCACAGTTCCACGTGCTCCCAAGTGCTCGTACGCACTCCTGCAAACACATGCTCAGACACACACCCCCCTCCATGAGCACAGCTCTCACTCCTCCTCCCCAGGGAAGGGTGATGGTGGGCATTCCCTGCTGAAAGCTCCGCCACTTTGCCTGTGGAGCTCACGGTCCTCGGCGCTGGCCGTGGGCTCCTCCTGCCAGACGGCTGGTAGGTTTACTGTGACCCACGGCCGGGAGGACGCCGGCCATCAGGAGGGTCCTGCGCAAGTCGGGGCATGCCTGACGTAGTACCAGCTTCATTTTGCTTGTAGATATCTTCTAACCGTTCTGTAACGAACAGAAATCTTTTATGTAGAAATAAACTTGTTTACAGCAAAATCCACTCACAAAACAGCCATCGCCTCTTCCAGGATGCTCCCTGGCGGGGTTCAGAGCCTCTTCCTTCCCCGGTGTTACATCTGTGCTTCCCTTTAGGTGACATTTGTCACTCAGGACTGGGGGTTTGCTTGCTTACATCCTGCCTGACATCTTTGGGGACACCCGTGGGGACATGGGCTGTGTCTTAATCAGATCTATTTCTCCCGCATTCGGACCACGTCAGATACACGGTCGGTAGCGAGTAAATATTTGCTGAGGTTTATGTATGTTTCCTGGCCGGACAAACTTGCACAAGGTCTGGCCACTCCTCTAAGCTTCAGTCTCAGCTGTGGCAACGTGGTTAATAAAAAATTATCTGAAAAGTGTTGCGGCAGATTCTGTTGATCCAGCTGCACGTCTCCTTGGCTCGTCTCCGAGTTCACCTGCAGAGGATGGTTTCCAGCTGAGGGTGCTTCCCCTGCGGCGGGGCCTGGGTTCCCCTGTGGCTCTCTGCCTGAGAGTATGATCTGGCTCCAGGTCGCCGGGAGGGTTTGAACCCAGCTGGCGATTGCAACTCATTGTTGCAGGGGAGTTAGAGCCCTGGGAGAAACCCTCGGCCAACAGGGGTAAGGGTCAGTGGAAGAGGCGCCACCTCCGTGGCCTCCGATGGGACAATTTGGAGGGGCATTCCGTGGTTTCCCAGAAGGTGCCCAGCCCCGTGGAGCCTCCACGGCTGTAGCGGTGATCGCTCATTAGCACACCCTTCCTGCCCCGCTCTGCTCCTCAACCCCTTATTTGGTCTTCCTGGGACAATCTCCAAACGAACCACTGGCTCCAAGTCCTCGTCTCAGGGTCTGCTTTTGGGGTCTGCAAATGGAGACCCCATTTTAAGACTAAAACGAGACAATCCATCTCAAGAGCTGAGCTCGTACCCGGCGTAAAGTCAGTGCTTGACAAACGCGGGCTATTGTAGCTATATCATTACCCACTGTATCGTCGACATTGTCACTGTCACCCTCACTGAGGTGATCAAAGTCACGTCTTCTCTGTAGGACCTGGGCTGCCTAGCTTAATGAGGGTAGATTCACCCATGTCCCTACCCCCCCAGCCCCCTTGCCTGCACTTCATGTTCCCCATCAGCTGCCAGTCAGATGTCCTGGCAACTTGCGCCTGGTCCTGGCACCTGCCAGGGGCCCTCCTGCAGCTGCTCTTTCTGCTTTTCCGCCTTTGAACTGTAAGGTAGAGGCTTGAGTGTCCCCCTTGGAGCAAGGCCAGGGGGTCCGCCCCTCCCCGTGGGCCTGGCAATCCCTCCAGCCGGGTTCCAGCAGAAGGAGTCTGTGATTCGCAGAAGGCAGTCATTTTCTGGGCCCAGATGGCGGCGCCCCCAGCCCCTCCCCAAACAAGATGCGCGTCCCTCCTGCTCCATGGTCCAGTGATTAAAGCGAACATATTCAAAGCAACGAGTTGTGCCAAATCAAAGGAAAGAACGAAGAATGCATAAAACCCCAGCAGTTTAAGTTTCATATTGGAATATCAAAGGAATATTGAAATATAGGAATATCAAATACCAATTCGTTATTTTTTTTAAATGTTTTGCATTTACAGACTCAGTTTCAATGGGATAAAGGCTGCTGTCTCCAAGAGGCTCCCGTGTAATGCAAACTTCATTGGTTTTAAAGGAAACAGATTGGAAACCTGGGGCACAGACAGGTTTTCTTTTTCTCTTTCTTGCACAGCTGTGAAGGGTCTAAATGCAAGGAGACCCAGAGATATTTGTTGATTTATCAGTCAGGTCGTCGAGGCCTCATGGAGGAGTCTCGTAAACGCTGTGTCACACTAGGTGCTGGGGAGACATGGAGAAGTGGATAGAGCGGCACGTTGTGGTTCCTGCCTTCGAGGAACCACGGTCCTTCTCCCTGAGTAAGACTGGCCTGTAACATACTAGTCAGGGTTCTCAGAGAAACAGAACCAACGGAACCTGTGCGTGTGCATGTGTGTGTGTGTCTATCTAGCTATCTCTATCATCATCATCCATCTGTTGATAAATTTATTTTAAGAAATTAGCTCATGCCATTGTGGGGGCTTGTAAGACTGAAATCTGCAAGTCAGAGCAGCAAGCTGGAAATCCCAAGGGGAGCTGCTATTGCACCGTTGAGTCCAAAGGTATTCTAGAAGCAGAATTCCTTCTCATCAGGAAACCTCAGTCTTGCTCTTAAGGTCTTCAACGGATTGGGTGAGGCCCACCCATACTGTGGAGGGTAATCTGCTTTCTTCAAGGTCTACTGACTTCAAAGTTAGTCTTTACTCCAAGTCTA
The DNA here is from genome assembly GCF_041296265.1 of Equus caballus. NCBI lineage: Eukaryota > Metazoa > Chordata > Mammalia > Perissodactyla > Equidae > Equus > Equus caballus. The sequence goes on along the minus strand of NC_091707.1, from coordinate 50,480,281 downwards.
CTTATGTAAGGATTAATCGCATCTAAAAAATACCTTCACAGCAACATCAGCACTGGTGTTTGACTAACAGCTGGGCACCGTCGTCTAGCCAAGTTGACAGGTAAAATTAACCATCACATTTGTCAAACAACCTGAAAGGAGTATAAAACCCAGTGCTGAATTCACCTCGTTGTCAAGCCCCTCCAAGGTGCCCAGCGTTGTTCCACGTACTGGAGGATAAGGGGAAAATAGGATGGCAAGGAATCGGACTCTCTATTGATGGAAGCTGATGACGAGCAGGTGACAGACACCTGAACAAGGCAAGGTCAGGGAGGGCGAGGAGCCGTGGGGAAAATGAAACAGGGAAACATGACGGGGAGGAGTGACCTGCGGCTCTGGGGGGAGGGAGAGCGACGTTGATGGATGGACGGTCGCCTCTTTGGGGAGGTGGCCTTTCAGCTGAGAGCTGAATAACAAGGAGCCAGCGATGTGAGAATTGGAGGAAGGAGTGTTCCTGGCAGAGGGAACAGCAAATACAAAGCCCTGAGGTAGGAAACAGCCTGGAATATTCCAACACCAGAAGGAAAGCTCCAATGGGCAGAATGAGGAGAGAAGGGATGTGTCAGAGGGGGTAGACAGTGGCTGGAACATTCTGGAGTCAGTAGGCCATTTATATTCTAAAATCGATGGGAAGGCTTTGGAAAGCAAGGGAGTGACATGATCTGATCTATGTTTTGGAGTCACTCTCGCTGCTGGGTGGAGAATGGGTGTAAGGAATAAGCGTTCAAATGGGGAGCCCAGCTATGAGGCTGTTGCAAAAATTCAGGGGAGAAGAAATGGCTTCTGGAATGATGGCACGAGGAGCTCGGCAAACCCCGTCCCCAGTGAAATGACCGTAACTGGTGAAAATGATAAAAACGCAACTATTAAAATCTTTGGAAATTGTTCTACGGGCATACAGCAAATGGAGAAACATTTATTCGAGGAGATGTATTGAGTCTGTGGCAATGGATGTATAATCTATTCCTTCTTCCCCACTCCTTGTTCAGCGGGACAGAAGCTCCCCTCTGGGTGAGTGCAGCCAAGAATACAAGATTGAGATTTCTCCCCTGGCTCCCAGGTGAGGCGACAGCACTCCTCAGGAGCGACAGGCCATCAGCATCGCTCCTCCTCCCCAGCTCTGTGCTGCAGAGGCTCTATTCCGGCAAGAATGGCTGAGAGGTCTGGGGCTTTCTTCCTCCACTTAGCCCCCACCGGTAGGGTACAGGTCCTACCCTAGGTGAGGCAGGCCAAGATTTCTGGGGCACCAATTGCCAGCTTGCTCATAAGGTGGATGTTCCACTAGCAGAAGGTCTAGAATAAAATAGAAGCCTTGATCAACATTGTAAACCACGTAGATCTCACAGACCTCCATGAGAACTCCACCCAACAATAGCAGAATGCATATTCTTCTCAGTGCACGTGGAACATTCTCTGCAATAGACCATATGGTAGGTCATAAAACAAGCTTCAATAAATTTTAAAATGGTTGAAATAATGCAAAGTATGTCCTCTGGCCACAATGGAATGGCCTTCAAAATCAATAACAGAAGGAAATTAGGGAAATTCATAAATATATGGAAATTAAACAACTTATTCCTAAATAACCAATAGGTCAAAGAACAAATCACAAGGGAAATTAGAAAATATCTCGAGACTAATGAAAATGAAGATACAACATCCCAAATATATGGGAAAATAAAAAGACAACCACAGAGTGGGAGACAATATTTGCAAATCATAGATTTGACAAAGGTCTTATATCTAGCATATATAAAGAACTCTCATAACTCAATAATAATTAAAAAAAAGACAAAGAACCCAATTAAAAAGTAGAACAAGAATTTAAATAGACATTTCGCCAAAGAAGGTATCCAAATGGCCAATATGCACGTAAAAACATGCCCAACATCATTAAGTAGGGAAAAGCAAACCAAACCACAGTGAAGACACTGCCTCACACCCGCTAGAACGGAACCTTCCTGCGTCGCTGGAGGAATTGTAAAATGGTGCAGCTGCTTTGGGAAACAGTCTGGGAGTTCCTCAATGGATAAACAGTTACCATCTCACGGAGCAGTTCCTGTCCCGGGTGTATACCCAAGAGAAGAAAAAAAGAACACATCCATGCAAAAACCTCCACGTGAATGTTCATAGCAGCATTATTCCTAATAGCCAAAAAGTGGAAACAACCCAAAGGTCCCCAACTGATGAATGAATGATCAAAATGTGGTCTATCCACAGAGTGGAATATGACTCAGCAAGAAACAGGAATGAAGTGCTGATATGGGCGACAGCGGGATGAACCCGGGAAACTCCGTGCTGAGTGAAAGAAGCCAGACACAAAAGACCTCCTATGGGATGATTCCATTTACACGAAAGGTCCAGAGTAGACAAAGCTATAGGGACAGAAAGTAGATTAGTGATTGCCTGGAGCTGGTGGTGGAGGATGGGGTGTGACTGCTTTTTCGGGTAATGAAAATGTTCTAAAATCAGATTGTGATGATGTTTGTACACTAAAAGCCACTGAACGGTGCACTTTAGACGGATGAAAAGTATGTAAATGATGTCTCAATCAAGCTGTTAAAAAAACTCCCGGGTGGAGACGAGGCTGGTTTGGGCCGCAGTAATGGGGGGCAGGGGTGTGTGGAAAGCAGACAGTCTGAGGGTTGGCTGATGTGTTGGATGCAGCTGGAGAAGGGAGGGGGGAAATCCAGGGCAACTCTGAGATTCTGGCCTGACAACTTTGTGCCGTGTACTGAGGTGGGAGAAGACGGAGCAGCATCCGTTATGAGGGGAAAATTGGAGTTCCATTTGGACGTGCTTGAGCTGCTGGGGAGAAAACCTAGTGGAGACCCCGGTGATAACGCACGGGCACATGTCCATCACGGCACGTTCATAACGTGCTCCTGTCCTCATAGTCGGTTCCTCTGTCCCCATAGCCCAGGAGGAACATACACTGCTGCTCTTCCTTCTAGTCTGTAAGTGAGAAAACTGAGGCTTGCATGGCTTAAGCCACAGGGGTAACTGGCTCTTCTTAAAGGGACCCCATGCTGGGTGGAAAATGGGAAGGAAGCGCTGGTTCCTTGATGCATCATTGAGCAGCTGAAGTCACCAACCCAGGGCACCCTATAGGGGCTTTCGTTTGGATGAGAAAATCCATGTTCTTTGTTGTTGAAGCCATTTTGAATGGGGGTTTCTGTTCCCTGGAGCCAGAAGCATCCTGACCATCACAGGCATTCTCTGAAGTGTGTTCCGATAGGATAGTCTCTGTATCAGCCAGGGCTCTCCCTGCTCCTTGGGACAAAACCCTATCCCAAGTCTGAGGAAGAGATGGCTTCAGGCATTTCTGGACCCAAAGACCCTGACCATGTTGCTGGGAGGCACCTCTCAGCTTTAAGGCCCACTGGAAGCTGATCCTATCAGCTCAGTGACTCTGACAAAAAAGAGGACTTCTTCCCAATTAGAGCCAGCGGAGACCCTCCGAGGAGGACTCTTTTGGGCCAGGCCTGAGTGGCCTGTTCACTTCCGTGATTAGGGTGATGAGAGAGGCTCCAATTCAGCCCCTTCCAAACCACTATGGAAACAAGCAGAATCTGTTCCTGAAAGAAGAGGGTGGGGAGGCAGGGCAAGCAAAAACAGCAGATGCCCACCGCACCTGCCACAAAAGGGCTTTGTGGTCCTTCGTTTGGGCAATGCTATGTACTAGAGATCCCTCTTAGAAACTCGCAAGGCACCTTGGCATAGTAAAGGCTCTGAGAAGTCCTGCAGAAAAAGGATAAAAATTCTTTAAAAATTTAACCCAGCATTGAAATAAGCACTTTCACTTTGTTTTGTTTGGAAGCCCACTAATTAGCATCCTGTGAATCCCAATTGTGGAATAAGATCGGGAAGCGTTGGGTTACGTGACACTGCTCCCAGGCCCCGTCTTCTCACCTGTTTGAATCCTTCAAGCTTGAGGAGCAGGAAGGAAAAATAATGAGGTCCTAGGCTGGCGGGGCGGGGACACTGTGCACATGACAAGTCAGCTCATGGGACCCTGTGTGGAATAGCTGTGGCATGGTTTGGGAGAGGTGGCTGTCCCCTGGTGATGTCCACCATTCACCAAAGTGTGTGGCTGGAGTTGGGAATCCCCCCTCCCATGATAGACATCCCATGATAGACATCCCCCTTCCCTCAAAGCCGTTGCCATGAAATTGCCAGAACACTGAAACAACTCCCCCTCAACTCCAGATAGTCTGAGATGCACGAGCCGGGTTAATAACATGGTTGGAAGTTTAGTCCAGTCCTCTTGGAGTCGCTAGGATTTGTACGTGTTCACAAGTTCAAGATGAAATGGATGGCTGTGTATGTTTCAGATTTGTTTTATGCAAGTGGAAAAAGCACTGCATTGGTTGTAACTTCATAAGGCTGAGCGATCAGCGTCCGGATCTGCATCTTGAGATAAAATGGGGCAATTACCGAGACAGGCCATCTCCTGGAACGGCTTCAGTCGAAGCCCCGGCAGCCATAATTGAGGACTCCGATGGAACAGAGATGTTCCAAGAATGTTCCCAACCACTGTGATTGCATCAGCGCTCTCTCGGGGGAGCCCGGACTGAGGCTTCCCACCGAGGGGCCGCCGCCTCCCCCGCACATGGCAGGCTGGCATTTCCAGAGCCTCGCCAACGGGTCCTAACTTGGGGTGTCTTTGTCCCACTTGATGGCTGCCAACGCAATCCGCCTCTGTCCCAGAGGAAGGGAGAGGTGGCCCCCAGAACCACTCAGACCACCAAAGCCAGAAAGACAGCAGAGAAGACTCCAGGCGGAGGCTGCGGAGCTGGAAGGCCCCCTCTCCCCTCTGTACCCTCAGCTCTCTTCCCAAGGACTTTGATGGTCCTGGATCCTCCTTCTCAGGGAGAAGAGCACTTCTTCAGGCATGTTGAGAGGCACATGTCCCTCCCTTTTCACTACAGAAAGATTGTTGAATAGGGAGTAAGCTGCAAGAACCAACAGGAAGCCACCTTCTTGATGCTGAAGTATTGTGACGTGCCCAAAACTGGGACTCCAGGCCCATAAAGAGCCACGAAGACTGTCCCAGCTCTCCCGCCGTGTTCTGTGTGACCTCAGTGCCCCGCAGATGTTTCTGGAGGTGCCAGGGACCTAGGATCTCACGTGGTCCCCAGGCCCAGCGCTGCTGCCGCTGCTGAGCTGACCCAGGGCAGAGACTGGCCCTCTCCTGCACGTGCGCCTGGGCTCCCTGGTGGACCTCAGACCCTTTCCTTGGTTCACACACACACACGCACACACAGTCCTAAGGCCTCTGAGTGTGTGTCAGATTTTATCGAGTCAGCTTTGCTTATATATTACAGAGTTTAAAATTAAATATTAGTTGTTCATATTTCTAAGAGGCCTCACCTTTCTCTCTTCTTCTTCTCAGGGGCGGAACTTCCAACCCATTTCTTTATGCAGAGTCATCTCGTTCTCCCTTTGTTCCCCTTCTCTTCAGTCCTGATCCCAGGTTGAGCTGTCGCATCACATTCAAGTGCTTTTTCAAAATACCGAAGTGCTTCCCACCCACAAAAGAGAGCGAATTTAAATGATTGACCCAAAGTTGCGTAGCTAGTGGATACTGTTGGGGTACTGAAACCCAGGTGCCCTGCTCTGTGGCTGAGAACAGGGGAGGGAGGAGAATGGGGGCCCTGCCACTGGTGAACTCGCTCAGTGGAGGGAACGAGTGGCCGTTGACCAAGGTCTTTTCCTCCTTGTGGTCGGCAGCCTCCAAGATGGCCCCGAAGATCCGGGCCTGTTGGTATTCACACCCTTGTGTAATTCCTCTTTTAGAGTGGGCTGGATTTAGTAACTCACTTCTAACAAATGGAATATGGCAGAAGTCCTGGGATGTCACCGCCATGACTGAGTTATGAAAAAGACTGTGGCTTCCGTCTTGGGTGTGTGTTTTTTCTTTTTTAGATACTTTGCCGTGGGGGAGGCTAGCTGCCATATTTTGCGGCAGGTCTGTGGAAAGGTCCAAATGAGAGAAACTGAGAGAGACCTCTGGCCCACAGCCAGTGAGGAACAGAGGGCCACGTGAGTGAGTCTGGAAACGGATCTTCCCCCAGTTGGGCCTTCAGATAAGACTACAGCCGGGGCCGTGTTCAGATTCCTGACCCACAGAAACTGTGAGCTAACAAATGTTTATTGCTTTAAGTTGCTAAGTTTTGGAAAGTTACAGATCAATATCATTCATGAGGAGAAATGCAAATATTTTTAACAAAATATTAGTGAACTAGATCCAGAAATGGATAAAAGAGAAAACAAACCATAATTAAATTAGACGTATTCCAGACACGCAAGGCTCAATCAACATTAGAGAATATATTAGAAAAATTCACCACACTGACAGCTTAAAAGAGACAAACCATGTGATCACCCCAATATTTGCAGAAAAAGCATTTGGTTAAATTCAATTTATGGTAGAATCTCTTAGCAACTGTGAAGGGAATTTACTTAAGTTGATAAAAAGTATCTGCCAAAAACTTGTACCAAACGTCCTACTCAAGGGTGAAATGTTAAAACCTCTCTCCCTTTGAAATCAAGAAGACAAAAATTTCTATTATTACTTCTATTTAACTTTTTGCTGGAGGTCTTCATCAATGCAGAAAGTAAGAAAAAGAAATAAAGAGCGTGAATATTGGAAAGGCAGAAATAGGGATATCCTTATTCACAGAAGATATTCTTGTCCACATAGAAAACTCAAAGGAATCTATGGACAAATTTATCAGAATTAATACCGGAGTTTGGCAAGTTTGCTAGATGTTATGGCCTGAACTCTGTCCCCCTTTCGTGTGCTGAAGCTCTAACCGCCAAAGTGACTGTATTTGGAGACGTGGCTGTTAAGGAGGTAACTTAGGTTAAACGAGGTCAAAGGAGTGGGGTCCTGATCCGACAGGACTGGTGTCCTTGCAAGAAGAGGAAAGGACACTAGCTCTCTCTCTCTCTCTCCAACTGTGCACAGAGCAAAGCCCACGTGAGGGCGTAAGGAGGAGGCAGCTGTCTGCAAGCCAAGGCGAGACCTCCCCCCGGAAGCCAACACTGGCAGCACCTTGATCTTGGACTTCAGTCTCCAGAACCGTGAGAAAATAAATTTCTGTTGTTTAAGCCCCCAGTTGGTGGTATTCTGTTATGGCGGCCGGGGCAGACTAAGACACTAGATACAAAGCAGTGTATGCATATGTTAATTGCATTTCTATATCTCAACGGTGCACAGTTAGAAACGCAATAAAAACTTACCATTTGCAACAGCAGCAAGAATTAAGGTATCTTGGAATAGGACAAGCAGAATATGTCAAGACTAAGTAGGAAACTATAAAAATGTGTTGAAAGGCATTAAAACTATCTAAATAAATGGAGGGACATACATCTATGAGTATAGGAAGACAATATTTGATAAACATCAGTTCTTTCCAAATTTGATTTATTGATTCAGTACTATCTCTATTAAACTCTCAGAGGTTTCCTTTTTCCCTATTTTTTTGAAGAAATTAGACAGCTGATTTTAAAATTTATACGATAGATCCAAAGACCAAGAATAGCAAAAACCCTCTTGAAGAAGAAATCGTAATCAGGGTGACTTGCCTTTGTAGGTGTTAAGAATATAAAATGATTGTAATTAAGATAATGTGACCTGTTACAAGGACAGCAAACAGACCAAAGGAGGGGAAGAGATATCCAGAAATAGATTAATACATTGTGCAGACCTGATGTGGAACAAATTGGCAGGCAGATCGAGGGAAAGAAAGATCAGGCTGGTCAATTAGTGGGACTAGACCAATTGGTAGTTTATATCATGCAAAAGAAATGGGCCCCTACCTCACACCGTGAAGAAGAGCAATCCCAGATGGATCAAGGGCTTCCATGTGAAAGGCAAAGCTTCTAAAGTTTCAGAATAAAATTTAAGATAAAATTTTGATGAAGTCAAAGTTATGAATCTTTTCTTTTAAGGCTTGTGATTTTAGGGGTCTTCTTTAAGAAATCTGTCTCTATCTGCAAGAAATAAAGATATAGAATTTCTGATTATCAAAATGTTCTATGAAAAGCAAAAAGACAAGCCCCAAACTAGAAATGATTTTTGTAAAATATAACTGAAAAAAGATGAACATCTGCAAAGCCCTGTCCAAAAGAAATATAATGCAAGGTGCATATGTAGTTTTATACTTTTGGGTAGCCATAATAAAAAAGGAAAAAGAAATGTGTGGAATTAGTTTTAATTAATGTTAACAATATGTAATGTATATAATTGTTTCATGGAAAGTATTTTACACTGCTTCAGTTTTTAAACTTAAGTAAATTAAATAAAATTAAAAATTCAGTTTCTCAGTAGCACTAGTCACATTTTCCACACGGTGGTGGCTCAGCCTTTGCTCTCGATTGTCTAAACACCCAACTTTTGGAACAAAGATTACATTTTTTAATGATTCAGACACATACCCTTTCTCAGTTTCCTGTGCTTAGAGAACAAGAACAGAACTATTATATTTTGGAAGTTTAAAATTTTATTTGTAAAGCAATACAACAACTGTATGAAAACTTCGAACAGAGGAAAAATATCACCCATAATCCTACCTTGCACATTCCCGGGTAGCCCTTGTACATACTCTCCACAGCATACGCATACACATCACCTGCATCACACACACATGCGCACACACATGCACACAGTTCCACTGTCGCACATCCGACTAGGCTGGGTCCAGCACTTCTCCCCCACTCACCCTCCCAGGGCCCCGCACTGATCCCCAGCACCCCGTACACAGTAGGCACTCAATACGTGCTCGTTGAATAAGTCGCCTATGCAGCCCTGCCAATTCTACTCATTAAACATCTATTATTATGGCAAAACAAATTTCCAGTTTGCCACATCGTCTTCATGCCCAAAGGCTGAACAGCATCCCGTGGAGTACTGCGCATGCTCTCCTCAGACACCAGCACATCAGGCAGAACTTTACAAGCGTTGTATTTGTAGATAACACTGCAAGGAACATGTATCTGCATATAGCTTTACCTTCTACTGACTTGTGTCTTCAGCGTGCCGTCTCAAGGGTGGTCACACCAGGCCAAAACCTGTGATCACACTTACAGCTCTTGAGATAGGCCGCCAAACTGCCTTCCGAAAAGGTCGTGCCAATTCCCCCTGCCAACAAGCCCTGGCTTACAACATAACATTGCCAGCAGTTTGTGTACTGTTAAAGCGATTTCTTTTGCTAAATAAAGTGTACTGGTGAAAGTTTGCATTGGGCTGAACGTTTATATTTTGTTTCATGAGACTTACGTGTCTTTTCCTTTACAATTTTCTCTTTGGCTCCAAAGTTTAGGAAAAAAGCACCCCTCCAAGACAAAGATTTGATTCTATTTTCTGCTAAGCTTTTTGGATAATTTAATTTTTTATGTATGGCTTTTTTATTGGAAAAAATAATCTAACAACATTGCAGAAAATTTTGAAATAAAGAAAAAATTGCTCATAACACAACACTGCCACCCCATCAGAGCCATTGTCATTTTTTGTAGCCCCTTTCAGTATTTTTCCACCTGCATACATATTTTACATAGTTTTAGTCATGAGTAGAGGTGATGTTATATTCTGCTTTTTCACTTAACATAATAGCATAAGCATTTTTCCATGTTGCCTCATAGTCTCCTTAAGAATAATTTTAGTGGCTACATAATATTTTATAGAGTGAATGTACCTTACAACTTGCTTAACCAATCTCTTCTTTTGGGATACTTAAGATGCTTTCAACTTTTTACTATTAAAAATAATTCAGCAATAAACATTTTTATACATCAAGTCCTTTTGGATTATTTCTCTCAAACAGAGTCCTGGAGCCACATTCCTGGTAAAGGGTATTAAACCTCTCTCCTTCTTCCTTATAAACAGAACCTCCAATTCTGTTCAGGGTAGCAACGTCCCCAGTTTAAAATGACTTTTCCAGATCCCCTTGCAGCTGGCATTGCCCTTTGCCTCAATGAGGAGCAAACAGAGCCTGTAACTTCAGGTTACTGGAAAAACTATTGGTTTCTGGTTTAAAAAAAAGGAGTGATTTTGAGACCAGGTGAATGGAAGCCATCCCTTAAGCTGAGAGAGGAGGCAGAGAGGAGCCTGACCACTGAGCACATCGTGGAGCTGGTGTATCAGCCCTGGACCCTATCTCTGGGCTCCTGGAATATTTCTCACTAGTCTGTCATTCTTGAAGACATTTTAGAATATCATGTCAGAATTCCTGATATGATTTCTCAGAGTGGTTGGAGGATGGGGGATATTTAGAGGAGGGAAGTCACGTGTGCTAAACCTCTCTTAGATATGTACCCAGTGCCTTAACACAGTGTACCCCTTACCCACTATGGGCAGCTGATGAGGTAGGGATTATCACCCCCATTTGCCAGATCAAGAAGTAGGGGCCAAGGGGCCAGCCCCGTGGCCGAGTGGTTATGTTCTCGCGCTCTGCTTTGGCGGCCCAGGGCTTTGCTGGTTCGAGTCCTGGGAGTAGACATGGCACCACTCATCAGGCCATGCTGAGGTGGCATCCCACATGCCACAACTAGAAGGACCCACAACTAAAAATACACAACTATGGACCAGGGGGCCTTGGGGAGAAAAAGGAAAAAAAAATAAAATCTTTAAAAAAAAAAGGAAAAGAAGAAGTAGAGACCCAGAGAACTTGAACAATTTCTCCAGCTCTCCTGACTAGTAAGTGGCAGAGCCAGGACTCAAATCCAGATCCGTTTAACTAGAGGTTCCCTGACCTTCTGGTTTCAAAGAGAAACCTGGCGGTAGCGTGGAGGGAAAGGTGAGTCCCAGGCATTTAGAAAACGAATGCGGGGTCAGAAGGAAGCACAGAGGAGCAGGGACTTGTTTTGAAGTTCACTGTCCCTATAATAGATTCTCTTCAAACTCACGTTCAAAACTATGCCCCACTTTTGGTTTTCACATTTTCCTTATAGTCATCATTTTTTTTTCCTGATTTCAAGAGCAATGAATGTCCATTGCAGAAAACTTGGATAATACAAAGAAAAAAAATCAAAATCATTCAGAATCCCATTCCTAGAGTTAATCACTGTGAACATTTTAGTATATTTTCCTTCCAGTTCTTTTTTCCACATTGGCATTATTTATGCAATTACATACAATTCACTTCCGAGTGCCTCTCGTACCCCCTGGCTAGTAAGCTTTCAACAGACACATATCCAATGAATGGATAAGTAAATGGATTTTGTACCCCATATCTTAGCAGCCGGACATGTATCTGGCCATCAATAAATCTTTGTTGAATGAATACATAAGGAAACAAATGAATACTTTTTATCTAAGCTCCTAATCTGTCACTTAGGTAGCGTCTCCCTGAAATTGAAGAAAGTAATTAAATGCTGTTTTCCTGTAACATTTTATCAGAAACATTCTTATTTCATTATATACTCTTTATTGCTATTACTTTTAATGGCTGCATAATATTCCACCACTTCTTCTTTATTGTTCCCCAATTGTTGGATATTTAAAGAGTTTAAAATTTTTCACTATTATATAAAATGTTATGGTTCACACCTATGTGCATAAAGTTTTGTACTTATTTGAAGTAGATTCCTCAATATGGAATTATTGGGCCAAAGGTTTCTGATGTATTACTATTGATATAACTCTGTTCAAAAATATTGTGCTGATCCATGTCCAGACCAGCAAGGTATGCACGCGTCTGTCTCACTGGATGCTCAACAGCCCTGAATACCATCGTTTTTTTTTTTTTTCATCACAACTGCATTTTGCTGATGGCTAAGCATCACAAGAAGCTCCAGGACGAACAAGATGCGGAAAGTCCAAAGTGATTATTCTAAAAGTTGGGTTAAGTTAATCCTCCTAAGTGCACAGTGGTATTTGTACTTGTATTGACACAGTTTTAACGACGGGCTCCGTCTCCTCCTCTGACCAACGAGAAACAGGAGGGAGACGGTCTTTGTAGTTCTTTCCAGTTCTGGCAGGCTACAGTTCTGGATCTTTCTCAGGAATCCGTAGGAACGTAGTTGTCTTTCCTGCTCTGTCCTGGTTCTTCTTATCAAGTTGGAACTCACCTGAGAGCTAATTATGTGGTTAAACTGGGCTTAACACTCTCCTGCTTGCCTCTGACAAGGGCTTAACCTTTGGGTAACACAATAAAGAATGTTTGTAGACTTAGTCACAATTTTCAAATCAATTTCATATGCCTCAGCTCCTTTGAACCTCAAAATATTCTAAAGAGAAGGTAGGTATTACTGTTACCCTATTTTTGAGAGAACCATTGGGTTCGGAGGGCCCTGCTGCCTTCCTGAAATCACACGGCCACAAAGTGGTGGTTGCGGGACTTGAATTCAAGTTTTCTGACTCCAGGTCCCAAGGTTTTTCTCCTCTGCCAGGAACTGACGAAAAAGCCACAACTGGTCAGGATGAGCAATGCCTACAGCAATATTGGGCTCTTTTTTCCTTCCTGGGCAAGTGGAGATCACAATTCCCAGCCCCCATACAGTTAGGCAGGGTCACAGGACTAGTTCTGGCCAATGAAGTGTGAATGGAAGAGATGCCGCGTCATTTCCAGGCTGAGGCAAGGAAGGGCTCCTGTGTGGTTGACTGTCCTGTCTCTCCATCCCTGGACTGAGGTGGCTATGGAGGAGGACTGATGTTGAGAATGGGGTCGGGGGGCCGCCACACAAAGGCAGCATCCTGAATCCTTACTCTCCATGTGGAGCGTGGCTGCCCTGGAGAATCAGCCAGACCTGCATTGGAGCTTATGCCAGTAAGCAATCAAGTTCTGTGTCAAGCCCCTGAGATTTGGGGGGCTGTTCGTTACTGCAGCCTAGCCTGGCCCATCCTGACCAGCACAAGGAACTCACACTTGAATGGACGTGCTCCACGAGGACCATCCTATGCTGTCGTGGAAACTGGCTTCTAGGCTGGAGTCTGTCCCTTTCTGACCTTGGTCAAGTCACTTTCATTTTCTGAATTTCAGTTTCTTCTCTCCAATATCAAGTGATTGGATAGCCACAGTGTGCAAGTGTGTGTTTTATTGTTATTTTTTAAGCACAGTGCTCTTTTTGGTCGAATAATATCTACCTTGTCATTGCAATGAATAATCTAATAAACATAAGTCTTTGCTGCTTGGCTGGTGGAGGACGTCGAGTTGGGCTTCCTGAGCCTGCTTGGCCTTCCCTCTGCTTTACCTGTCCCTCTGGTTCTCAGAGTCCACCCCTCTGTGATGTCCTGGGGCTCCTCACAGCCCAGGTTGGAAAGTCTGAGACTAGAGGGCGCTCCGGGTTATTTTCTGGTACTAGCTCTGGAGACACGGGCACATATTCCAGACTGTGGGCTTTGCAGAATTCTTCCCATCCAAGCAAGGCTTCCTTTCAGAAGGCCGGTGATGGTCTTCATGCAATCCACGCTCATTTTCTGCTTTTGGCAAAAGTTTCCTGAGTACCTACTGTGTGCTAGGCCTTGTCCTAAGCATTGGGGATCCAGAAATGACTAAGACACAGTTTCTGTTCCGAGGAGTTACCATACAGGGAGAGGCAGGGGGAAGAATTGGAAGTAAAAGATAATACATTTTATTTGTAACAATTGTATCTACAGCCTTGTTATTTTTGTGCTCCTTTATGTTCTGAGCGCTTTGGATAAATTCTTTTGAATCTTCATAGCCATCCAATATGTCCCAATATTAGCCCTCTGGGGGTCCCTAATACTGCCTTTGGGGTCACTTTTCTTTTTAATAGTAAAAGGAGAGTGGCTTGAACCCCTGCCCGGTGTGTGACGGGGCCTTCCTCAGCACCCCCCGCCCAATTTCTCCAGAGAATCTTGGTGGAGGGTGTATGTTTCTCCTTGTCTCTGTCAACTCGCCTCTGCTTCCACTGAGTTCCCCACGACACCTCCATCTCGCCTCTGTGTTCTGGCCCCTTCTCCATGGCCCATCCTTGCCCTTGGATTTCCCCAGACTCCCCAAGAAAGGACACTGTGAGAGCTTGAGCACAGGGAGGCTGCAGCCCTGTCACTGTGACAGTGACACACACAGCTTAACATCGAATCTCCGACAGTGGGGGAAACACTCCTTCGCTGCGACAACTGGGTGTCTCTGCAGCTGCCCCATGCTCCTCCTCACAGCTCTCCTCCCACCCACCTTGCCGTTCTGAGTACCCCCCAAACCTCAAATTACCATTGCTTCAATTTCCTTCTCTTTCTAGAACTTCTCCCCCCACCTTGTGGACAAAGCCTTTGGTCCATCCATGTATTTTGCTAAACACAATGCCGCAGACTTGATTGATTGATGAAAATGTTGTGACCAGGCAGGAGCCTAACCTTGGGTGGTTCCCAGGAGCAACGGTTCAGTATTCACTGGTTCAGGATCACGGTGACTTTAGAGAACACATCGACAGCGAATAGTGAGCGTCCACCCTGCTTGCTGCTTCTCATTTTCTGCATAAGGAAAGTGAGCTCAGAGAAGCTGGTTGCCAAGTTCATGCCCAGCTTGGCTGGGCTCTAAGCCCCCTGCTCTTTCCAGGAAACCATGCAGCCCCTAGTTCTTGCTCCCACCTCTCCTGTCTAAAACCTTTGAAATGTGAGGTTTATTTTCTCTCCCTCAAGGGGTCATGGAAAAATTGCCCACCCCCGCTTGTCTCCTGCATTTTAACTATTCCAGAAGGGTGGGGGGGGGGCTGGGAGTGGCAACCTGCCCCCCCACCCCGCAAGCCGGGCAGAGGACAAGGGTCCCCATTTCAAATTCTCCCACCCCCAACTTTGAAGCTTAATAGCTTTAAAATCTTACAAGTTGTAAAAACAATTAAAGCAATAATCTTAAAAAGAAGCAGAATGCGGCCTTCAAAGGAATGTGGGCCGTTCACACTTCGCGGTTAAACGCGGCCCCGGAGCTGGCCCGGGTCTGAGAAAACGCAGAGGCGCCCTGTGAATTTGTTGATGCCAGTTTGGACAGACTGTTTATTTTCATGATTTCATGGAAGAATTTTAATTTAATGAGTGTTTTATACTCTAATGTAAAGCATCGTTCGAGCCCTGTAATTACAGTGTCAAAATAGGCCTTCTTAAGCGGCAGCAGCTTGAACTCCAGGGCTGAGACGTGCACCCGAAGAACCGGCCGTGGAAGGGGGAGGGCGGCCCGGAACAGCTCGGCTTCTTAATGGAATCGGAAATTAACGCCTGGAGCAGCTGGGGGGTGTCTCCTGGAGCGGGTTCCCCCCAACCTGCAGCTTAAATGCTGGAGCGGATGCTCCTGGAGATGCCTCCCTCTCCTTTGGGCATCTGAGTCTTCTCCTAACCAAGAAATAATTTACTTTCATAAAAGCCTGTTTATCCGACGGGGTGCGCCAGTAGGTAATTTCAGACACATATTTCATCATTTCAGCTTTTTCACCTCCCCATTTTTTTTAAAAGGAGCATATTTTGCTTTTGGCTTGATGCGTGTCCCACAAAAATTATTATTTTTCCTCTCATTTATTTATCTTAGAGTGTGGAAGAGATTTCTGTGCAGCCTAGAAGAGAAAAGGGCAGCCGCTCTCCCAGTCGTCCGGGTCAAAGTTTAAGACCAAGTGAGAACCTCCGGTTTTAGCAAATTCTCTGTGCCTGTCCCTCCACTGGCCGCTCTTTCTCTCTCTCGTCCACTCTCTCCAGGGCCAACATTCCTGGGCGCTGTCGGCTTTTCCCTAATGAAGCACAAAATGGTCTTTCCAGATGCAGACTGAGAACCTCATCTTTCATCACACCCCCCTCGTCCCTGGACGGGGGGATCCCCCAAACAAGCCACTGGAACGTCTTCTCTGGGGTATTTTTTTTTTCAGCTAAGCTGCCCAGATTTGTGCTCATTGTTCCAAGTCCAAGAATCCAACCATGCAATTCGAGAACTTGCTATTTCCATCCCTGCTAAGAAATACATGTGCAGTCGAGACGCCGCGTCCTTGCCTTAGCAAGGGAGAAGGGGCTCCTCGCTCGGCTCCTGAAGCAGCCTCTTGCACTATGCGTTTGGATGGGCCTCACCAGTCATGAAAGAAGAGCAGCAGTGAACAGTAGGAGCACGTTTCCTAGCATCCCAAGTCCTGTCGGGACTCCCTGTCTCCTTCCCTCCCCTGCGGATTAGGGCTGGTGCATCATTTTACTGCTGGGGGACCCGAGGCTCTGGGAGGTGACATCCATTAATAAGAAGGAGCAGGATTTCACTGCAGGTCTTTTTGACTCTCAGTTCTAGGCTCTTTCTAATGAGGATTGCCAGACTTAGCAGAAGAAAAAAAAAACCAGATACCCAGCTAAACGTAAATTCAGATAAAGTGAATACTTTTTAAATATGCCCATGCAATCTTTAGGACATACGTGTACTAAAAAATTATTTGTTTCTCCAAAATTCGAATTGAACTGGGCATCCTGTATTTTATCTGACACCTGATTTTCCAGCTCACCAGCGGCCTTGCCTTCAACGTATGAAGATATGAATCCTCTAGGTGCAAACTGTTGGCCCCTGGCTGAGTCCACTGGCGGCTCAGTTTGTTTTGGCGGACGGATTTGAAATTTGAATTTGAGGATTTTTACATGGAGCAGGCCCTCTTCAGCCACCGCGATCCCCACTGCTCCTTGTGTGGCGCGGGCAGTTTCCCGTGTTTACGTGCTGCCTGCCGTCCACGGATGGCTTCTGATGTGGCCACCCCCATTCCAGCCTTTCCAGGCCTTGCTGCTCAAAGGTTTCTGGTTGGAAGTTCCCAGTGCAGCTTCACAAAGCCCTGTTGTGGGTAATCTTTTGAAGAAAGGAAAGAAAATGTATCAACTGACTATAATGTGCCAACGGTGTCTTAATAGCCATTCTCTCAATTCATACTCTAGCCTTTGGACCTGGTTGTCTCCGTGATCACCAGTGAGGATGGGGGGCTCAGAAAAGATGAGTCACTGGTCACTCACACATCTGGCAGCAAGAAGAAGATTCGAGCCAGGTCGCCTGACTCCACCGTGCCATCTTTCTACCCAGGATCTGTCTGTCTTTTTTAGGACTCATTCCTTCGTCTCCATGACCAACGCTTGTTGAGTGTCATCCATGGACCTGGCACTGCTGAGTCAACTGTCTAGCTGGCAAGTTGGCTTCTTTCACTTGGGAAGAGCTAAGTCCAAAATGGAAAGGCATTTGAGGAGGTCCTTGGCTATCCTAATCCTGCAAGGCAGGGACCGGTCTGGATTTTCATTTTTTAAGAACACCGCATCTTGGTGGAAAACGCTCTTCTCATTTTGCGCCTATGATGCCGCTAAATTGTCCCCTGGATTTATTTCAAAGCGAAAAGAAGCAGCAAAGATTGCAATTCTTATGCTGTAGTTGCTCTTTTTAACTCAATTACGTTTTGACAATTCGGAATGAAACTTGGGGGCATGTCTTTGTTTAAAGCCCTTGGCCTCGCATCAGAACAGTCAGCTCAAGGTACATGGCTAGTGTCAGGACTAACGATCTTTGACAAGGGCATTTAGCGGTTGTAATTCAAATCTAATTCAGAACATCTTAGCACCGGACCTGTCAGGCCCTTAAAATGCACTGTAACTACAAAACCAAGGGCAACAGTCCCAAAGCCAGCTCTGTGCGGCCTCAAGCTGATATGTCAACAAGAGCAGTTACAATTAGGGGTTCTTTCAAGCATACTAAACTAATTTACAGTACTCTGGAAAAGTGGGAAAAGGACCTGAGGCTTAAAATCCCAGGACTTCTAGATTTCAAATCCACAGCACATAAAAACACAATTTGAGTTCAGCACCAAGGAGCACAGGCTTGAGTCCGCCTTTCAGTTCCATGTGTACTTTTTGCCCTTAAAAATAGATATGCTCAAAAATGCATGCATGTGTGTAGTTAAAACAAAATAATAACAGTTGACTCTCAACCACTAAAAAAAAAAAAAAAATACCCATGTCAGGTCTTATTAGGATCACGCTGTGGGTTTGAGGAGCCCCAAGTCGGCAATGCACCTATTGATTATTTGTGGATGTTGCTTGTAATTGAATCTGGCTTAATTGGGGAGACCTTCTTCTTGATGGGGTTCCACATTTGGCCACAAAGCACCAAAGTCAGCGTGGCCTGGATGGTTTGAACTGGAATGAGAAACCGGACTGGAAAAGGGGGATTCGGAGCATGGCCGGCCCACTGGACACAGACAGGATTATGGTGACCAACATGTAATTTTGCCATCAAGATAAAACAGGGCCCGATTTTAAAGACCTCTGGTGATTCTAGGCAGCTGTGCACTTTTAAGAGGCTCTGCTTTAATGCAAGGACAAAGGCTAATGGGAATGTTTGCAGATTTTACTTTTATGATTTATCTACTTTTTACGCACAACAATATAGACCCTCCACCCGAGGGACTTGTAAATGTGACTTTACTTCCCAAATTACAAAGCTAGTCAATTATTCGGGAATGAGTCACTCATTCATAAGCGTCAGTAATGGGATGTGTTAACCATCAGGAAATTTTACACCAATTGGAATTATAAACACCAGATTTAAAAAAAGAAGAAAGAGAAAAAGAAAAAGAGAAACTCTTAGCCAGCAGTTAACTCTGCTTATGAACGGTGCCTCCTGTGAGGTACTACGCTTGGGGGCAGGCAGGGCTGGAGAACATATGCGTGGATTTTTTTCCCTTCCTGCTTCCTCACCCTTACCCCAAAACTAAAGTTCTTTTAATGTATTTGTCTGCGAGACAGGGGTAGATGGTGAGCCACCTCGCTCAGTGACAGAAGGGACGCCGGCAGAGGTGGGACAGAGGAGTGACTGAGTTGGCGCTCGTGTTCTCAGAAATCCCCCGTTGGCCGTGGGATGGGCCGGGAACCCTGCGCTGGGGGGACCAGGCTGTGGGCTGAGCTCCTTCAGTTCATCTGAGTCTGGAGACCCCTCCCCTGCTGCCCACACCATCCACTTGGGCTCCCGCTCTCGGGGTTTTCCTCCCTCTGCCGGGAGCCGACCACGCAGTTGCCGACCCCAGTGGCTTTGGTTTGCTCCCAACATCCATAAACCCTTCCTTGTGGGCGGGCCTCTTGGAAAACTGCAGTTTGGCATTAGCAGGGGAGGGTAATTGGAAAGGTTTAGTTGCAACGATTGATCCTTTCAGTGGAAAGCTGAAGGGGAAACCCTGGTGGTCTCATGGCAACATTGTTTCCCAGAACGCCAGGATGAGTCAGGCTGGGGAACCACAGCGTGGGAGCTGGTGTGTCCTAAGACCATCTCCCCGCCTGTCATAGAGGCCCACGGGGCCTGTGTGTGCCCGCGAGACTCGCTCATCCTCTCTGATTCCTGGTCTGGCCTCCATCTCCCAACCACGGGTCTCCTTGGAGGCCTGGCAAATAACTCTGGTTCTAGATCTATTTCTGGTTGTGGAATTTCTGGGTTTCTTCTGAAACGGCCTTCACGGTTTCTCCCAGTGAACAGTAAGTTCGATTCCTGCCCCCAGACCTGGGGGAAAATCTGAGGCCCTCGGCTTCCCTGATGGACTCATTGACTGCGTCTGTCACGCCACATCAGGATGGGGAAGAAAACCCAAGTCTCGGAGGGGAAGGGAGTCACGCAGGCTTGCCCCGGTTAGTTAAGGACTGAGTCAGGACTATGATAATGTATTAATTACTTCTGTCCTCTCTTCTCAAATGCTTGAGGCAGCTTAGAGGGAAGGATTCTGGGTAATTCCCTAGTTTAATAGCTAGTTGCTGCGCTAGTTTCTGGGGCTACACGGAAGGAAGTCTTTCCATCTTCCTAGCAGGTGTGTGATTCTTTTCTCCTGGTCCCCACTGAAATGTGCATGAGATATAGAAACAGAGAAGACCCTGCACCAGCTGGTAGTTGAGGAGGGTGCCAGGCATGGTCAGAAATGAGTTCCAGCGGATAGAGGACAGATCCCAAAATGATTCTGCTGGCCCGTGTGCAGCTCACCTTTCCCAGAAAACAGCATAGCTTGTAAGAAGAAACTTGGACCTTATGAGGACTCTCATTTAGAGGGATGTATTTGCAAGCAAATCAAGTCATATTTCCTTTCAACTGGTGTTCTGTGGGGCACACACTGGGGAAAGCCAACTTACGTGATTCTGAGGAAGAGCGAAGGATACAGGAGCATCCGATCAGAGCTTCATGTCAGACAAACTGATGGTCGAATCCAGTGTGTGAGGGAGAGCTGAGGCAAGGAGGGGCTGTCCCCAGGCCTTTCCTGGCCCTCCCCACGGCCGTGATATTGTAACATGGCTCAGGAATGGGCGCCCACCCATGAAAGGGGGCCCACTCTCACACAGCAGCTTTACAGGAAACAATCTGGGAGAAAGACTAGACTCAAGACAGCTGAGTTCAAGTCCTGGCCTTAGCCCTTTAGTCAAGCTGTGTGGCTTCAGACACTTCATTTAACTTCTCTAAGCGTCAATGTTCCCATCTGTGAAGCGGGAATTATAAGACCTATCCTGCTAGCTGCAGTTGGAACTCGAGGCAACGGTGCCAGGAAAGCTCTTGAGCATGGAGGCCACTCGCAGTGAGTGTGTGGGCAGCCCCCAGAAGGGAGTGCCAGCTGCCATCATCACTTTAGCCAACTGGTGGGTCAGCTCCCAGCCACCTCCCTCTGAGGATGGGGGCCTGCCCGCCTGGCATCTCGTTCCCAGAGGTACTTCCTGCCTGCTGCTGCTGGGAGTGGACGCAGACTCCTGGGAACTGCCAATTTTAAACAAACCCCTAAATTTCAGAATCTCTTTATTTAGAATTCAAAGGATTCCTTTTACAGAAGCAAAAGCCAACTTTTATTTTCACCGGAACAAAAGCAGATTGAAAGATAAGCCTGCTCATATGTCCGTGTGAAATCCTTAGAGAGGAAAAAGGGAACTTTATACCTATAGCAACAATTATTATTGGAATTGATACTGTTGTTGATCCCATACTCTTTCTATACCTATGACTTCATTTCATGATGAAGTTCAGAGAGGTGGAGCTACTCGTCCAAGCTCACACAGCCAGGTCGTGGTGAGGCTGGGAGACAAGCCTGATTCTGTCCCAACTGAATTTCCTTTCTGGAACACACAGTGGTCCATGTTCATGAGACAGAGTGGAGAACAAGCCTTATGGACCAAATAGGAACATAGAAGCAACTAGAAGGCCTGTTCCCAAGTGAGTACGTTCTACTTGCCCTACTGCCCACCTCCCACCTCTTGAAGCAAGAAGAGCCGGCTGGCCTTCCTCTGTCACTCTCTGTTTCAGTAGGTGGCTCATCCATCAGCCTGTGGTCCAGGCCAGAGGCCTCGCAGCCACGCTGATATCTCCCCTCCCTCACGCTCCCAGGAGTCCATCTCCTCAGCATCTCTGAATCTGTCTTCACATTCCTGCTTCTCTGTCCCCACCTGCTGCCCAGATTCAGACCGAATCAGCTCCCAGTTGAGGATGGACATCGAGTCCTCGCCAGTCCCTGAGCTCCGGTCTCCACCCCTACCCCCTACTGTTGACAGCAGAGTCTTGCTTTCTTTAAAATGTTTGATTCATTTACTTTATGAAGGAGTGAAACATGCGGAAGATTCAAAATGCAAAAAGTACAAAGAATGTGTGAAAAATTGGGCCCCCTCCCGCCCCTGCGCCCAAGCCCACGGGTGCTCCCTGGAGACCCGCAGTTGGCGGTTACATCTGCAGACAGTCAGCGCATGTAGCACAGGGCCGCGGCGCGGGCCTGTCCCTGCTCAGTGGCAGCGCCTCTGCGTGCTGCTCTGCACCGTGCTCCCTCCTCCTTAGTTGGTCTTAGGGGCCACTCCATTTCAGGGCGTCAGAGCCGCAGCATCCTCCGAAGGCCTCCGTAGGATTTTCTCGTGCACACCTACTCCATCTTATTTAAAAACGTGTCTAAGCTTATTCAGTGAACACTGACAGAGTGGCTTTCTATGTGCGAGGCTCTGTTTCAGAGCTTTTCAGGCATTAATTCATTTAATCTAAATGCAACCCTAAAAAATATGTCGTATTGTTATTTCCATTTTAAAGATGAGAAAATAGAGGCTCAGAGAGTCTAGGAGACTAAGGCTAGTGAGCAGCACAGCGGGCATGCTAACCAGGGGCTCCAGCTCCAGAGAGGGTGTCTGTCTGGGTCTCCTAGGGCCGAGGTAACAAACTACCACGGGCGGCTTAACAACAGAAGTTTATTCACCCGCAGCTCTGGAGGCTGGGAGTGCAGGATCAAGGTGTCAGCAGGGCCACGCTCCCTCTGAGTCTCTGGATAGAATCCATTCCATGCTCCTCCCCCAGCTTCCGGCGGGGCGGGTATTCTTGCATTCCTTGGCCTGTAGCTGCATCACCCCCATCTCTGCTTCATCGTCACGTGGCCGTCTTCTCCTGGTGCAGCTCTGTCACCAAGAGCTCTCCTCTCTGTGGGTCAGCTGACATACAAGGACACCAGACACACCGAGTGAAGGGCCCACCCAACTCCAGCTCATCTTAATTAATTACATCTGCAGTGACCCTGTTTCCCAATAAGGTCGCATCCTAAGGTCCTGAGGGTTAGGACTTCAATATATATTCAGGGGGAAGCATTTCAACCCACAACAGTGCTCTTAACCCCTGCTCACTTGTCAATGGACTCTCCACTGTTTCCAGTCTTTTCTTATTGCAAATGGAAATCCCTGTCTGTGTGTGTAGCCGTAGGACGAGCTGCGAGGAGTGGGTGGCTGGATGGGTTGAGAGGCTCTGCATTTAACTCTGAATTAACGTTGACAAATTGTTCTCCAGAAAGGTGGAGGTTATCGCTTCCTCCAGCCAGCACATATAAAAATATTTTTGATCTTTGTAAATTTAGTGGATAAAAACCAGGTCTCATGGTACTTTTATTTGCATTTCCTTTATTAAGAGTGAGTTTGAGCATCTTTTAGTATGTTTAAAACCCATTTTAAATTCTTTTTCTGTGAACTCTCTGTTCACCTCCTTTGCAGAATTTGGTCTTTTTCTTAGGGATTTGTAGGAGCTCTTTAGAAATTAAGGGACTCAACCCTTTTTTGGTGATATAACTTGCAAATATTTTTGCCTACTTTGTAATTTTCTTTTGACTTTATTCCTGTTTTTCTCCATGCAGAAAATTTTCCTTACACCAATTTTCTTTTTACATAATCAAATGTATCAATTTGTACCGCTTCTCCATCATGGGCCACATAATCTTTCGAAGGCATCCATCTGATGACGGCCCCGTGCTGCTCAGACTTGGAATGGCTCCTCACGCCCTTAGCGTAAAACCCAAAAAAAATGACCTCTCCCACCTAACTCTCTCCTCCCGAAACGATGCTGAACGAACCCCAGTTGAGTGAACTCACCTTGCACATCTACCCTCATGAACTTTGGCTCATGTGTTCTTTTTGCTTTCGTGAAATTCCCTGCTGCCACGACGAGGGTGGCAGCTCAGATCTGCCTTCACTGGACCAGCTGCGAGGAGGGGCTCCAGCTGCTGTGCCTTGGGGTCTCCTCACACACGCGAGCTGTGTGCTCTGCCCAGCCAGCTCCAGCCGGACACTGAGCTTGGCCCCAGTCACTTGTGCAGCACTGGGTGGCCCCAAATGTTGCAGCCTGTGGCTTAAGCATTTATAGAAATGGCATTGTTGTGGCGTTAAATTCACGTGGCTGGATGCCAGATTTGGTGGGGCATCATTTGCTTATTTAAAAAGAAAAGGAAGTCACCCAGTAGGGTGTGAAATAAGTTTTCTCCATGGGTTCTGTACAGATAAAGCCAACCGAGTCGGTTGAATGCCGCTAGGAGAGAGCCACCTCTCTTTTTGCTTCAGTGGTCTTACCGAATCTCATGAGGTGTTTCTATTGAATGATTGACAAGTTTTATACTCAGTCGTGAAGCAGTATCCAATTCTGGACTCCTGCATTCCCACAGCAGCCCTCCCCGTGTACCGCCCCCACATCTAGGACTCTGGGGACACGGGGGAGGGAACGACCGACTCAGCTCCTGGAGGGGAAGGCTGGAGAGCAGCAGTGCCGGGACTGTCTAAGGATGGAGAGATGTGACAGTGCAGGGAGACGGATGGCAGGGCCAACGGGGACACGACTTAATTTGATGGAGACGTGGTCTCCCTCAGGTTAACTGGCCACCAGGGCTCTTTGGGAGTGAATTCTTGGCTGAAACCCCATGTTCCTTCTCGTCTAGTCCTCCTCTGCCCTGCTCCTCTCCCCAGCTCTCATCTTTCCTCTCCACTCCTGAAACAAGGAGGTTACTGACTGTGAAATCTGGAACATGCAAGTTCTCTTCCATGTCTGGCAATGAGGGATAAAGCATTCAGGGAATATGGACCAGCCTGGTCCTCTGCAAAGGTTCTGGGTCAGTGGAGGCTGTTGTGGGCTGAAGGGTCTGGACCCCGTGAATGTGCCTTATTTGGAAAAACTATCTTTGCAGATGGCATTAAGGATCTTGAGATGAGATACTCCTGGATTGCCCTGGAGGGCCCTACATCCAGTCTCTGGCCTTGTAACAGACAGAGGAGGAGCAGACACAGACACAGACAGAGGAAAGGCCGTGTGACCACTGAGGCAGAGATGGGAGTGATGTGGCCACAAGCCAAAGGGCACCTGGAGCCCCCGGAGGTTGGAAGAAGTAAGGAAGGCTCTTTCCTAGCAACTACGGGGAGTGTGGCTCCACTGACCCCTTGATTTTGAACTTCTGGCCTCCAGAACTGAGAAAGAAGAAATGTCTGCTGTTTTAAGATGCCAGCTCTGTGGTGACATGTTCCAGCAGCCCTGGGAAGCTAACACTGGGCCACCGAGTCCGAGCCCTGTGTTTGCTGCCCCCAAATCTGCTGCATGACATTGAGAAGGTCACTTCTGGAATTTCACCACCTCATCTCCAGATGAGGGCTCGGGCCCAGTCCAGCTTCCCACGTGAGGAGCCTCGATGGTCCCCCGACTCCAGCACAGCCACCCGGGTTCCCAGCTCCAGCACAGCCCGCAGCTCTGGGCGTCACGTTTCCACAGTTATTCCCACTGTTGACCTGGACACACCTATCCTCAGAGAGTCGGAATTGGTGTTATTCCAATGAAATCAACACTTCCTTAGGCTCTAGGGATCGTGGAAAAAGCCTACCACCAACTCCAAAATGCTGTAGAACAGTTATTTGTGGAATCTGAGGAAGAAAAAGGGGTTTGGAGTAAATATCTTCAGGCAAAGAAAATGCAGGAGACATATGTTGCTTATCTTTAACACAGCAGTTCTCAACCCTTCCAGGCACATTAGAATCATCTGTGGAGATTTTTTAAATGCAGATTTTAAAAATCAGACTCTTTGGGGCTGGGGTCCAGGCATGGGTGTTTTTTAAAGGCTCCCCAACAGTTTTTTTTTTTTTTAAAGATTTTATTTTTTCCTTTTTCTCCCCAAAGCCCCCCGGTACATAGTTGTGTATTCTTCATTGTGGGTTCTTCTAGTTGTGGCATGTGGGACGCTGCCTCAGCGTGGTTTGATGAGCAGTGCCATGTCCGCGCCCAGGATTCGAACCAATGAAACACTGGGCCGCCTACAGCGGAGCGCGCGAACTTAACCGCTCGGCCACGGGGCCAGCCCCCCAACAGTTTTAACATGCAGGCAAAACCCACCGATTTAAAGGGATCTTTCCAGGCCCTGGTTCTCAAGGTGTGGTCCCTGCACCAGCAGCATCAGCATCCAGGTAGCTTGTTAGAAATACAGGTTCTCGAGCCCCAGGACCTGCTGGGTCAGAAACTTGGCAGTCTGTGTCTTAACGAACCCTCCGGGGATGCTGGTGGAGACCCGCTCTTCTGGGGCACACCGCGTAACTGCCCTTCTGCACCTCTCCAGATGTTTTTGCAGTTTTCAGTGTCTCCAAATTCTCACTTGGTCTCCACAGGGGGATGACAGGCTGTTGATGATAACAATAGGTAGCATCCGTCCCCATTGCCGCCAGCTCAGATGGACAGCGCCCACTGGTCATGTCTGTCCACCTTGGTCAGCATGCTGTTCTCCCTTCAGGGGGTGACAGTGGGGGAAGGGAGGGTGTCCTTCAAGCCCCTTTCCTTTGCCCCCTGACCCTGTGCAGCAGAAGATACCCACTTCCCCCGCAACTCGTGTCCCGTTGATGCTTCTAGTCTCCAGGAGGGAAAGTCCACCCCACCACGAAGATGTTGCCTCAGAGATTCTTCAGACAGCGTGCTGGCCAGAGGTCTCCAGACCTTTGTGTCTGGTTTGCTGGTGGCTGGGGCCAGGAAACGCATCCTTTTGTACAAATGAGAAAGAAGAGGGGAAGGGAACACCTGGGCTGGTCTTCCAGGCATAACCTGCCTCAGGTGTGTTGGGCTCTGGTCCAATGCTTTACATTTAGGGTCTTATTTGATTGCATTGCAAGTAAATAACAAAGCTTTACTATTATCCCGTCATACAGATGAGGAAACTGTGGATCCCTGTGGTTCAGAAACTCTTCTCAGTAGACAGAGTTCTGATCCAGGCAGGCCTGGCCCTGGTCCCACATGCTGGACCACTGGCCTGTGACGTGTGGTACTGACAACACCGCCCCTGGGGCCGGGGTCTGGGTGTGGGGCTGTCCTCAGTCCCTTCATCCCCTGGAATGTGTGGATGGAGAGGGGGAGAAAAGAGAGAGTGTGGCGTCTGCAACCAGAAGCGAAGCAGGTTCTAATCAAAGGAGTGAGCCTTGTCGGGGGACGGGGTAGGGTCCTGGTGGCGACACAAGGGGATGAGTCTGTACTTCCGGTTTCAGGGAAACAGCACATCAGAGGACGACCCTGTTGATGGCCTGTTGTGTGTGTCTCAGGGTCTCACATTCACACGGCCTCCTCCGCGATCTTTTTATTATCGTCTTAACAATCATCATCCCAACATAGCATCTTAAAAGTCATTACACAGGCACCACTTTTGGAGAATGTGTTCACGGCGCTCCCACTTAGCGGACTTCTGTCCACCGCGAGGTTGGAGGCGGGTCAGGCGAGGCTTCGGTGTTAGTGGGGGGTGGTGAGGAGACCCACGGAGATCCCTGTGTCTGAGAGCTGAACTTCGAAAGTGGAGACGTGTCGTTTTCCATGCCTGTGAGCTTTGCCCCATGGATTCAACTTCCTGTCCTTCTAGAACATCATCTCTGTCAATTTTGCCAAATCCGTTTGACAAAGTTACACATCAATATTCTTCGAAAGTGTCAAGGTCATGAAAGACGAGGAAAGGCTGTTCGAGGCTGCAGGAGACTCAAGAGAAATAACAACCAACTGGAATGTGGGATGCTGGTCAGGATCCTGGAACAGAAAAAGGATGTAGTGGGGAAACTGATGAAATTTGAATAAAGTCCTTATTTTAGTTGAGAGGATTGTGCCAATGTTAACTTTCTGGGTTTTAATAATTGCGGTAATTTTAGGGGAAGCTGAGCATACAAACACTCTCTGTACTGTTTTTGTAACTTTTCTGTAAGTCAAAAATTAACTCAAAATAAAAAGTAAAAAAAAATTTTTTTTGGCTAACCTGAATTCAACACAGTTTTCTTTCCCGACTCCCTTCCTTCTCATCTCTTCTCCTCATGTCATTTAGTTATGTAAGCAATGCTTGCTTATCTTTGCTAAGGAGGAGAGCGGGGGTGTGGAGAAAGGGGAGAAATGCGGATAATCTTCCATTTATTTCTATTTGACTTTGGAAGGATTTTTAAGGTGTTCCAACATGCTACTGAATTTTGCCCAGGTTCGCTATGCATTTTGCTTAAAATTTTAACTCCTAGAACTAAAGACAATTTTCATATTTATTTGGGACCTCCTTTGCTCTTTATGCAGTTCTGGGAGCATAGTAATAACTCATTAAATGCTTATTAATGAATTTTGTGAGCATATATCGGTTTAATTCAATACACGTATATTGAATGCCTACTGTTCTGTGTCAGGAGCAGTGCTAGGTGCTACTGGTGACACAAAGTTGAGTAAGGCACAGACCTGGTTCTTGGGGGCTCAGGTGTCCAGAATGCTATGGAAATGAGAAAGAGAGATGGGTTCATTCCTCCTGGGACATCAGTGACAGCTTTGCAGAAGAGGTGGTATTGGAGGGATGACTAGGGCCTTGAAGGATGAAAAGGAGTTCAAGAGGTGGAGAACGTGCAGCAGGAGAAACGGCAAAGGGGATAGCCTACCCAACGACCGCACGTCCCGGCCTTCCTTCCCTCGGGAGGATGTCAAATGACTGTTCTTGCCAGAGGAATGTGAGCACAAGTGACGTTTGCCACCCCTGGGCTGACATGATTAAGAACGGGGAAGGCCATGTCCTTGAACTTTCCTCTGTCTGATGGCTGGTTGGAGAGGATCCAGTGTTCCCAGGGGTGACAGAGCCACAAGATGGAAAGTACCCGGATTGCCACATGGAGGAGAACTGCTCAGCAAACTGAAACGCTGACACCAAGCTGCCAAAGAAGAGAGGAGTACACTTCCATTGTGCCTGGCCACTGAACTTTGGGGACTTATTTGTTACAGCGGCTGGCACCTCCATCACTCATGCAAGCAGACGTGTAAGTCCTGTGTGTGTGTGTGTGTGTGTGTGTGTGTGACGGGGAGAGTGGTGGGCGGTTGGCCCAGAAAGTCTGTGAAATCTAACTGAGAGGAGCCTTGAACGATGCTCCGTGGAGCTTGAATACCTGCCTGGAGATGTTTCATTTGGAAAGTTCGTCGATTAAGCAGTAGTGAGAGTTGAGAGATGGAGTTGAAGTGTGAGGATGGGGCTGGAAATTTTGTTCCCAGAGATAACTGAAGGTTGATTGCAGTTGCAGCTTAATTTTAAAAAGCTCTACACATCTCTTTTGCTCTGCAGTGGTTCAGAGGAGGCAGGCTCCAACTCACCCACAGATTAGGAATATTTTGGTGGTAAAGGAAATCTCTCTTCCTTTAATTTAGTTTCTTTCAAAGTGTTATGAATGACTTCACATCGATGAAGCCTTTTGAGCTCCTTAACTAACTGTGACGTTAGCAGTATTATTCCTTTAATGCATTCCATGCGAACTTGCTTCTCCACTGGATGAGAAGGATGGTTGCTCACCTCCCATCTCATTAACATGCATGAATATGGGTTTAATTTACAGAGATGTAATAAAGCCTGGTGGAAGTAAACTCCCCTCCCTATGTTTTTTTTGGTGAGGAAGATTGGCCCTGAGCTAACATCCATTGCCAATCTTCTTCTTTTTGCTTGAGGAAGATTGTCACTGAGCTAACACCTGTGCCAATCTTCCTCTATTTTGTATGTGGGATGCTTCACAAGCAGTGCTATGTCCATGCCTGGGATCCGAACCTGCGAACCCTAGGCTGCCGAAGCAGAGTGCATGAACTTAACCACTATGCCACCAGGCTGCCCACCCCTTTTAAGGCCATTTATATATAGTATTTTGGAAAATGCATAAAGAATGCCTGACTTTTGCAAAGAGATTTGAAAGTTAGGTAGGAAAATAATGTTAATGGCGGAGACATTCTGCAGAACACAGGACTCTACTTCTCAACTAGGAGGCCGATACCTGGGTTCTCGCTCTGGCTCTGTCCTGAACTTGCCCTTTGACCTCTGGCAAAGTTTTACTTCCCACCTTTGAAATGAGAGACGTGGCCCTAGGCCAGCATTTTCAAAAGTTTAGGTGATGCACCACTGGTGGTGTGTGAGATATTTTTAGTACACGGACAAATATTTTTAAAATTATAATAATTATATAGTTATTTAACGTTTAATAAAACAACATAACTAGCACATCAAGCCCATGAATTTGTAAGTATTCTGCATCATTTTGATTTCCCTTTAAATTAAATTAATGGGAAAATTTAAGGGGAGGCAATTTAAAGAAAAAAAGTAGATAAATAGAAGTTCTTTGTGGATGTTGCAAAAATTGCATGCTAATGACTGAAGTGGTGAAAACAGCGGAATAAGTGTTTTTTCTAGATCTGATGGTCTGTGGCTGGTTGGGCCTCTAATCCTATTGATTCCTCTCTGGGAAAATGAACCCAGATTGGACCATTTCTGTCATTATGATACAGTGCAATATTTTTAAATAGTCACTCAGATTATTCCACTCTTTGGTTCTTGGGTTGCTAACTCTCTTGTTTACCCTAAAGTGATTCATTTCTTCATGTGGTTTGTAATTTTCTGATTGCGACCTCATTTCTCTTGGGAACTGTTTCCTGTGGGAATCCTATGCACCTTGGATTGTAAATCGTCTCTACAGACTGGCCTTTGCAAGTTTCACTCGTCCTGGATTAGTTTTTATGTTAATGTGGCAGTTTCAAATGCTCCTGTTATGAGGAACATAAAGTTCAGCTTGGGTTACCAAATTCTAGAAGGTGGATGTTTTTTTCCTACCAGGGCCATGGACATGTGGCACACTCCCTTGCCGTTTTTTCTGCTAGTGGCTTTACGTAAGCGTCTCCATTCTCCCACCTCCTGACATACACCTGTGACATCTAATTCTCCTGCCTCCTGACATACACCTGTAATAGGCAATTCTCGTGTCTCCTGACAAATCCCCGAGACCTCTGCTCTTGGGATGATGGGGAGGGAGAGATGGGAGCTACAGTCGGTGAGTCACTGGTGCTGTGGAAAGTCCATTGAGATGCCTAGATTGCTCGTTCATTCATTCATTTATTCATCGCAGACATTTATTGAGTATGTGCCGTAGGCCAAGCTCTCTGCTTACCTTCTAATAGGTTCAGCATTAAAATTTTAGCTCCATTTGCTAACTGTTCATCTTGGGCAAATTACTTAGCTTCTCTGAACTTTGCTCCAGCCCAAGGGGATGAAATGGCTTAGATCGGAGTGAGGGCATCATCTTTTTAACAGGAGGAAAAGCAGAGTCTATGGATATAAGCAGGTTGGTCAATTTCATGGAGCGCCATTTTAAAGTTCTCTTCTGATTGCTTCAGCTTTGTTTTAGCAAAATAAAATGAATGCGAGGTCATCAGCTGAGAGCAAGCACGGAAGAGAGGGTGTTGGCAGTTGTAGGAGAGAGGAAGCATAGAATGATCTTCTAGGAAAGGAATGATTCAGATAAATAGAAAAAGATTGCTGGGTGGCCCAGAGAGATGGCCTGAGGGTTGGGTTAAGAGCTCAAGGATAGCCCATTTGGGTGCCTTTCCCCAGCCATGCTCAGTTGCATGGGCACCAGTGTGAGATTTTAACGAGATTTTAATATGCATTATGTCATCAATCCTTATGACAGACCTTAGAAGCTATTTCATACCCATCTCACAGATGAGTACACTGAGACCTACAGAGGTGAAATGACTTACCTAAGATCACATTTAGGAAGGAGCAGAGCCAGGGTTGGAACCCAGGACTGGCTCCAAAGCTCACACTCTTAGGCTTATGTAGCTGTTCTCTGGACCTTTTAAGGGGGCTCTAAGTGATTTAATGATTTAATCAGCTGGACACTGCTCTGTAAAATCCAAAGCAGATAGTCAAATTCCAGATCTGATTCTGCTACAAATTCAGCAGTGTCTTCAGCCCCATCAATTCCTCCCTGGGGGCCTTGATTCTCCTCTCCAAAATGAGGGAATTGGTCTAGGGGCCCCTCTATTCCTTTCCTGCTCTTTAATTATGGGAAGTTTTTCCCCCTCTCTCTGAGAGATATGGTGGGATGAAACAGACACACTCCTGAAATCCTGCAGAACTTCGACCCTGCGCGAACAGGAGGTCCTTCTTGTTGGACGTCCACACATTGGGGTACTCGATCTTTTCCACCACAGTCTCCAAAATCTGGAGCCAGTTGAAAGTGAAGATCATTTGGAGTGGAAATCAAGCCACACCAAACAGGACAGCCCGGTCAGGGACCTGCCACCCTTCTCACCACGGAGTTTGTGAGCCCCGTCAGAGGGGGGCACTCGCTTTGTCAGCGTGCTGCCCCTGTAATTGCGATAGGCTCTTTTGTTATTAAACAGACCCAGGCGAAACAAAAGGGATACTGTTTCTTTTATGAGTAATGTGCTAACTCACCCCTGGAAAAAAAAGTTGAAGTCCAGCATAGGGACTGAGACAGCATAAGATTTATTACAAAGGTTACAGAAATTATTCCTCCTTCCCAGCACTTAAATTGTCTAATTATTCACAGCTGTTTCCAATTTTTCTCAGGTTAATTAAGGGGTGTGGGTCTTCCCCGCCTTCCAGGGATGGCCACCTGAAGCCACACGAGGCACCAGGCAGAGGAGGGTCCCTGGACCTGGACGGGGCATCCTCTGCACGGTGGCCCATCTCCGTCTGTCCAGTAGTCTCTCGCTGAGATGCAAATAAAACTTAGAAGACAAACTTCCTTTCTGCAAGTAAGGGACGCTGATGTGAATGATTACCTATAGAGGAAGCGGTCTGATTTTTCAGCCTCCTCTGGGAACCAGGGGACCTCTGATCGCCTTGGGTACTCTTGGGAGCCATGGAAGAGCATCCTTGTTGAGGTGGAGGGAACAAGTGGGTCTCTCTAGTCCCGTCCAAGCTCAACACACAGCAACAGTCAAGTTAGACCTTCCACCCATGTTCCCGCATTCCATCTACATGCTCCCCACCGCTGGTAGCCTTTATTCCCTTCCAGATCCTCCTCTGTGCCCCCCATGCACACCCCCTTTTGTCTCCTTGTCTCAGGTGTCCCATTCGGCTTTGATGTTGAGCTGGGCGAGCACAGTCATCATCTGTTCAACAAGCATTGAATGGGCACCTGCTGTGTTGTAAGCAGAGCACTGGAGTTTTAGAAAGGAATAAGATATGTCTGACTCCCTCCTGGATTGTAAGCTGTAAAGGACAGTATCTTAATCACCTTTAATTTCTCCCTGGTGCCCTGCAGAGGGGCTCTTATATAGCAGGTGCTCAATAAATACTTACTGAGTAAATCAATGCGTCAGAATACTCTAGCTGGAAGGATTTTGGTGATGTTAGCCCATCACTTTGATTAAAAAAATATTTTAAAAGCTTTTCCCTCTGAAATAAACATAACACATACTCATTTTAGAAAAAATTAGAAAATAGAGAAGAAACTAGAAATTACTTATAATGCTACCTCTAAAAACAGTTTTCATATGCGTCTTTCAAGTCCTTTTTCAAAGGATGTCATGCATACTTTTAAGTAAAACTGGGATCCTATTACTATGTTTAACTATTTGGAATTTTGTCATTATAATTTTAGATTATCAACGATCATTAAGAACACTTCCCATGTCATTAACGTCAACAAAATCATTCTTAACAAACATAACATATTCTATTATCTAGTTTTACGACAATTTCTTTTACCAGTTGTTAGACTGCTTAAAGCTGTTTTCATTTTTTTTCTTTTGCTATTGTGTATAACGCTCAACTGAACATCCAACTCTCTACAAAGAGAAAACCGAGACTCAGAGAGGGAAAGTCATTCATCCAAGGTGACCAGGCCAGTTATGAAGTTAGTGTCTCTCACCTCCAACCCCATCCTCCTATACTCATCTGTGTGATGCCAGGGCTGGGACTCTGCAAACTAATTTCTGCTTTTCCATCATTGAATGAATAAGAGGGCATATGAGAAAATGAATGTGGAAAGTTTCTCAATTGGCTGGAAAAAAATGACTTTAAATGGGCTATTTGATGGCTGAGAACTAAGTGAGCCTAGAAATATCTACTCATGACTTTGAAACAGAAGAAGAGGCTTCAGTTTTCTTCATTATGAGTTGTGAGTGGCACTTTTTTGGGTAAAATGGAACACGATATCGAAGACAACTACACAAAGATGGGCACTGGAGAGTGAGTAAAAGCAGACAGATTCTGCAAGGGAACAGACACTTGGAAGAAGGGAATGGCATAGGATGATGTTCCTGTTTATAATGGATTTTAGCCTGAAGACAGGCCACAGTGAACACCACATGAGGCAGCTGAAGTGCCAGTGGAAAACCTGCAATCTTCCTCATCTGAAGACAGGAGCACAGGGTTTGTGGCAGTCACAGCCACTGGAAAGTGAAGTGGTGGTGGTGGTGGAATTTCAGAATGAAGAGAGCTAGAGAGGGGAGCCACAATCTGTGTTTAGATTCAAATCTTTGGTGGACTAGTAAACCATGGATGTGCAGAATGGACCACAAGTAGTTCAGTCAAGGATAAAAGAACTGAAGTGAGATTTGAGCTGCTGCCCAAGAGACAGACTTGTCTGTATGAGCCTGACTATGTTAAAATTG
The DNA here is from genome assembly GCF_041296265.1 of Equus caballus. Lineage (NCBI taxonomy): Eukaryota > Metazoa > Chordata > Mammalia > Perissodactyla > Equidae > Equus > Equus caballus. Next base: position 50,446,130 of record NC_091707.1, on the reverse strand, counting down.
CCTGCTGAAACAAACAGAAAATCAACATTCTTTGGAGGAATGACAAAATCCAGGGTCTCTACAACATGATAATCACAACCTTTAGGATATAGTCCAAAATTACTTGACACACAAAGAAATAGGAAAATACGACCTATTCTTAACAGAACAGATAATTAATAGAGACTGACTCAAATATGGCAGATATGGGAATTGATAGACAAGGATTTTAAGGCAGTTGTTAGAACTGTGCTCAATGATATAAAGGAAAATATGCTCTTAATTAATAAAAAGAAAGGAAACATCAGTAGAGAAACAGAAACACCACCACCACCCACCCTTGCAAAACAAAAACCAAAAAACCTCTGAGAAAAAATACAGTATCTGAAATTGTGTAGATGTTGGTTAGAGCCATGGGAATGGATGATATTGCCTTAGATAGAGGGAGAACAGAAAGTGATGGGGTCAGGACTATGGTCTTTCCCAATCCTCATAAAATATTTTAGAACTTTTCTCAGCTTCCAGTTTCTTATTTTTATGGAAATGGTAATAGCTGCCTACACTTTCTCACCTGATGACCAAGAGATCCGTTGAGATTGGTTTATATTTTCTATTTTACAGATGAGAATAGTGAGGTTTCCATAGGAGGAAAAATAGCAGCTCTCATTTACTGAGCACACCTTGTATGCCAGTTGCTGAACTGAATTTACCTTCTTGCTCATCTTGACAATAACCTTATAAAGTATGTGTGCTTCTTGCTCCATCTTACAGCTGGAGAAATGGAGGCCCAGAGAGCTCAAGCATCTTGCACAAGATCAGTGTGCCTAGGAAAGGCTGTGGCCAAGGATGGAGCTCAAATACACACCGAGCTCTGCGGTTGGGGGTTTGAATCTGACTTCACCACTAACTAGCTGTGTTGTTGTGTGTGCCTTCAGAAGAGTTAGTGAGTGTGAGAGCATGGGTTCTGGAATTAACCTGGGTTCAAATCTAGCTACACAAACTTGGCCCTCAATTGTCTCAATTATAAAATTGGAATAGCAGTAAGACCTACCTCATAGATTTGTGGTGAGGATTAAATAAGGGAAAACATGTCAGATACTTATGACGTTGCCTGGGAGGTAATAAGGGTTCATTAAATATTAGCTATTCTAGATGAGGGCAGTAGCAGAAGAGTAGCAGATGCTGTTGCTGCCCTGCCCTTATGTCCACACTCTCCCCATTTCAGTGCACACCTGCCTGATTCCCAGCTGTCAGCACACACATCTCTTTGCCCCAGGACTTTCTCCTTATGCCTGGAATCAGCCCTAGAGGCAAGTAAGGCAGGCTGGAAGTGCTGAAGAATTAGCATCTTTTGGAAGTAACCCTCAAGTAGTGACTGACGGAAGTTGGCAGATCAATACCCCAGCTCCCTCCCTCCTTATGGGGAATAACTCAGGCGTGTATTCAGCACCATCTTCCAGAGCTCCCCATAGAACTGAACTCTGCTTGTGCAGTGGTCACATGCTTGATAACCCACCCTTCATTGGCTGCTTCCCCTCATCATCTCACTTCCCTACTCCCCCCTGTTGTTTTCTAGAATCACCTCTCAAATATATCACGTGCACTTGAATTCTTGTCTCAGGTTCTGCTTCTCTGGGAAACCCAACTAAGACAAGTAGTCATCATTTTAAAGCTCCTTCTACGTGACATCAACTGTCCTGGCGCCTGAATCAAATTCTTTCATTTTCTCTTTCAAAAAAAAAAAAAGGTTGTGGGCCATTATTATCCTCACTATATTAAAATAAGAAATTGAGACTCAGAGTGGTTATAAGATGTGCCCAGTCAGCCGTGGTGGAGGATAGAGTCCATCCCAGGTCTCTCTGCACCCAAAGCCCGTGTTTCCCGACCATGGAACGCTGGAAGTTTCTTAGGAAGAGTTTGCTGTGAGAGTGAACATGTTTCAGGACAGCGGCCATCACAAAGGAGCTGTCCGCAAGGTCTGTAGGAGCTGGGGAAGAGCGTCCTGCCTGGGGGGTTTTGTGGGTTACCCTAGGGTGCCCAAAGTGTGGCCAGGACAAGGTATTTCGTTTCAGTCCTCTTCCTGGCTCTACGGTCCTTCTTCTCACAGGGTCCACCTGGTTCCACTCAGTCTGCTGTCTCTACTTTTCCCAGTTGTGGTCTAGCAAGAGAAAGGGAAGTCCAGCCCCTGCAGGAGAGACGACAAGTCCAGATTCTGTCCGGTCAAGAGCAAGACAGGATGGTGTCAGGGCAGGACAGTGGGCTGGGTGTCTAGGACACAGGTTGTAGTCCAGACTTGGGCTCCTCTTAAGCTGTAAGACCTTGAGTAGGTTTCAACCCATCTCTGAGTTTCTATTTTCTCAAATGGGAAATGAAAAGTTTTGGTCAAGTTACGTACATGAATGACCTGAGGGCTAGTAACGTAAATGGGTGAAGTGGGCCAAGTATGAGACAAAAGGGAGGGTGGAGGAGTGCAGCTCAGTGGCCTAAAGGCATTAAAAAGAAAATGCTGTACATGCTGGACAAAGCTTATTTTTCATTAGAGATGGCCCTTGGACTTCTTGTTTGAGACATTTGGGCTAACTGCCCTCGAAATCTTTTGACTTTTTGAGTTCTTCATTACATACCGTAGATGCCAGCATTTAGATGGAATCATGCCTTTGCAAATGTGTTTCCTGTAAATAAAAAGTCAATGTTTTGAACAGCTGCATGAGGAATGACCTAGAAATAGCACCCTAACAGTCCTCCGGCCACGTGGCTCCTCTGCTCAAAATCCTTTACCCATTCCACAATTTATTGAGAGCCTACTGTGTGCAGGCACTTGCTGGGTGCATCAGGGACCAAACCAAAGTGCCAGGCCTCATGGGGCCTGCCTGCTGGCGAGGGACAGAGACAAGACATGGATAAAACCCACCTCATAATGTCAGGTAGTGATGAGTACTCTGAGGAGAAAGAAGTGGGGCGAAGGCGCAGAGTGTGGGATGGATTTTTACGTATGGAGGTCGTACTGAGGAGGCGCCCTAGGGGCAGAGACTCAGAGGATGAGAAGGAGCGAGTCAAGCGACCCTCCACGGAAAGGGGGAATTGACCGCATAATGCGGCGATGCCTGACTTTGCCTTTCAGATGAAGCCCGAGTTCCTGAAATTGGTATTCCACCAGCCATGCTGGACCACGTGAAGTCTGCACCCAAATCATGCTGTTCTCTTCCCTTCTGCCACGTCTGCTCTGGCTCACGCTCGGGGAGCCGGGGGTGAGCCCCCCAAAGGCTCTGCCCCCGTAGGGTGGGGAAGGGATAGGGAAGGGGTGAACCGATCGGGGAGGCGATCGCCCTCAGCAGTTCCAGGCAGCTGGGCTGGACACAAAGCCCACATGGCGACTGAGAGGATGCACAGGTGAAAAAGACCGTGGCAGCATCAGCTTCCGTGGGACCCACCAGGCCACACTGCGCATGTGTTGGCTTGTTGGCCTCATCTTCACCATGCCTGCTTTCTATCCCCAGCGTTATATTTCTTTTCAGGGTTTCTCCAGTGGGGTGCTATGGTCAAGTTACACTGAGGAAAGCTCCATCCTGGATGTCCCCTATGGAGATTCACTGTGACCTTTAGCATGATAAATGCTCTGAGAAGTCCTGTAATAAAGAAATGTGCAGAGCTTTACGTTGAACTGGCGTTTTCCAAACTATTGGACAGCAGAAGTCTTTCTCCACTGGCCATCTATTACATTCCCTCAGGAGCCCTGCTGCGCAGCGTCTGCAGGCTTACTCCCGGGGACGACCGAGAGCCAGGGTCAATGGCAGTCATCAACAGTTGAACTTTAGTTGGGGGGGGGGGTGGTGATTATTTGAACCCATGTACTTTAAATTTTGACCTCTGTTAGAATCGCCACCAAAACCCCCCTGGTACACACCGAGTAGAAAGCATTATTCTTATTTTAAATAAGACCTATAACGGTATATGAAAAGAAAACATAAATGATTGAATTTGGGCTACATTCCCTTTTGATTTTTTTCTTCTGTTCTGTCATTGTCGCTGGTAAAGCCTAGCCAGTTGTCCCACTCAGTGACAGCGAGATTCCACTATGTACCTGGTGGCAGGCTCTGAAAGGCAGGTCCGAGGTCCAGGACATGATGGGGCCCCCTCCAGGAGCAGCTTAGGTGGGAAAAAGGGCGTGAATTCAAGGAAATCTTCCCAGAATGTTCCCCTGCCAGCAGTAACTGTCACTAGATTGGAACCACTTTAAAGGCAGGATCTGTGTCAACTCATCTCTGAGTCACGCAAGGCCTGGCACACAGTAGGTGTACAGTAAAGTTTTGCTGAATGAGTGATTCCCTCTCTGGCTTTCTTTTACATTATTACTTCCTTAACACTCCATTGTTCCCTCACTCCCTTGTTATGAAATATTTAGAATGGGCTACTGTGCGCCAGCCTTGGTGCTGGGGATGACCAACACGTAACCTCTTCCCCAAAGAGTGCACCGTTCAGCTCTTTCATTTTCTTTTCATGTGAGGGGTCCCCTCTAGCTCTGAATTCTTCATCTCTAAGATTCTCTAATTCTCTCATTCGAACACTCTGTTATTCTAAGATTCCATGACTCTATGACTTCTCTTCATGAGCCCTGGACATCTGCCTTTATTTTGGATACTCTCTTGGACAAGTTATCTAAATAGGAATCTTCTCAGTTCATTTATTTGTGAATGTGTACCAAGCGTCGATGAAGAGGTCACCTCTAAGAAATTTGTAGATTCAGTTCAAGGTCAATTGAAGCTAACCGTATTAAAGCAAGATCTTATCTCTCCCCATGAAATATTAGCCATTCTTTTTGTAAAAAAAGAATTAGGCCAAAATAGTTCACATAAAGAAAAAAAAAAAAGACTTCATTGCTGCATATATTTACGCACATGCTCATTTGGTGGTTTCTCCTCTTAATTATGAACAGGAGGCAAAGATCCAGGGTCATGCAGAGGGTATGTTGCGTATGGACTTGGTCACGGGCAAAGTTCACAGAAGGTAGCACCTGAGAACTGGAAGGAAGCAGAGAGACCACTGAGTCTGTCCCCCACTCACCCAAGGTCGCACAGGAGGTCGAGAGCACAGAGCACCCCCGAGCTGGTTCCCGCCTCCGGCTCCAGTGTTCTCCTTGCATCCTGACGCTAGCCAGGCAGTGGGAGGACAATCGGAGATGGAATTAGGACATGGAAGGCACAGACCCTCTGTCTCCCTGGGCGTTGGCTATCACTGAGAAGATAGCTTGGTGGCCTCTGCATGAGGATGACAGTGTCACATGGTAGAGACACTCTGGGCAGGAACTCCACTGGGTTTATAGCAAACTCTCCACCTTGTGTAGGCTTGGGCCAATCACTTCCCCTCTCTGAATCTTGATCTTTTCAACTCCAAATTAAGGATGTAGAAATCAATGATCTCAAAAGCAAATTGTAATGAATGCCCGTTTATGTTCATGGGGGCTATTTCAAATACTATGTAATCTACCTATAAACGTGAATACATTATAGACAAGGCTGAAGTCCATTTTGACCCCTCTCCCAATCCACTCCTGGTGCCTGTTCCACTTTACAGAAGAAACCATATCAGCTTGGTTTGTATCCATGCATTTATATACCCCACAGATGCTGTATAATCTCATCTCCTGTGTGTTTGCTTGTATGGTTGTCGTTGTTCTTGTTTCTCTGTTTTTACCATTCTGCACTTAGCGTTCACTCAATAGAACATGGAGAGGGTTCTGGGCATAGCCCTGAGGACGCCCAGCAGTGCCCACTTTTGTGCTCTGGGGGCCAGCTGCACACTGTACAGAAGCTCAAGCTGGGTGACTGAATGAGGAGAGACCAGAGAGACGGCATGTGGAGGAGCATTCAGGTGCCAGATGCGTCAGTGACCAGCTGGCAGAGCGACCCTTGCCGATGCCATGTGGAGCAGAAGAACCAGCCGGCCGAGCCCTGCCTGAATTCCTGACCCACAGAATTATGAGAATAATAAATCGATGTTCTTTCAAGTGCTACAATTTGGGGTAGTTTGTTACGCAATGATAGATCATTGAAACAGAAATGTTGATAATTTTGCAGGTCTTTTCCCAAGTTCTTTTTAAAAAAATTTTATTGAAGAATAATTGGGAATAATTGACAAATATAATTGTGTATATTTAAAGTATACAACCTGATGATTTGATATACATACGCATTGTGGAATGATTACCAAGATCCAGCCAATAGACACCTCCGTCACCTCACACAGGTAACTGTGTGGCGGAGGTGAAAATGCTTAAGATCGCTCAGCAACTTGCAGGAACTCAGTGCCGTATTATCAACTATAGTCACCACGTTGTACATCAGATCCTCAGAACTTCTTTTTATATCTGAAAATGTGTCCCCTTTGCCCTACCTCACCCCATTTCCCCTCCTTCTAAGATCTTACTGTGTTTTGTGCGTGGTGAGCTGGTCCTTCTGAAGCTTGACTCCCTTGTTCTCCTTGAACACGCATTTTCTCTCTCCTTTTTTAAGTGTCACTATCTCCGAGCCATCCTTTGACATTAATGATGCTTTAGAGGAAGGATCTGAGCCCTCGCGTGTTTCAGCCACTTGTCTTGGGTGGGACGGTGGACTGGCATTTAAAACTTCCTTCTCCGAACAGCTTTATGCAGGAGTCAGGGAAGACGCTGTAAAGGGCTGGAGGGTTTCACTTTGCATCTGCCCTGTATACGTCATGTAACATTGAAACAGCACTTTCCGGATGTAAAAGTAATATATACTCTCTGGAGAAGAATTGTAAAGGCATAAAATCATAAATAAGTAAACAGATGGAGAGGTAGATAGAGACCTCTTGTCACTCTACATCTCTAGGATAGGGAATATTGTCCTTTGGCCTATTTTCCCTCTAGTCTGTTTTCTAAAGAGTGGACACACACACAAGACACACACGCACGCATCTGTTTTACACAGTTGCAGTCATTACAGAGGCACCGTTTTGTCTCTTTTTCTTCACTTTACTTTGTAAATGTTTTTCCTGTTTCATTAACAATTCTTTACAGATGTCAGTTTTCATAGCGGCCTCATGTTGGATCACCGTGCTTTGCTCAGGCGACTCTCCGGCAGGCAGGCTGCTCCCAGTGTCTCGCTCTCATGAACTCTGTAACGAACGTCCTCACGTTTTAATGCTTGCAACTCTGGCTCGGAGCAGCCCTACCCCTGGAAGTACAAGGTCAGGTGCCAGAGGGCATCTTCTGAGAGCAATTCGGAAACTGACCTCATTGATGATTCCAATTTTGATAAGAAAGAAGCTGATATGAATTGAGATTCCCAAGAGGAATTCCTTCTGGCGTCTGCCCCTCCCAGGTTGAAGCTGTTTATTTTGAATTCCCAAATTCTTCCTCACCAGCACGTTATCCAGGGGTCAGGATTTTTTGGGGCCTCTGTTGATCCCTTTATACACACCTTCAGTGGGAGCTTGTTTCTATTGGCCGATGGTAAGATACCCCGTGAGTCTTAACCAGGTTATTCCACTAATCACTGTGGGTGGGTGGGCGTCCTCTCCCCGTCTCGGCCTCAGATTCCTCATCAGTACATGCTCGGCTTTGACCAGACCCGTCTCCGCCCACCCCCGGTCTGAGCACCTACCTTGTGCCAGGCACTGAACTGATGGCTTTATGTGCATTGTGTCTTTTATTTTTTTATTTTTATTATTGTTTTTTTTTTTGGTGCAGAAGATTGGCCCTGAGCTAACATCTGTGCCAGTCTTCCTCTATCTTGTATGTGGGACACCACCACAGCGTGGTTTGATGAGCGGTACGTAGGTCTGCACCCGGGAGCCAAACCCATAACCCCATGTCACTGAAGTGGACATCTGGAGCTTAACCACTACACCACCAGGCTGGCCCCTTAATGTGCATTGTGTCTTTTAAACCACACTATTATTAACTCCTTTTATAGGTGACAAAACTGAGGCCAAGAGAGTGTAAACTGTAGCCACAGCTCCTTAGGGGCGTGTCCACTGTCCAGTGGTAAGGTCTAGTCACTGTATCCAGGGGGACATAAATGTCCATGGGATTCAGGTTCCACTCATACCTACTCATATTCACCAAGGGCCCCCTGTGTGTCATGCGCATGTAAAATGCCTTTCTCATACTTCTTCTATAAACCTCACAACAATTCCGTGAAACAGTATTATTATTCCCAGATGAGGAAGCTAACATTCAGAGCAACGAGGTGACTTGGCCAAGGCCACACAGCCGGGAAGGAACAAGAGAGAGTTTCACTGCAATTCTGCTGCTTTCAAACACAGGCCTCCTTCCTGCCGCGTTCAGGCCCGTGGGAGCCACGGACAGAACAGGTTCACGACCTCTGGCCACCGAGGCAGGGCCCATCCTCTGCTCCGGTCTCTGCCCACGTCTGAACCACATCTGGATCGACGCGGCCTCGCTCTGCACTCCCTGTGCCCCCATCGTCCCATCCTCTGGCTGCCAACTTACTTTCATTTCCGCCATATTTGAAGCTTCCTCCTGTTATTAAAAACCGCCTCTCACTCTCTGCCATTTCCTTTCCCCTCCTCTTACAAAATACAAAACCAGAAATGAACTCAACACAGGAGTCCGTAAACACGCCGGCTTGGCTCCTTCTGAGGCTCCGGGTTCCTGGACACGATCTTGAATCCTAATTAAGCCTTTAGAGAAAAGCTTGCTGCTGGCAACGGGGCTGGGGAGAAATAGTTTCCATCACGCAGTCTCTGGAATTGGAATTGGCCAGAAGGCCGTTGCTCGCCGCTCTCGGTACCTAATGGGCAGACTCTGAAATGTTATTAATCTAAGTGAACCGTGCGAGACACAGGGAGGGAGCGCGAATCGAGTTATTTGATTTGAAGAAAGGAAACCAGGCAAGAACGTCCTGTATGCGCGGCGTCCTGGATCCCCTGCAACAGGCCGTTAGATGAGAAAGACGTCTGTGGCATGTGGCGCAGATTTAATGAAACTACAAGATAAATTGGGGAGCTCAGGCCAAGGTGAAAACACAGGGCTCCCGACACACTCCGCCTGGAGCCCGGGGGCCCCGGGGACGGTGAGTGAGCACAAATGCATTCTTGACGGCAGAAGGGGAGAGCGTGTGATGTAATTACCAGGCAGCGCTGGGGCCGCCCACGCGCTCCAGGCCCGTCTGGCCTCGCAGCAGCACAGCCCTGAGCCAGGAGGGCGGCCATCTTGTTCCAAAGGAGAAGAGCCTGGCAAACGTCCGGGATCTTGTGCACCTGGAGGCTGCTCCTGGGTTCTCTGGGTGTGCCTGACTCTCCATCCCTCCACACCTCTCCCTGGCACCGTCTCAGCACCCTCCATGATTGATCTAAGCCAGTTGCAGCAACCTCACCCCCTGTGCCAGTGATTGGTCTAGATCTGGGCATGTGGCCTAATCCTGGTCAAGGACATGTGAGAGGAAGTCTGATGGGAGAGGGGTGGTTCAGAGACAGATTTTCTTTCCTGACGACAGACAAGACTGGCACGAGGAGAAAACTCTTTTGCCTCCTCCTGTCTTTCCTACGTCATAGGATATAGGGGCAGGATGTGATGCCTGGAGCTTTGGCAGTCATCTTGTGATTGTGAGGTGAGACATTCTATTTTATTTTTATGTAGAATAAGTGCTTTACAAATATTAACTAATTTAATAATAACACAGTTAATATCCAACATCCTGAGGATGGCAGAACAAAGGATAGACAGAATCTGGGTCTTGATGTCATTGTGAAGTCCTTCCAGACTTCTTGTCCAGGAAGTATTAAAGTCTGGGTATTAGGTATTCTATTTCCTGTAGCCGAAAGCCACTGTAGCAGGGGCTACCAGATGCTATCCAACATCCATTCCCACCTTATTTAGCTACAGGTCTCTGACACGCCCCAGGGCGGATTACTACTCAGAACAAAGACTATATTATCAAACCTTTTTTTTGCAGCTAGAGTGGCTACAAGACTAAGTTCTGGCCAATAAGATGTAAGTGAAAGCTTCATGTGGGACTTCTGGGAAGGCTGTTTAGAAGGAGCTGGCTCTGCTAGCAGTCTGCCTCTTTTGTCCTACTTCCTTTCATTTGCCCTGCTGCCAGGAAGGCAAATGTGAAGGCTGGAGCTCCAACAGCACCCTTGGACCATGAGGTGTCGTTGAGCATGGGAGTCACATACACAGGTGAGTGGAACAGAAAGGAGTCTGGGTTCCTGGGGACCCTGCAGACCTCCTGGACCAGTCCAGGACTGCCCACTCCTGGACTTCTTTTCTGGAAGAAAATAACTTCTTGTGTGTTTAAACCACTGTTATTTTGAGTCTTCCGTAACTGAGAGAGGAACCTAATCCTGATGCTGAACCAAAAGCTAGCCTGAGAACACTTTGCTTAAAACCTCTACAGGCTTCCCACCATCCTAAGGAGAAAGCTCTGTGTCTCGAGGCCTGTGCCACTGGCCTTTCTGGCCTCAGCTGCAACCAAAAAATTCCAGCTCATCCTTGGAGACTCAGGTCAAAGGTCAGCAGAACCTCTGAGAAGCCTCCTTGATCCCTTCTGGCAGGGGATCCCTGGCTCCTGGGTCCCCACTATCTTGCCCATACCGCTGCACTGGCAAGTTTTGCGTTGCTGTGGAACTTTCCAGATGATGATCGTTGGTCTTTTTGTCAACGTCATGGGGCCAGCCGTGCGAGCCCTGCCTCTCGTTCTCTGCAGAGGAAGCCGAGGCCCAGGGAAGGGCCAGCTGGTGGAGATCACACAGCGGGGACAGAGCCGGCGCTTCCAGCTCTGGACCTAGCCTTTCCATCCTCCATCCTCTCATTTGATTAGACGGGAGGAAGGAGGGGAGTCATTCTATCTGGCAGCTTCTCTTGGCATCACACTTGAGGAGGGAAAGGAGGATTGGAAGCCGTCAAGTTGAGCTTCTTGGACTCTGGGTAGAATTCTCTTCCTACTAGAGGACCCAGCACGGGCTGCCCCGAGGGTCACCCCAGGGTCAGTTGCTAGGGCCCTCACAGCATCGCTGGCGGGGGTCTTAGGTGCGGTGACCCCCTGCCAGGTCTGGCCCAGGGCAGAGTCTGAGACGGGCGTGGAGAGGGCCCCGAGTCGCGGCCAGGTGGGAACCAGGGCAGGGCGGGGGGAGAGCTGGGCTCAGGTTATGGCCTTTAGGAAAACCAGGGCTTGGGGTCATTCTGTCCCTCACTCAGTGGAGCTGGTGGCGGTGGGGTCAGACGACAGAGCACTGTGTGTCCAGGCTCTGCAGGACTCTTGGTTTCGAGCCTCGACTCCATCACGGACCGGCCATGCGACAGTGGGACAATTAAGTGTGCTCCTTGTGCGTTATGTTCCCCATTTGTGCAATTAGTGAAGTCATTCCACCAAAAATAACGAAGCTCCCAGTACCGGCCAAACGCGGCCCTAGACGTGGGAGAAGATGCTGGCACACAGCAGGTGACACGACACACTTTTTCTCTATGGAGGTGTCATTCGAGAGAGAGGGTTGGGGGAACCGAGAATCGATACGTAAACAAATGCAGAGAATTGTCTGGTGAAGATAAGGCTACAGTAAAAATAAGGCAGGTCGGGGGCTAAATCTGCGTTAACTGACGTTGGTTGGCCAAGCGCCGGTCACACTTGTATTTGCTTGTCCCCTGCCCGTCTACCCCCGAGGGATGAGCAATCAGAACAGAGGCCAGGTGTGATTCATCTCTAGGATTGTCTAGGACAGATTTCCCAAGTGTTTTGCATAGAACCGTCTCTAGGTTATGAGCACAAAAAGGGTTTTGTGGTCAAAGTCTGGGAGGCACCAAGCTAAATAAAAGAAAAGAGATTTTTGCTGCAGGACTTCTCAGAGCCTTTACAGGCTAAGGGGCATCGTGACTCTCTGAGGTGAGCTGGGGCAGGGAGCAGCTGCCTACAGCAGGCAGCAGTTCCCAAACTAAATGTGACTAGGGAACCACTTTGGGGCAGAGCATCTTGAGGCACCAGTGTTCCAAGGAACCCACTTTGGGTGTCATCTTTGGTTTGGATGTCATCTTCCCGGGCCCTCGTCCAGGGCAAAGTTAGGCAGTGGTACCTGGGGAATGAGGGAGGGAGGTCACCGAGGACTTGCTGAGATCCCCACCCACAGTCCAGGGGCTCTCCTTCTTTCCTGAGGTACCACTCCAGAGACGGGCTGCTCTCCAGGTCAGGAGACAGGCTGTCCCTGGACCAGCCACGGGGAGGTCACTCTAAGCTGATTGACAGGAACTTCCCCAAGATGTGGCAGCAGCTGCAATGCCCCAACTTCACAGGGTGGCTGGTAGGGGTGGAGCCAAGCGGGCTCTCAGAGTCTTCCCACTCCCCCGGTCTGTGGGGCTCCAGGCCCCTTGGACCCCACACCCCCCAAGAGAGCTCGCAGCCTTCACACCCTTCCCCTTGGTGGAGTTGTGACAGGGCTCCCTGGTCTTGGGAGCCAGCCCAGAGTCCTTCCAGGCCTTGCTGGCTCCGAGGCTAATCTTGAAGGCTGGGCCTTGGTGGCTGGGACCCAGGGTTCTGCTGAGTGATGGATGAACCCTTGTCTCTGGGAGCTGAGCATCGTACATCTGGAGCCAGAGCAGAGATTTTCCAGGCTCCTGGGTGCCTCTGGGGCCACCCTGAGCTGAGCCCTGGGGGCCAGGGAGAGGCCTCTGGGTGGAGGAGCCAGCCTTGGATCTCTGGGACGCCGTGATGGGGTCTCTGGCTGCGCAAGGCCAGGAATGGGACCAAGGTTCAGGACCCCTGGGAGGAGGGGCTCCTGCAGCTCCCCTGGGCTGGAGGAGGCTCCTGAGAGGCCCCTGCTGGGGCTGATCCTACCTCGGGCAGTATCTTGAGCATCACTCAGGGCCCAGTGGAGCCCCTGGCCTCAGCTTTGGGGCTCTGGGGGAAAGGCCCCCTATAGATGTGAGGGTTCTGGGTCTCACTTGTCCCTGAGGCTCTGAGGAATGAGCAGGTTCCGCTGAGAGAGGCTTTAGGCTCGGGGAGAGACAGGGCCACCTGGGCAGGTGTATGGAGCTGAAGGCTTCTGCTGGCTTTCCTCTGAGCACAGGAAGACCTACTCCCAGCCTCCCTTGCAGTTCGACTGGAACGAATGGAACAAAGAGGAAGTCACGCACTACTTCTCAGCCCGCCTCAGAAACATCCTGCCTGCCCTCAGCCCTCCTGCCCCCTTCTACTGCAACCTAGGAGGGTGCATGCTGAGTCCCCCGTTTGAGCACAGCCGCCCAGGAGGCCGCCCAGCCCCACGAGACTGTGATGTGTGCAGGGAACAAGGCTTTAGCGCATCAGGCCCCTGGGACATGGTGTTTACTCCTCACACCATGCAGAGGTGCTGTCCTCCTTGTCCCAGCGAGGCCCGTCTCAGGGGGTGTCCAGGGTGACAGGGAGTCACCGAGGTAGCGTGGCTGGGGCTTGGGACTCATTCTATTCACTGACCTCGGGGAGAGCAGCACACGACCCAGGAGAAGCCGTGTGGCTTTGAGGTTTGACGGCCCAGCTTTGGTGCAAACTGGCTCTCTCTTGCTCTGTGTGCCATTCATGGGCAAGTTACCCACCCTCTCTGAGCCTGTTTCCTCTCCCCTGAGGGGAGCACAGTGACCCCAGGTCTTAGCACCACTGTAGAAGGAAAGGAGACTGAACAAATCAGGAAGCCTTGTGCCTCACGTGTCATAGGTGCCCGGTAGAAGTAACCCTCTTCCCCCCGATCAGGTAACGCTTTAAGAAGGCTTACCATTCCTTCCTTTGTCCCTGCAACAATATTTATGAAGCACCTACTATGTGCCAGATTCTGCCCCCAGCTCAGACGATACCACGGGGAGCACGATGGACAGAATTCTCTCCTTCATGAAGCTGGCATTCTGTTGGGAAAAGACAGATGATCGAGGACACCTGTGAGTCCCAGGCACGCGGTGTGTGCATGTGCACGTGCGTATGTGTATTTGTGTGCAGAGGCGTGTGTGTACACACACGTGGGGGGCACAGTCCCTGGAGGACCAGCACAAGGATTTCCACGTCCTCTAGCTCTGAGATCCCTCTCGCTTTCTGAGCCCCAAGGAGAGAGGAGTCGGGGCCGGAAGATGCAGGAGAGATTCTGTGGGACAGCAGCACCAGCACCACTCAACGGGGCCTGGGTGACAAATGCAGCCGCAGGTCGGGGCAAGGAGCCTTTTCACGTGCTCTGCGTGAGCCCCAGGGGCACCTGGAGACTCCAGTGGCTCGTGGAGGGCAGAAGCTGCCCAAGCCCCCACTGCTTCCGTGTGATGTTTTGATGAACTAGGTGTCAGTGAAACCGAAACATGACAATCTCTCCAGGAGCGCCTGCTGTTCCGAGAGGGAGAGGAAGGGCTCTGCAGAGTGTGTTCTGGGCTCTGCCCAAACTGGCATGGTTGGAAGACATGTCTTTCTTCCCCTACTCTTTTTTTTGGACCCCAAACACCAAGTGCGTGTAACCTTGGGAGACACAGCAGCTCCATTAAGAGGAATGGAATATCCACAGCGGAGTCACCCCAGCCCCCGTTGGCCACAGAAGGAAACGTCCGTCTCTCAAGAACCAGGCGTATTCTGACTTCAGATCTGACAGTTCCTGCAAATGAAGCTGGAACATGCAATCGTGGGGGGCGGGTTCCAAGCACTTCTGTCAGTGCAGAAACAGTGTAGCGTGATGGGCAGGCCATGAGCCCTGCCAGCCCAGGACTTTTGTCATGTCCCTCAGCATATTCCCAGCTGCCCATACCATGAGTGGCACAAATCAGGAGCTCAAAGGATGCTCCAATCAATGAACGAATGAGTGAATCTGTTTTCTTGCTCATAACAACCCACGAAGTAGGTACAAATATCCCAATTTTCCAGTTGAAGAAACCAAGCTCAGTGAAATTGCATAACTTGCCCAAATTGACACAGCAAGATGATAGAAGAGCTGGGGTTCGAATCCTGGCCTGACCCCAGAGGCGGTGTTTTTTTTCATGATGCTGTGTGTCGCAGGGGATTCAGAGAAGCGAAAAGCCTTTCCTGCTTCGGGGAGCTTGAGATTCCATGGATCCCTAAGACCCGGCCGTGGAACGTGGTGTTCACTTGCTCGCTGGTGCTAGCGTCAGAGCAGCTAACATCCATCGGACACCTACTGCGTGCAAGCACTGTGCTTGGTCCTTATCTCATTTAGTCTTCACATGGCCCTGTGGGGTTGGTCCTGTTAGCGTCCCTCAGCCGTTTGTTAGATAAGGAACCGAAACTCAAGAGGTCCAATGACTAACCACAGGAATAGCTGGTGAGCTGGAGTCAGGACAGGAATCCAGGTCACCCCGCTCAAGCACCCCTCGCCTTAGCCAGAGACTGTGAAGGAAGTGCAGCAGGGTGATAAGAGAAGGCCAGGTCAAGTTCACCTGGCCAGCGAGAGGGCCCCTGGAGGACATGGTTATCAGCAGGGTCTTGAAGACTGAGATGTGGGGCTGGGGGGGGGGGGGAGGTACACAGGATGACAATGGGCAGCAGTGGATTTTGGGGTCCTGTGGAGTCACGGGCTTTGAGGAGAGCCCAAGGGAGGAGCCCCAGCCTCACTCTCCTGAAGGGACAAGTACCTGCGATTAATCCTTCTACTTGGATTAATTTCCTTTCTGCTATGAAAAAAGGATAAGTGTGCCAAGGAGCGTGTTGGCTTGCTCATCTCAGATGGTCTAAACATTTTCACATTCAGAGGCAGCTCTCGCGTGTACACCAGCAGCCAGGCAGCAGGTCCTGCTCCCCTAATTCCCAGACCCCAGAAGCTATGCGGTCTTGGGCCATGTCCCCCTCCTTTCTAAGCCATTGACCCCTTGCCTGCAAAATGCAAGATCCACATGCGTACCTGCAAGGGTTATTGGGTCGGTGAAATGAGAGCAAATTGACTGGATTCCCGTCTCTTCCCCAAACAGCACAAGAACAGCAAAAAGCACACTGTAGATGCTGAAGTCAGATTGCTTGGGACTTACTGGCCCTCCACCCTTGGGCTAGATGCCAACCTCCCTCGGTCTCCCCATCTGTCACATGGGGCCAGCAGGAGACTCTCTCAGGGGTTATGGTGAAGACCTAGCAGATAGTGTCTGCAGAGTGGTTAACAGAGTGCCCGACGCACAGAAGGAAGCAAGGAACGTGCGCTGGTCCCGTTCTCAGCCACATTATCAGTATCAGGAGTTGTAATGAAATATTTCACAGCGTGAAATGCCAGACTCTCCGATGGCCCTCTGTTGTTGCACTTGCTATTTGCTTTGCACAGAATGCCCCTGCCCTTAAATCCACTCAAGTCTCTGCTAACGTCATTTACCTGGACTCCTCACCAAGAACCCCCGACTGACATGTGTCCCCACAGCCCGTGTCCCCATCTCTGTCTTAGCACAGGCTGCATCTGTCGTCTCTGAGAGCCCCCATCTTCTCTAAGACCGTGGCATCCAGATGGCAGGGACAGTGTCTGAGCACCCTGGACCCCAGAGCCTGGCATGGTGTGTGTGCTCAGTCACCCTGTGACATCAAATATGCAACGTGCTTTCCTCAGTGCCATCTCATCACATCCCCCAACAACCTGTCATCTTCCTTGTCAATAAGATATGGTGAATAAAGCATGTTCTAATTGGCTTTTTTTTTTTTTGAAAAAGTAATTGAAATGAGTTGAACAGATTTTGCATTGAAAATGATTGGAAAACATATTATTTTGTTCGTGCAGATAACCGAATATGAAAGAGACCGTGAAAAGGTGTGACCTGCTGTGGCAGTTCAGCCCATTCCTTATTTGATGGCCTCAAGGCTTGAAATATTTTTGAGTGCATTGCCTTCTGGGGGAAAATGGATCTTAACATGCTGGACAACTTTTTCCGTAAGATGATCCCCATTTTATAGATAAGGCTGTTGAGGTTTGGAGAAGTTAGGGGACTTGCCACCCCCTGGTGAGTGATGACAGTCCCGGATGTCTGCCTGAGTTCACACTCTGAGCTGCTTGGCCTGCCATGTCTGCTCTTAACGAGGCTGGATCAGCCCCTCTGTGTAGACCCGCGGAGGGGGCCGTCTGCGCAGGCAGCCGGGGCTGGGAGCTGGCTCTCCGGCAGGGAAGTTACCAGAATTGCTCCCATTTTCATCTTGATCTGGCACATCTCCCTAGGGAACTAGTCTCACTCATCTCAGGACCATCGCTGCAGGCCAAGTGTTTCCAGAAAAATCCACAGACGTGCCGTGGACCCTTCCCAGAGGTTTCTGAAGTCACTAGAGCTCGGCATTTCCAAGAGGGTCTGATAAGGCGCAGGGGCGGGCAGGGGCAAGTTTCCCAGCCTCAGGAATATTTAAACCTGGTGGAGCTCTTTCTGTGGGATCCCCTGTGGGCCCTGGAAGCGTTGGAGGACGTCCCTGCTCCACCTCCTCTGGCCGTTGGCCCCGACTGTGCCTGCCGCGGATGGACGGAGACTCGGTTTTCCCGGCCCCTCCCCCGCCCCAGCGCCCCCTCAGCAGCACTTGGAGACACCTGCAGTGCATAAGCAGCCGCTCCCACCCGACCTGACAAGCCTTCTGCCTGGCGTCACTGCCCTTCTCGAGACACCTTCGGACATTCGTCTGGAGGAAGCGCCTCCCTGTCACAGCCCCGTTTCCTCGCGCTCAAGCCAGGATCGGATGCTAAATCTCGGGTTGACGTGACACTGTTTATAATACTTCGCAGTGACTCCCAGGGTTATCCGGTGCTCACCAAGCCCCCCTCGTGCCTTTCATTTCAGCTCTGAAATATGCACTGGGAGCAGGGGGCAAAGAGCTGGGAGAGGAATCCTGATGTGGCCCTCCAAATGCACAGCCAGCCAAGGTTTGAGGTGTCAAAGGGACAGTGGGCTCAGGTTCCCACCACCAACCCCCACCCCCTCTCATGGCCAGAGCCGTCGGGAGTGAGGAGGACAGGAGGGCTCAGAAAGAGCTGAGGAGTGCGGTCACCCAGCATGCAGCCTCCTGGAGGAGTGGGCAGCCCAGAGGGAAAGGGGGGGCAACCTGAAGACCAAAGGGCAGGAGGCAGGGAGGGGGAGAAGACGCCCTAAGGAGGAAAGAGACTTTAGCATGATTCGTTCGTTCATACACGCATTGTTCATGCATGCATGTGTTTATTCAAAAAACACTTATGAGCATCTACTACACAAGGCTTTGCATATAACCAGCCCTGCCCCACAGCATGCTTGTGTTAAATGCTCCCACGCATTGACTGCTTTCTCTGTACCAGGCACTGGGCTAAGGGCTTTGTACACATTTGCTCATTTAATCTCCATATCAAGCGTTGGGTCATTTTACAGATGAGAAAATGGAGGCACAGAGAGGTTAGTAAGCTCCTCACGGCCACACAGCAGTGGCGAATCCTGGAATAACATTCAGGTCTGTCTGAAACCCCTAAGCCTGTGCTCTTAGTGCTGCGCCATACAAACTGAGAGAGGTTCCAGCTTGCCCGAGACACAGGTGGAGAGCAGAGGAAGTGGAGCAGAGGTGGGAAGAGACATTGGCATTGCTGCCCCGGGTCTCAGAGGAGGCACCCAGTCCAATTCTGAGGGCTCGGCCCTGCCACGGCTTAGGGTCTGCGGCTGTGTCCACTCTTGCCAGAGTCTGACCGCATGCTGCTGAATTGAAAGCTTCAGCTGTTGTTTTTGGCACCAGAGATCCAACTTGATTTGACTTCTCGTTGGTAGTTCTGGCATATCTTGTGAGGTTTTCTTTTTAATGAAGAGATTAAAAGTCCCAGTATGTTACGTATCTTTTCAGGCAAAGTCCATGATTAGGAACGGAGCCATTGCCAGGGTCCAGACCATGCTGAGGGATCCAGCTGCCTCCTCAATTAACCCTCTGAGGAGGCGCTCTGGTCCCCATTTTACAGAAATCCAGGGCAGCAGAGAGGATTGTCCCAGGCCACTCGCCTAATAAATCATGTTATTGTGGCTGCCATCGATTGGGCATCTATGACGTGTGGGGCCCTGAACCAGGCAGTTTCTCTCCATTCTAATTCTCACAGTGCCCTGAAGGTAGGAGGATCATGGTAATTTTATAAAGGAGGGAACTGAGGTTCACAGTGGTCAGACAGTCGGGCTATGAACTGGAATTTGGCCTCCAAGGGTAAAACTTTTCACTCTGGACTGCGGTTGCTTCCATTTCCTTTACTGCACACTTTGTACAAGCTGTGTTCTTTAACTCGGGATTTTTTGTTAATAAATTTTGGGTTGCTTCTATCCTGCTCTCTGCTTTCTCCTTTGTTGCTTCAATGGTTCGGCTGGTGTGTGTTGAGCACCTTCTATGTGCCAGGGCCTGTGCTGGGCACTGGGGAGGAAAAGGCAGGAAGACACACACTCCAGTCTCAAGAAGTTCACAGAAATGGGAAGACGAACAAATCAATCATTTGTAAGCTGTGCTCTTGCGGGAGGTGTAACAGGGGTATCACCGGGTAGACTTTCAGCCTCCCCGCTCTGCAAAACCAGAATATCAGTAGATTTGCCCCTGGCAGCGGGCAGGATTAACAAGTGCGGGGACATAGAACACTAAGCATGATGCCTAGCTTGTGGGGATCTTGTGGGCGATCTTGGTAGGAATGGTGCAATGATATGTTACCCTTCCCAGAGAAATGGTAGGATTGTTTTTTCCCCGAAGAAGCACAAAAATGTTTATATATTAAATGTTAATATTTATATACCATGGGTAGAATCATAGCAGATCGTAATTAGGAGGGCCCTAGAAGAGCCAAAGATCATCTGGTCAACCTCCCTGGTCCTGCTATATTACATGTCACTGTCTTTAAAAAGTTTCAGCATAGCCAGCCTGCTACAAACGTGTGGGTTGGTTAAAGGTTTGTGTGTGTCAGCCAGTGTGCTTTCCGCTGTTGCTTTTATTGCGTTTTTGCTTACTCTGTTTCATAATAATGGTTTTAGGAACTCACACACACTGTTGGTGGCAAAACTCCTTTAGAAAGCCATTCAGCCACACGAACTGAGCCGCAATCATTTTCAAGAGGAAATAAATATAAACGTAAAAATACACAAAAATGTTCATTTTGGTGTTATATATAATAGCAAAACAGAAGAGTTGTGTAAGCTATGGTCTATCCACTCAGTGGAATGTTATATGGACATTAACCAATAAGTTAAACGAATAAAAAAAGACATGATGCATAGATACTTTGATTGCCATTTTGTTCGGTTAATTAATCTTATCTCCAGTCTAGAGGACACTTGTCAATGTCAGAAGTATACCTTTCCCAGGGACACCCCCTGTAGACGTGGTTAGTTAACATTTGGGGTAACTCACCAAAATGGCGCCTCCTGGAGCCAACCCAAAAGAACTTCCCAAGGCCAGAGCAGGAACAATGTGCGCAAGGAAATTAAGAATATACTATTGAATTATAGCCCAAAGTATAAGATAAGTATCCATGAGTCCATACTGATATATATATAAATGATTGAATCAATAAAGAAAGGGGAGGTAAATCTTCCTTCCAGAAGAATTCACTGATGATAGGAAAGTAATAAATCCAGTCCATATTTGGGGAGCAGAGATTAAGTTCTCCTTTCCAGGAGACGGGGCTTAACCCCTCTCCCTTGAGTATGGGCTCGACTTACTGCCTTCCTTTCAAAGTATAGACTATGCGGAGGGGAAAGAAGACCTGCTTTACCGTGGAGAAGGCTGCAAACGGGCTTTGATCAGGGATGAAGGTCAATATCCTCAGTGACAGGTTGCGTTGACAGCATGAACCATGGACACGATGTGGTGAGAAGGGCACCCCATGTCTGTGATCATCTTCCCCCAACTAGTCATACCAGTTCCCCAGGAGAAAAATCATCAGAAAAACCCAAACTGAGGGACATTCTACAAAACACTCCTCAAAACTGTCAAGGTCATGAAAAACAAGGAAAGTCTGAGAAACTGTCAGCAACTGGAAGAGCCTAAGGAGACATGAGGACTAAATGTAGTGTGGTTTCCTGGATGGGAGGCGAGAAGGGAAAAGGACATTAGTGGAAAAACTAGGGCAATCTGGATAGAGTCTGGAGTTCCGTTAACAGTAATGTGCAATGTTAGTTTCTGAGCTTTGACAGATGTGCCCTGGTAACGTGAGACAGCAAGGGGAACTGGGCGAGGGGTATACGGGAACCCTCGGTACTCAATTTGCAACTTTTCTATACATCTAAACTTACCCTAAGATAAAGAGGTTATTTAAAAAACTTCCGCCTACTCCAGAAGCTGCTAGATGTTCTTCAGCTGTCTTTATCTCCAATTGAAACCGGAGACTTTGTTAATTACTGAGATGTGTGTTAGAAATGATCTTCTGTGGGTGAAATGAGTGATGTTCAAAGTTAGGGCTTGTCTGCGGTGTTGCAGGCGTGCTCCTGCTCACGTGTAAACAGTCCTTAAGAACCTAGAGACCAGAGTCCTTTAGCCTTTGTCATACTGCCCTAGATGTAGGATTTCAAATCAGCCCTCAGTGTGGACGCTCATAGGAGGGTTGGTTACCTGACTGCTGAGAAGTTTTGCTGAACCCTGCAGCTAGAATGTGGGCATGTCTGCTGCAGGAGCCCCTAAGAGAACAGAAGGCTGGACGTCCGAGGAGCCACTGAACAGTCCAGGACAGCCTGGTCCCTGCCTACGAGTAAACATTTACACAGGGACAAAATGTGCATCCAAATCTGCATTCACTCTTGCACACTTCCTGTTAGCGACGTCGTGGGGAGAGATCTTTGATGTCCCAAGAGGACCCAGAGTCACCCTTTGTACAGGTCAGCCCCCAGAACAGGTTTTACCTACGTGCCGTGTAAGAGCTGAGACTCTCTTACTCGTAAATGATCAAAGCCCAGCTCAAGCTGACTTGACTCACAAACGGAGGCGCGTTGGCTTAGGACCTGGGCAGTGCAAGGGCGTGGGCTCTTTCGGCGCAGACGGACTCAGAGGTTCAGATGACGTCAGCGGGGCCTTTTCCCCTGTCTCTCAGCTCTGTTTGTCTTCATTCTCCAACAGGCTCTCTCAGGGTGGCAGAAACATGGCCCATGGCAGCAACATTGTCCCGATTGCTCCAAAACGAGAGAAAATGATAGTCTTCTCCTGAAGTTCCCTCAAAATCCCATGGAGGACTCTAATTGGCCCAATCCGGAGCCCATCACAGTTGACCGCTCTGATTGGTCACATGCGCTCTCCTGGGCCAGCCCTCCCGGGACTATGTTGATAGTTGGAGAAGAGCGGATGGGGAGAGAGAGGTTTCTGCGGTGAAGGAGGGCTGAGGGTCCCAAACCACAGCTGTGTCTCAGGCCAGGACTTCAGCTAGAATTTATGTCACGCGGAGGCCAACCTGAGAAAATGGAGAAGAATTGGGAAAGAGCATATCCTTAAAATTGATAGAGGATAGAGGCCACGTTGAGGGCCCAGACTCAAAGGTTTTGATCTCAGCTCTTCCCTAAATTGCTGAGTGACCTTGGCCCAGTCGCCTCCCCCGGGCCTTCTAGAAAGGCATTCTGTAAATTGAGGGCATTAAACCAGGCGGTCTCTACAGACCCTTTTAGCTAAAAAGCCAGTCTTGTGAGTCTGAGGCCTCAAGAAGAAGTGGAGAAAGACTGGAGATGTTAAAAAAAGAAGAAAAGTATTCATCAACAAACCCAAACTGAATCTAAACCTTGCAAGCTTTTCCCCTGCTCGGCCGGCTGTACCTGGCTATTTAACTGCTTCCACTTTCCTTTGAGAGCCAGACTGAAAATGAGAAACAGAGACGCAAGTGCTAAGAAATTCCAGGCTCCGCCAAAAACGTGTTACTCGGTTCGGTAATAAGGAAAAGCATTTTAAATCTTGAGGCTTCTATTTCAGTCTCCCGCTGATCTGAAAGAGGCTCTTTCCCCAGTTTTGGTTTTTATCCCCTGCCGTGGTGTGGGCCCAAGCACAGGCCATGCCCGCCCCAACCCCGTGTTGCTGTTACACGTGCTTCCTCCGGGGTCTGCTCGGGGATGCCCGGGAGCTCTTCCAAGAGCCGGTGGGGGGCTTCCTCTCATTTTGTGGGTGACTTTGGTGAGGGGAATGAAAACAGCCTTGCTCATAGTGACGCACACTTCGTGTCCCACCGCAATTTGAAATCAAAGCTGTCAGCTTTCCTCTTTGCCTTTTCCTGGATCCAACGGTTCAGTCAATGCTCGTTAAGCGCCGACTGTATGCGAGGCAGAAGGGGAACTTGGGAGACGAGCTGGTATAAAAGGCGCCAACTCCGCATTCTAGGAGCCCGGGCCCCTGATGAGGCTTCCCCGGCTGTGGGGACCCTCCCAGGCAGGCTGAGGTGATGCTGTGGGAAGACCAAGGGCACCACCTCCCTCCCTGGGCTGGTGAGCTGGGCTCAGATCCCGGCGCTGCCACCTGCTCCTCTGTGACCTTGGCCATGTCATTTGTTTCCCTGGAGCCTCAGCTTTCTCACCTATAGAATAGGGATAAGAAAGAGCCCCTGGTAGGGCTGTTGTGGTGATTAAATGTAAATATCTAAATGCTCAAACAGAAAAGCGTTTAGCTGGACATTTTAGCACACAGCAGGCCCTCCCCCAAATGTTGATTCCCTTCCTTTCATTCCCCTTTCTGGATACAGAAACCCCCAGACCCCGAAAGCTTTGGGTATCCATTCACCAGCACTTCATGTCACAGAAAGAAAGGAGGGGCAGCTCAGGTCCCATATATTCCATTTCACAGAAACTGGGTGGAGTGCCGGGGACACAGAGATGCCGCGAGTCAGGGGATCTGGTGCTGAGAAGACCAGTGCTCCCTGTGCCGTGGGGAAAGAAGCCAGTGTGAGAAGCCCCTCATCAAAGGGACGTGATCATGGCACCCTCCTCACAGGGCTGCTGTTAAATGGGAGTGAGATAGCCCCCCTCGGTGCCCGGCCAGTGCCCGGAGCATCCCGAGTGCTCAGCAGAGCTTCCATGGGGTGAAAGCCTCTCCCCTGAAGGCCGTCTGCTTTTGGTGAACACCCATGTCCACTGTCCCGGGGCCACCTGCACAGCCTCCCCAGGCCTTCACCTCAGCCGCCCCTATTGCCCCGCAGCCTGGCAAGAGGAAGGGACTGGAAATGATGCCAGGGCCCTCTCCCCAGCAGGTCACAGTCCTCCAGGCCGCGACAGGTGCCAGTGGCCAGCCCCCGATGTCACATTTGCATGAGCAAAGCTCCTCTTCGGCAGTCCAGACTCTGCTCTTCACTGACAAGGAGCCTGGTCTCTAGATTGCTCTAGAACGATGGGCCAAAGAGTGGAGCTGGGAGCAAGCCTTTTTTTTTCTTTTGGAATTGAGAGCTTATTCTTGCAGGAATTAATGACATGCACAAGACAAAGTGTCTTGTAACCAGAGTGGAGGTTGGGGGAGTGACACATCACCCACACTTGGGCCTACATCAAGGCTGGAGCCAGCCAACAAGAGGATGTTGATCAGGCGACCACATGGGCAGGGGCACCCGCTGCTAGATCACACCGGAAGTGTGAACCAGGAGGGGCGGCCAGGCTTACGGGACACCTGTGTTCAGTAATGACCGTCTTCCCACCCACAAGGCCATGGAAGGTTCTATGACACTCCCTGATGGGGCCAAAGGACGGCTATGCAGGGGCTGCTGTGGAAGCTCTAGATGGTCCCATGCTGCCTTATGAAGCTGCCAGGAGGACTTATAGCTGGTCCAAGGTGGGTGCTTGCACTTGCCCCCACCCCTCCCGTCCTTGCTTGTGGAGGATGAGAGTGCTCTGGCCCTGCTCTCCTCTCCTGGGGCCTCATCCACTCCCAGGGCTCTGGGGATCTGGACAAGCAGGCAGCCCCTGCCCTGGGACTGTCAGGAGGTGCAAGAGAAATCCTGGAGGCCTGTGCAGCTCATTTGTTGCACTGGAAGACCCTGAGGGTGATAATAAAGACAGCAGAGAAGCTTTATGGGGCCTTTTCCATGTGCTGTGCGCTTCACGTGGATTATCTCACTAACTTCCTGCACAGACTCTTGGGGGCAGGTGCCTCTTTCATCCTGATCTTGTGGATGAAGAAACTGAGGCTTGGCGAGGTGAAACATGTCACCCAAGGCCACTAACTGTGGAGGTGCTGGAACCTGAACCCAGGAACTCTGGGACCTTACACTTGCTGGGCAAGAGGGACCATTACAGCCCGTGGAGTTTGAAGGAGCGGGTTGTAGGGCAGGCATATTTTGACAGGGAGAGACCGGAATCTGGAGCAGTGCTGGATGGATGGCCAAAGGAGGCTGGGGGTCATCCAGGCTGTGGCAGGGAGCCCAGACCAGGAGGAAGCAGTGAGATAGTGGGGGTGGGGGGGGGTGAGAGGAAAGGGCGGGTTCTGGACAGAGGAGGACGTGGACGGACGTCGAAGGCGAACCTCAGAACCACCACATCTTTTGAATTACATAGGGATTCTCAAAGTGTGGTCCGCAGGCCCTTGGGGCACATCTGAGCCTGTCAGGAGTCTGCTAGGTCAAAACTGTTTCCGTAATAAAACCAAGATGTGACCTGCCTTTTGCATTCTGTAGACATTTGCACTGAATTTGCAAAACCGATGGTGGGTGGACCTGCAGGCACCTTGGGGTGAATCGAGGCGGGGGTGCCAAGTGTACCAGCCGTCGCTGTGTGCTTTACTGCCATGCACTTGCAGAAAAGGCAAGTTTCGCTTAAGGATATCCTTGAAGAAGCAGTAAAAGCTATTCATTTTATTAACCGTTCACCCTTGAGAACACACCGCCTGAACATTCTGTGTGGCTCACTAGCAAGTGTGCGTCCAAAACTTCTGACACACAGAAGCATGCGTGAGTTGTCAGTTGAACTAGTTACTTTTTTCATAGAACCCCATTTTTTGCTTGAAAGTACAACTGATAAGTAAACTATGGTTATTCATGTGGTTGGGCATTTGGCAAGCATTTTCTGGGAACTAGAGGAAAGTGAGCCTGTCACTTCATGGAAAACAGTTGGCAGTATTTGTTGCCAATAATAAACCTCAGACTTTCCAGGGAAAATTGGAATTTTGGAAAACTTGTATTCATGATTATATGCTTCCCAATACATGAAGACTTTTTAAAGTTCGGTTGGAGGTGATATTAATGCGTGTGATTGTCTCATGTTCTACAATGAAATGTGTCGACATTTGGAAGATCTGTGTACTTCAGTGAATCAGCATTTTCCAGGCGATCAATTCGTGATGTTGCAAAGATGTCCATGAGTAAAGATCCATTCGAAATGCAAGATATATCACTGGTTTTTAGTATAACAAAGTACAAAAATTTCATTGATACGGTTTTCGATTCCACATTGAAACTTTAAAAAACCTAACATTTGTTGAGTTGGGGTATAATATCAAAAACAAATAGCCACAATTATCTGAAAAGACAATTAAAATACTCCTCCTTTTTCCAATTATGTATCTGGGCAAAGCGGAGTATTTTTCATATACTTCAATCAAAGCAACATCTCACAACAGAGTGAATGCAGAAGCCAATATGAGAATTTTGTCTTTTGCTAAGCCAGAATTAAAGAGATTTGCAAAAGTATAAAACAAGGCTGCTCTTCTCACTAGGTTTTTTTTGTTTTAGAAAATAGTTTTTTTTTTCATAAAAATGTTCTGTTAATACATAATGGGTTTATGTTTATTTTAAGATGAATTAATAAATATATTTTAAATCTGTCTATTTTAATTTCTAATACGGCAAATATTTGTAGTTATGTTCCACATAAACAAAAGCTTTTTGGAATCCTTAATAAGTTTTAAGACTATAGAGGGGTCCTGAGACTGAGGTGTTTGAAAACCGTTGAATTACCATGTGCTCCACCTGGGTGGCTCTTAGACATACATTGTCCCAACACCTCCGCGCCCTCTGCCGTGGCCCAGAGGAAAGGGCAGCGCAGGCATGAGTGGTCTCCTCCCACCCCGTCCTCTGAGGCTGCTGTGGTCTCTACGCCTTCTTGCCCCACCCAGAGGTGGGCACAGCCTCCCAGCCCCGGGCAGCCCACAACTCAGCCCTGTAACCAATCCACATTCATGCTCTAAGACTCAGTTTCCCCATTTCTGAAATGAGGAGTCTTAGGGGCCTGTACCAGGCTGAATAATGGCCCCCAAGGATACCCAGGTCCTAATCTTTAGAACCTGTGAATTATGTGCAAAGGGGACTGTGCAGGCACGCTGAAGTCACGTCTCCGGAGGTGGGAAAATGATCCTGGCTGAAGTGGGGCGGGGTGGGGGGGGGTGCTGTGGCCAGAGAGGTGGCAGGGCGATGAGGGAGGCAGACCTGGAGTGACGCACGCTGAAGGTGGAGGAGGAGCAGTCGCAGGTGGCCACCGGAAGCTGAAACAGGCGAGGGACCGGAAGCTGAAAAAGGCGAGGGACCGGAAGCTGAAACAGGCGAGGGACCGGAAGCTGAAACAGGCGAGGGACCGGAAGCTGAAAAAGGCGAGGGACCGGATTCGCGTCTGGAGCCTCCAGAAGGAGCCAGCCCTGCTGAAACTTTGACTTCAGTCCAGAGACATGGATTTGGGACTTCTGGCCTCCAGAACCGTAAGAGAATAAGTTTGTGTCATTTGAAGCCGCCTGGTTTTGGGGGGTTTGTTACAGCAGCCGCAGGACACGAACACAGGGCCCTTCCAGACTCTGATTCTTTCTTCTCCCCACCCAACCGTATATGGAGAGAGAGGACACTGAGGCTTTTTGGATAAAGTTTTAAGGCGGACACAAAGGCCCGGGCTCCAGAATCCACGCCCGCTCCTGGCCAAGGCCTCAGACTCCCCCACTGGAGCGCTTCAGCGGGAGGAGGGAGACTCCGGAACCGGGACACCCGGCTCTGATCCCTGGTGTCACCATCTCCTGCTCCTATGACCTCTGTTGCGATGCTTCCCCTCTCTGTGCCTCAGTTCTTCATCTGTAAAATGGGGACAAGAGTGGCCTTATCTCAGGGTTGTTGAGAAAATTAAATGTGCTTAGGACAGCGACTGGCACACGATGAATCTGAAAAAGCGTTTGCTTTTTTGTTGTCAGGATAATCACAGTGTGTTTACGTCCCAGCCTCTTCCCACCACACTGGGAACTTCTCGGTGGCATGAGCTGGGTGCCAGTCACCTTCGTTTCCCCAGGACCAAGGTTGGCACCAGGCACCTAGGAGGTGCTGAGTGATTGCTCAAGTGAGTGAATTATGATGCCAGGACCTTAGGGGAAAGCTGAGGGCTTGGGCAAACCTCTGGGCTCGTCCTGGTGCCGCCATTTGCCAGTGATGCCGTGCAGGGCCAGCCCTGGGGCTCAGCCTTCTCACCTGTTAAATGGGCATAAGAGGTGGTGGTTTCTAATGATGCATGGGGCCCATGCTCAGTGCGCATCAGTGCCCTTCTTCCTCTTGGGGGACCAAGAGAAGTTGGATTGGGCATTTGGAGGAAAGGCCTGGGGAAGCTCATTTGTACAGGGTGGCTCAGGGTACGATGGCACCCAAACCCCTTTCCTGTGCGGAATTCAGCCTCCCTGAGAAGAGATCTTCAGCATCCATCTGCTTGAACACCTCCCGTGACAGGTGCCTCACTCCTTGTAGTGGTTGAGGCTGATGACTACCGTGTGTCAGTAGCTTGGAGAGGCACTGATCTACGCAGCTGGGAGTAGACATGGATTTTCTTATTTTACAGACAACACTGAGGTTCCTGTGATTAAGCAACTTGCCCGAGGGCACTCTGCTCACCAAAGGTGGCCTTTGTCCAGCTCCAGAGCCTTGTTCTGTGTTCTCTCCCACACAACCTTCTAAATGGCCCGTCCTGCCTCTAGGAGACTCAGGCAGCAAGGGTTGCATTTGTCAGTTAATTCCCCAGCTCGCTTCTGAGTCTAGTCTCGCATGGGCTCTGGGCTGGCTTCTGAACGTGGTCAAGTCCCACTGTGGTTCCAGCCTCCATGGAGCTTATTTATGGCCGAATGCAGCACTGTCCACCAGGAATATGACGTGAGCCCTTGTTACGAGCTGAATTGTGTACCCCCAAGTTCATTTGTTGAAGTCTTAACCCCCAGTCCCTCAGAATGTGACTTTATTTGGAGAGGGTCTTTACAGAGGGAATAAAGTTAAAATGAGGTCATCAGGACAGGCCCTGATCCATAATCAATATGACTGGTGTCCTTATAAAAAGAGGAAATTTCGACAAAGACGCACATACAGGGAGAATGCCACGTGAAGATGAAGGCCAAGATGAAGAGGATGCTTCTAACAGCTAAGGCATGCTGAAATCGCCAGCAAGCCCCCTGAAGCTAGGAGAGAGGGACAGAATGGTCTTCCTCCCAGCCAGAGAGGGAACCAGCCCTGCCGACACCTTGATCTGGGGCTTCCGGCCTCCAGAACTGTGGGAAGATTGATTTCTGTTCTTTAAATCACCCGGTCTGTGCAATTGTGTTAAAGCAGCTCCAGCAAACGAATACAGCCTTACAAATAAACGTGAAATTTCCTATAGATACATTCGAAAAGGAAAAAACAAACAGATGGAGATAATTTTCGGTTTTTTTTAAAGATTGGCACCTGAGCTAACAACTGTTGCCAATCTTTTTTTCTCCCTCCTGCTTCTTCTCCCCAAAGCCCCCCAGTACACAGTTGTATATTCTAGTTGTGTGTGCCTCTGGTTGTGCCATGTGGGACACCGCCTCAGCGTGGCCTGATGAGCGGCGCCATGTCTGTACCCAGGATCTGAACCAGCGAAACCCTGGGCCGCTGAAGCGGAGCGCACGAACTTAACCGCTAAGCCACAGGGCTGGGCCCCAGATTGAGCTAATTTTTAATAAAATATTTTAACCTGGCACATCCAAAATCTCATTACTTCACCATGGAATCTACGTAAAAACCTAGTAAGGAGGTATTCACATTCTCCTGCTGACGTTAGTCTTCCCAGTCGGCGTGTAGTTGACCCTCACAGCGCATTTCCGGTGCGCCCGTGACATGTCAGACGTGGTGCCCAAGGTGACAGGCGGGCACAGGGGACTCGAAGACCTCTCTGTTTCGATTCTGCTCCATCGTCTGGGTCTGCGTTTGGGTCCTCGGGGAACTGTCTGCTCCCTTTCCATGCCCAGCTCTGCAGGCACAGATGGCCGCCGGCCGCTGGTCCAACACGGCTCCTCTCGCAGCTAAAAGCCCTTGGTTCCTTTATCTGGCGCCGCTTGGGCAGACCTCCCCGGCCTTGCTCATTTCTGGAGGTGTCTGTCTGCTGAGAGCCCCTGGATGTGGGATTGATTCGTTCTCACAGGTTTCTTTACCTTATGTCTCACTACACCCATATGCTTCCCTCTCTGGTGAAGATGCTACTGCTATTAATTTGACCACGAGCAAAGTGTTTTTCTTTTTGTCGTCTTTCCCCTAAAGGAGTTGTTGGTGATGGTTTGGCCTGAAAAACAGCCAGAAAACAGTTTTTTTCCTCTCTGGAAATGCAAGATGCGTAAAAAACATCCTCACGCCTTTGTGCTAGGGTGACCCACTGTCCTCGCTTACCTGGGACTGTCCGGTTTAGCACCAAAAATACCACATCCTGAAAACCTATGAGTCCCAAGCAGGCCATGAAGGGGGGTCACCAACCTGTACCCCACCGGGGGATGTGTGCCCCAGAACCAGGAGGGGTACTCTTGTTTCTGGGCCTTGATGGAGGAAGTGGGGTTGGAGGGTCTGTCTGCTGACTCAGAGAATTGGACAGGACAAAGAGGAGGTCCAGCCCTTTCCTTTGGCAAATGGGGAAACTGAGGCCTACAGAGGGGGCAGAACTTGCTGGGGGTTGTCAGGGTCACGGCTAGATTCCTTTGAATGCTCTATCCATCTTCCTTCCCATAAACCAGAGCCACCTGCTAAAGTGGGGAAGGGGCTGTCATGAACAGACAGACCTAAAGACGGAGTTGCCTTAGGGTGGAAAGAAGGCAGTGGTGGTGTGAATAGACGGCCTAGGATTGGGGAAGGGGAACAGACTTTGGCCCTGAGTCCCGGGGCTTCAGAGCCCAGGGACCCTGCCCAGAGGGAGGACCCGTGAGTGTGCTGAGGAAGCCCAAGCCCATTGTCCCTCCACTATTGGGGGGCCCTATTGGAATATGTGGGTCACTCAGGAGGGCGCATCAACTGTGTCCTGGGAAGGTGGGGCTCTCCTCCACCCCATGCCTCCGTCTCGGCTCAGCTGGGACCTGTGCAGTCTCCCCTGGGGCTGCAGCAGAGTCCTGATGCTGGCTGGGGAGGCTCAGGTTCATCCCGGGAGCAGAGGCTGTGCTGTGTCCCTTGGGCTGCAGGCAGGAGCCGCCTGGGGGCTCCCTGGGCCTGTGTGCAGGTCCTGTCTTCTTCCCATCCCTAATCCCGGAGTGGTGGCCACCACGGGTCCTGCCTTCTACCCCACTGCCCTGTGTCTCCTGGGACGAGAGTCCCCAGGGTCTGCAGGTCTGGAAGCGGCCTCACCTTGATGACCACCAGCTGTATCTACACGATGTCCATTGCTTCACTTTTCTTTTGTAGTGGTTTTTGTTTGTTTCTTTGTTTTTGTGTTGTTTTTTGCTGAGGAAGATTTGCCCTGAGCTAACATCTGTGCTAACCTTCCTCTATTTTGTATGTGGGTCGCCGCCACAGCATGGCCACTGATGAGTGGTGTAGGCCTGTGCCTTGGAACTGAACCTCGGCTGCTGAAGTGAAGCATGCCAAACTTAACCATGAGGGCCCCATTGCTTCATTTTTTTGCCGAAAAAGAAACAAGAAAACCAAAACTCAAATTCGGGTTTTATTCCCTTTTCTCCTAAGGCCTAAATCATTAAATGAGCCATTTGGTTTCTTTGAATCGTTTAAGCTTATTTTATAGTTTCATCTCTTGAGAATCCCCTTTCAACCTTTTCATTAAGTTGTAATTGTCTGTGGCCTGGCTCAGCGATGACAGCTGCCGTCTAGGAAGAGCCCACGTCGTCTCAGGCTACACAACTTTCCAGTGGCAGATTTGGGTTTCAAACTCTTACTTCTTAGCTCACGACGGGGGC
This sequence comes from Equus caballus, assembly GCF_041296265.1. Lineage (NCBI taxonomy): Eukaryota > Metazoa > Chordata > Mammalia > Perissodactyla > Equidae > Equus > Equus caballus. The sequence goes on along the minus strand of NC_091707.1, from coordinate 50,414,211 downwards.
ACCTGGGAAATCCCCTGCTGTGTGGTGGCACGCACTTTAATGTTATTTCCGCCTTTTAATCTTACCTGGTGTTTCCTCCCGTCCCTTCCTTGTCGTTCGCTCCATCTCTTTATTGACAAGAGCATGTTCTTCTGTTGAATGTCGTCCTCTCGGCTGAGGAAGCCTCCAGAGGGAGGTGGGTCATTGGGGTCGACTGCCAGGATGGGCTGGTCCCCAACAAAGGAGGCAGGAGTGGAAGTTCGTACAGGCTCCCTCCTCCCCGTGCTGCCTGGGGCTCTCTCCCACATGGCCCTCCCTGCAGGCTGCACCCTCAGGGGGCCTCGGCTCCTGCTTCTCGCCGTTCTGGGCAGGACCAGGCTGCACAGCCTCCCAGCCTCTGCCTGGCTGCTCCTTCAGCCCAGAGCTCCCCATCCTCCAGCCCTGCCTGGCCAGCGGCCACCCACCTCTCCAGAGTCAGCCGAAGCAGGTCCTCTACAAAGCTTCCTGGGCCCTCCCTGACTTCTAGAAATGGCACCAAGGCATTCTGGGGCAACTGTTTGTCCCATGTCTGTTTCCTCTCTGGACTAGGGGGTCAGGCTATCCCTCGTTTGGGTCCACAACATCCCATCCAAGACCAAGTATTGAGCAGTGTCTTAAAGTTGCATAAACAAATGATTTATCTGAATGATGTCACCCAACCCAAATCAGGCCAAGGTATGCTTTGCATCAGAGGGACATGTTGGCTTTTGAAAGAGGAGAAAGCTGTGGATCAAAGACTTGAGTTCATCCCAGCATCCCTACTTTCCAATTATAGGACTTGGAGCAGGTCCTCCGGGCTTTCCAGGTGGGGGCACACCAGCTCATCTCTCCATTTCCTCTGAGACCTGAAATCCTGTCTTTCCTGGACTGGGGTGTGTCCGTGTAGGAGCACCCAGGACCATTAAACCTGGTGGACGGACTGGTTATTGCCCTCCATGGAGGCTGGCTGAAGGATGCCCGTCTCACTCTGACGCCCTCCTGTCTCTCTCCTCCCCCTCAATGAGTCTTGTCTGGTTCTCCTGTTGGAATGGGGAGCCTCAGGCTGAAATCGGAGGATCGCTTTGCCCAGATAGGGGACATCCCCTTTCCTCTGTAGTGTTTACAGTAGAAAGGCATTTCTAAAGGAGCTCACCTTAACCAAAGCCAGACTGTAGCGGATTCACACTTAGGGACGGCGTATTATTTTTCATCTTGGACCGCTTCCTCGTCCTTTGTAAGTTGTGAATATGGAAAGAATTCTCATAATCAGTATATAATCGGGTGGGTTACAGACCAGAAGATAAAAATAATGTAGAAAGTTGCCCGGGGTCTTCAAGGGGAGTGACACCTGGCCCTCCCCGTGCACGCCCTCCGCCCGGCCCTAGGCTCTGTGATGGGAGCTACCTGTGGACGAGAAAGTTAAGAGGGGAAGAGAGTTTACAATGCCATGGAGAGAAAACAGTGACTCCCAGAGAGCACTTGTAGTCTAGGGAGAAGAAAAAGGAAACCAGGCCACCCCCATGACTAATGCTAACAGAAAGCGGGCGGGGGTGGGGGTGGGCCTCTCATTTCTGTGTAACTCTTCAGAGCAGGGCTCAGAAACTGGCAGTCTGTAGGGCCTGATGCCCCGCAGCTGGGCTTTCTTTGACCTGCACAGTATTTTGAAAATGGGAAAATTTTACAAAAAAGAATTTAGGCTCCTCTTGAACAATGGGCAGATCTGTGCACACTGGGGCCCTGCTCCCTACGGCCGTGATTGATAGAAGTTGCCCCCTCTGCATGGGAACCCCTGCCAGTCACTGTGGTTCCTTTCCTCCTCTTGTCTTACACTCCTTCAGGGGGCTTGCCCAGCCCTCCAGCACTTTGGGTTCTCCTGGCATCGAAAGCTTTTCCATTTACCGGCTGGAGCTGCCCCATCAGAGGTGGCAGTGCCAAGATTTGAACCCAGGTCTTCGAGTCTAAGACCCTCTGCTTTGCCACCTCTCTCCTTGGCAGAAGGAGCACGGGGCTGGATCTGGAGGTGAGAATCCTGAAGTCCTGGGCTAATATTTCACTCCAAGCCTCAATATCCATATCAATGAAATGGGGAGGTGCGGCTGGAGAAGAAATTCAAAGACCCCTCCTTGTGAGTTTCCTTATCAATGATGTGCCTGGAGCCAGCGTGTGGAGGGAGGCTGAGGCTCTGCAAAGAGATGAGGGAGCGTCCATCCAGAGATGGAGTTTAACTCAGGCTCTGCCCAGGTTGCAGTTGATCCTAAAATGTGTGTTTGATGGGGTTGCTGTATTGATTTTGGATTTGAAATCTAGAATGTCAAATGGCTGCTCTAAGCCAGAGAAGGAGGCTGGGTCCTCTCCTCACAGGCCATATAAGGAGCCTTAGCTTCCTCTTCTGGAAAACGGGGCTATAAAAATCCTTTCTCTTAGGTTGGTTATGTGAATGAAATAACCACAATGAAACTCCAGGAGGTAAAACAGAATCCACGCCAGGCAGCTCAACAGAGGGAACTTAATACAGGGAATTTGTTATGAGGATGCGGAAAGAGCTGAAAAGCCAACCCAGAGACCACCCAGAGTTCAGCAGCAGCAGGAAGCTGCCACCACTCCTAGGGAAGGTGAGCATAGGGATGAGGCCGTGTCTCCAGACCCCAGGAGTCAGGGCTGCCCGGTGGAGCTGAGGTCACAGACAAGATTCAGCTTCTGCTGAAAATGTTGCCTGCAGTGAGGGGTGGGGAGAGGCATCCATGCTCCTCCCTTCCTCTCATCTTCTAATTTCCCCCCAGTGCCCCCTGCCTTGCTAGAAGCCAATTGGCAAGGGAGCCTGGACCATATCCTTGGCAGGGGCTCCTGAGAGACAGAGCACAGCAAGGGAGGGCAAAGAATGAATCTGAGAGCAAGCAGCCCCAGCCCCAGCATAGGGTAGAAACACAACTGTCTGGCTCGTTGCTGTGCGCCCAGAGCCCTTTAGAGAGCGCACCCAGAGTAGGCGCTCAATAAACATTTTGGGGGAAGAAAATGAACGAACATTGAAATGATAGATGGTGTGGTAGATAGTCATCAAAGTTGCCGATTCCTTCCCTTCCCACACACGTGCTGCTGCACACGCACGTGTAGAGTCTAATTCCCCGTTCCTTGAATCCAGACTGATCTGAAGGGTGCAATTGATCAATAGATTGAGATGTCCTTGACGTTCTGGAACCTCCGAGGATGGGTCATAAGGTGCGCCTTCTGCCCGGAGCTCCTGGAATTGTTGCTCTTGGGTGCCTCTTTTTGGCATCCAGCTGTCATGCTGTCAAAAGCCCACACCACGTGGAGAGGCCACGTGTCAGCGCTCAGGCAATAGTGCCAGCATCACCTGCCAGCCATGTGAGTGACGTCCCATGGATGTCCCGCTCAGTTAAGCTGGCATCTGACTGCATGAAAGACCCCAGGTGAGGACCGCATATTAGTGCCCAACCAACATAACAGCACTGCGAGGAGTGATAACACATTGTCATTTCAAGCCAGTAGGTTGGGTGATGTTTGCTATATGGCAATTACTAACTAGCACATGTGAGAATGTGTTTTAGAAGCTATGAAGGGTTCACAAGCGTTGGTTATAACCGGTCATTCATATATTCATTCAGCAAATGCTTATGGTGCAGCACCGACTTTGTGTTAAGCTCAGGGCTGGGGCTGGGGATACTGTGATAAACAGGGCAGGAAATTTCTTCCCTCTTGGACCTTAACTTCTGGGGATGAGGAGTCACCAGAATGAGTAAGAAAATAAACGAACAAGAAAATTTGATATGGTGGTGAGTGCCGGGAAGACGGTTGTGTTTCCATGGTATTTGTGGTCATTGCTGTTTTCCAGAGGCTTGCCCTGGGTCAAGGCTGTGGATGGGCCTCCGAGGCCCCAGTGTGCCCACCGCATCCTGACATCAGTTACTTCCACGGTGCTAGAGCCTCCCCAGTGTGGCGACTCCATCTGCATTGAGTTTCCTCAACGTAAGCATTTGCAAACACCTGCAGGGGCAGGGAAGACAGGGATGCAAGGACATAGCTATGCCCTCAAGGAACTCAGTGCAGGGGGAGACAGAGATGTGCATGGATAATTACATAAAAGGGCACAGCGTGTAAGCTGGTAAACTTGCTGAACTTTGTAGGTTCTGACATGCTGTGTGACTCTGGACACTTGCTTGATATCTCTGAGCTTCAGTCTCTTTTTCCACAAAGCGGGAATATTAATCCCTCTTCTGCCTGCTCCACAAGGCCAATCTGAGAATTAAAGGGGAAATGGAAGAGGCTTTCCTTATAAATGACAAAGCATAATGCAAATGTGAGAGATGATGAGGCTCAGCCGTTGTCGGAGATAACCTCTATTTTCTTTTTTGTTTTATTTGATAAATCATTAGGGACTGGAGTGGCTGCACAACTCGAGGAGGCACCATTTACCGTGTGCGCCATGTGAACAGCGCCCCCTGGAGTTGTGCGTTATGATGACCCTGCTGGCCCCGCTCATCTCAGAGCCTGGTGGACACTGAATTGTCCCCACCTGCTAGCAGCTGCCTCTGCTCCCTCCACCGTGGCTTCCCAAGGCTCTCAGGACCTTGACCTTGGAGAGCCTTGTGGATGCCCTCAGGGGACGAGTGCTCAGCTCTGGCTGCTTGATTCTGTCGGAAATACTTAGGGCAGGCTTGGAGCAGCACCTGAAGGGGAAGGGGAGACACCGAGTGTCGGGGCCGGCTCCACTCACAGGAGGGACAGAGGGAAAAACGTGAGGCTGGTGACCTTTGGATGCTCATTTATGCCTTATTTGCCTATGTTTCTCCCTTTCCCTCCACCTCTTCAAGCAGGTGGCGGCTTCTGTGGCTCAGCGATGCCCAGGGAGTCCCGAAGACCCCAGAGAAGAAAGGCTGCCTGGGTCATCTGGGGACCGGGAATCCCTGGGACTCACGTGTGGCTGGGAAGGAGACAGAAGGTGCTGGACACAGAAGGGCCATGCCAATAGGACCGCGGCCTCTCACTGTCACCTGCGGGAACACAGCCCTCCCTCCCCGCATACCTTCCCACCTCTGAACACTCAGACTCTTTCCAAGCCCCCAGACTCAGAGAGGCGACAGGATGGCATGAAACGCCAGGGATCAATGGGGGGACCAACCTTAACAAGAAATGGGCAAGACCTTTGTTTAAAAAAACAACATTCAGGTCCTACAGGGGGACCCAAAAGAAGACTTTATCACTTTATCACATGCAAAGCCACCCCTTGGCTTAGAGGGGAAGACCTGGTATCCCACACATGTAATTATTCTCCAAGTTAATCCATGAATTTAATGAATTACCAATAAAAAAATACCAACAGGACTTTTCCCCCCAGGAACTAGATAAGCTCAATCAAATGTTCACATGGAAAAATAAACAAGCAAACACATGCCGGAGAATGCTGAAAATGAGGAGTAATGAGAGTGGTGGAATTGATTTCATCCGATATTAAAACGTATCATAAAGCTACAGCAATTACAGCAATGACACACATGCAGTGTATGAATAAATAAAGAGGCCAATGGAGCAAAAATAGGAAGTCTATAATAGAAACAAATTCATGCCAAAGTTTAGTAAACAATAAAAGTGGAACCTCACATCAGTGGGGCAGAATAAATTATTCATTAAATGATATAGGATTAACTGAGTAAAGAAATAGTTTGGGGTCTATAACTTACACTTTGTACTAGGATTAATTCCAAATGGATCAAGTATTTAAATGTAAAAAAGGAACCATAAGAATATTAGGAGAACACACAAGGAGAATTCTTTTATCATTTTAAAGTTGGGAAGGCCTTTTAAGTAGGACACTTAACCAGGAAACCAGAAAAGAAAAGATTGATACTTTTAGATACATAAGTATCAAAAATGTCTTTATGGGAAAAGCATCAGAAACAAGTCAAAAGGCAAATAACCTGACAAAAATTCTTGAAACTCATGCTATTTCTCAAATGCTAGTTTCTCTAATAGGTAAAGATCTCCTGCAAATTAATAAGAAAAAGACCAACAGCCCGGTAGAAAGTCAGGAAAGGATATGAACAGACAGTTCACAGGAAAGAAAATACAAACAGCTCTTAAACATATGAAAAATGCTCAAGTTCATTCACAATAAGAAAATCTCAAATTAAAGTAAGATACAATTTTCCTTCTTCATAATGGCAAAAACAAGTTTGATAAGGCCCTGATTTGTCAAGGAGTGAAGAAACAGACCATCTTGTACCTTGAGTGTTAATTTCCATGGCAGGAAACTTAGAGACATCTTCACCCCCTGGGAGCCAGCAGGTCCGTGGCTGGAAATTTGTACAGATGCACGCTCGTGTGAACAAGGCAACGGGAGTGCAGGTTGTTCATTGCAGCACTGTTTGCATAGCTAAAGAATGAAAATAAGTGAAATACCATCAAGACCAATAATGGTACCTCCCTATGGAATACCATGCAGTTGGAAAAAACAATTAGGAAGCTCTTTATGTATTGCTATGGAAATTTCTCCAAGATATTTTCAGTGGGCAAAAAGTGTATAACATACACACAAGGCGTGTAATATACTACTATTTGGGTCAAAATAGGAAGAAAGGCACACATAGCCATGTGTATGGAATCTGTCTGAAAGGATACACAAGAAGTTGATACCTTCGGCTCCCTCTGGGAGAGGGTTGGGGTCCAGAAGCAGGGGAGAGATTTGCTGTTCTCTGCACAAACTTCTGTACCTGTCCATGTACCTACTTCTTCAGAAAAAAATGGATTTTTAAAAATAAGGAATGAATAATATGGAGATTCAGTGAAAGGGGCTCTTAATAAAAACGAAGTTGATTTGTGGAAAATAGAGACCTCATATTCTTACCCTGCTGATTTTGTGAACTGGGATTCACGTCTGCTTTGGTGACCCCAGGACAGAGGGGCCTCGTCAGGATGGATGGGGGGGCGCTGCAGGCAGATGAAGTCTAACTGAGTCTGAGGAAGGGAAAAAGAAACGAGGCAGATATTTACCAAGCACCGTGTGTGTGTCAGAGCTTCCATCACACTATTTAGATTTATTGTATAAATTTATGATGAAATGTAACACTTGCAACAATCCTGCATTAATTGCAACTACTCGTTTCCAACTGCTGTTGTAACAAACTAGCACAAACTTAGTGGCTTGAAACAACAACAATTTATTATCTTACGGTTCTAAGAAGTCCTAAAATCGAGGTGTTGGTTCCTTCTGGAGGCTTTTGGGGAGAATGTGTTTCGTTGCCTTTTCTGCCTTCTAGAGACTGCGTTCCTTGGCGCGTGGCCCCTTCCTCCATCCTCAAAGCCAGCAGCGCAGCATCTTCAAAACTCTCTCTCATTCTGACCCTCCTGCCTCCTTCTTATAAGGACCCTGTGATTATAGTGGGCCCACCTGGATAATCAGGACCATCTCCCATCTCAAGACCCTTGATCACATCTGCAAAGTCCCTTTTGCCACGTACCTTACGTATTCGTGGGTTCCGGGATTAGAACCTGGACATCTTTGGGGGGACATTAGTCAGCCTACCACAGTCGCTGTCTCCATCACACCCTTCCAAGAGTTTGGGGTTCCTTGAGGTTAAAGTTCTTTGCCCGAGCCGTGCAGCTAAGCTGTTGGAAGTGAGCAGATTCTTCATACATAATGACGACTTTCCTATACTCCCAGCTGTCTGAGTTGCACGGGCCCCTTGGCTCCCTACCTGAGCTTCCCCTACACACTGGAGGTGTGCAAGGAGAGGCAGGGGGCCCAGCTGGTGCGGCAGATACAAGCATGGTGGGTGAAGCGATGCCATGAGCGCAGCCCAGAGCCCACTCCGAACCGAGGACCCGTTCACCAGTTGCTGCGAGAGCTGCAGCCAGCGGCTCTGTGAGTCGCTCTCCAGAACTTGCCCTCAGCTGAAGGGAGTGGCCTCACCCACATTATGCCCCCTTCATGGGGCAGCCCACATCCAAAGGCTCCCCAAAGGGCCATCCCAGCTCCAGAGCTCCTCATGGGATTGGCTGAGGCCTTTGTTGTGGCCGCATCACTGCTCAGTGTCTCGCTCTGCCCCATCTTAGTCTCTCACTCCCTCACAGGAGCTCTTCCTGACTCCTAAGAGCGCCCGCAACAACCCTCCCGCACGCACATCTGTGTCTCAAAGTCAGCTTACCCGGAGACCTGGCCCACCACAGTGGAGGAAAAGAGGGGCCGGGCTGGGCCTCCGTGGGGTTTCTGTAAGCTCCAGCCTTCTGTGGGGAGGAGAGATGGTCAGAGCAGTCAGCCCGGGGCTGGACTCTTCCCTTCTTGCTCCCTTCCTGCAGCTTGTGGAAGGACTGCGATGCTAAAAGGGAGACAGAGCAAAAGCCAACATCATCACAGGGGCTGTAGAGCTGGATATGATCTGGCCCTGTTGCCTCTCTGACCAGCTACACTTCCTACCACTCATCCTGCCCTCCAGTCAAGCTTCACTGCTCTCTTTGCTGTTTTTCAAACCTGCCAGGTACACTTCCATCACGGGCGCCACAGGGGCTTTGCATATGCTGTTCCCTCTGCTCAGAACGCTCTTCTTTCAGATATCTGGATGACTTGCTCTTTCATCTGCTTGAAGCCTTCATTCCCATATCACCTTTTCAGGGAGGCCTTCCCTGACCGGCATGCCTATAATTACACCCCTCCTCCCCTGGAGCACCCGGTAACCCCCTTCTCTGCTTTAACTTCCCTAAAGCATTTATCAGTTTATAATACAGCACTCACCATCACTCACCATATAACATGCTCTGCTCACTTTATAACATTCTGTCCCCCACGATATGTTTATTTTTGTCTTTTTGTTTATGTGGTTGGGTTTGCCTGCTCTTCTCTGAGTTACTCAGGGCTGTCTCTCTGCTGCCTAGAATAGTCCTTGGCACACAGAAGGAGCTCAGTAAATATTTGTGGGATGGATGAAAATATGGGGCTTTTCTTAAGTGTTGGAAGTGATATGGGGGGTCCAGGGACCCTCGGGCCCAACACTCCTCTGAGGCGATTAAGCGCTAGCACGGAATGTTGACACAACGCTTCCCTTCTGGGGAGCCCCCGTTTGTCTCTCTCTGTCACCACCCATGTTCTCCACACCAGGTTGCAACCACATGGCACCTGCACACAGTGGATGGGCCATCAGGGTTTGTCCCATGGAGGAGGGAGACCAGGCTGGGGTCACCATCCTCACTTCCCAGATGCGGAAGCTGGGCTTCCCAGAGGGAGGGACCCTGCCTGTGTCCCAAAGCTGATTCCTGTGGGAACAGCTCTGACTGAAAACCCAGTCAGCTGAAGGAGCCCATTGGTCTCGAGTGACTTTCAATCCAGGGCAGTCTGGGGGGAGGACACAGAAGAGATGGGCTTCAGACCACCCGCAAGAAGTTTGTAATTCAGTGGGGAAGTAAGGCAGAGAAGGCAGAATGCCATTGGTTTGCACATCTTCACAGCGGATGGTTCCCTGTGGATTACAGAGATGCAGCCTGGGCTACCTCATTCCCAAGAGGGCCACGAGGACAGGAGCAAGTGTGTGTGAGGGGGTGGAGATGGGAGGCCCCTCATCTCACCCAAATATGGCCAAAGTCCGGCAGAAATCAGGCATCTGCCCAAGAAGAGGTGGCACAGCCTACTCCAGACCTCAGGCTTATTTATCTTTGTCTGAAATTACACACACTCGAGCATGAGACAAAGAGGTTGACCAGAAAGCTGGTTAATGTCCCATCACTTCTGCCTTCCTCGCAGGACTGTCTCCAAGAAACACAATTCTGTCCTAAGAGGAATTCAGCAAAGAAAATGTCTCCATATTGTGGTATAAGAATGCCACAGCAAACGGAGTCCTGCCGGGATGCGCAGGGAATGGACGAAAAGAGACGTTCAAATAACGCTGAAATGAGAGTCCTACAGTAGATGAATCTCCTGGTCATTTTTTCTAGACCAAATGGCTACCTAAGCTTTCTGGATCAGGCGCCCTCTTCTTTGCTCCACATGTGCACACGGGAAAGGAGGCTGGGGGGAAGCTCCTGTCTGGGAACCCCAAGGCCCGCCCCCCGCGTGTTCGTTCACTCTGTGTGGAGCTCCAAGCTGAAGCCCAGCCCCGAAGCAGGGAGCGCGGGGAGGGGCCGTGGAGCCAGGCTGCAGGCAGCCGGCTGAGGCCCGCCTGGCAGAATCCCACATGTTATCTTTGTTGCTCCTGGTCCTCAGGGAAAATGTAGGCCAAACTCGGCTGAAGCCTCTCCCCTCGGGGACCCTGAGAAACTTTGCCCTCTTTTCCTGATGAGGTCCCAGGACCTCAGTTTAATGCTAAATAAATCACATTATGAAGCTGGATTCCATGGAGTTTGGCAGTTGCCACTGAGCTCCGCTTCCTGGGAGCGGAGGCCCCCGGGCAGTGCCCTTAGGTCAGACTTTTCCCCTAGACTTGATTTGGTATTTAGTGGGCGAGGGGTCGTGGACCAAGGCCTTGTCTTTGTTCTAGAGGTTTCTGAAAGGAAAGAAATTGGCCTAGCAGAGTGGACAGAACTCTGGCCTGGTTTGGAAGCTGGAAGCCCCTGAGTTTTTTTATGTCCATGGACGAGTCACCTCCCGAGGTCCCCACCTGAGAAATAAGGGCTTTGGACTCTCAGGGGGTTGTTGGGATAATTTTTTTTTTAAAGATTGGCACCTGAGCTAACAACTGTTGCCAATCGTTTTTTGTTTCTTTCTGCCTTATCTCCCCAAATCCCCCCAGTACATAGTTGTATATATTAGTTGCAGGTCCTACTAGTCGTGGCATGTGGGACGCCACCTCAATGTGGCCTGACGAGCAGTGCCATGTCCACGCCCAGGATCCAAACCGGCGAAACCCTGGGCCGCCGCAGCAGAGCACGCGAACTTAAACACTCAACCACGGGGCCGGCCTTGGGATAATTTATTTAAAATTCAAAGCCTCTTTTTCTGCTCCTTCCTCCTCCCCACTACCCCAACCCCGCATTCAGGCTGAGCCCCTCGTCACTCGAGAGCCCAGGGAAAGAAGACACAGCAAAGAGCAGAGAGAAATCTGCTAGGTTTGATTTTCAAAAAAAGCTGGGTGCTCGCCTCTAAATGGACTCAAGAGAGTTGTGACCAGCTGTGTTCTAGATGCCGTGACCCTACATCATGCATCTCTATCAGCTCCTGAGATTAAACCCCACAAAACCACTCGAAATCCTAGTTGCAGCAGCTCCCAGCTACACCGTCTTGGGGCCAGCAGCTAAGGTCTTTGTGCCTCGGGGTCCTGAGTTATAAGATGAGGAGTGACAACGTGGCTGACCTTGTGGGATCAAGGTGAGGATCAGACGAACGAAGTTGTGGCATGTGCAGAAGCGCACCTGGCCCAGAGGACATCACCATCATTTTTAGCATTATTGTATCATTTAAGCCAGCGGTCTTTAAACTTTTTTTTAACAGCAGAAACTTTTCTTCAGGCAAAATTGGACACAGACGCCCAGTGCGTGAAGCTGGAATGAAGCAGAGCTATCTGGATTAACGTAGGGAGAGCGACAGGCCTGCCTTATCCGTTCAGAATAAGTCCCCTCCACGCCCCATAACAGTCCCTGAGGGGGCTTCCAGGAACCCTGTTTAAAAATCTCTTTGGTGGATACAAATCAAGAAATGTCATAAGCTCTTAATAATTTCCATTTATCTGATACAGGCCTATCTCATCCATCCCATGTGGATCAGACTGAGGCCACGTCTGAAAGGGGCATTGCTGCTGATGAGTTTCTGGGGAAATGAACTCTGAGTCTGAGACGGAGCTCAGATGCAGGAAGTTTGGCGGGGGTGCCCTCGGGGTCCACACCTGTGCGAGGGACGGGGCGAAGGCGGCTTCAGAGAGGGGGAAGTCGGGCTGGGACGCAATCCCAGCAGAGGCCTCAGCCCAGCCCAGACGCAGTGCTGGAGGTGGGATGACCCATCAGAGCTGTCCCGAGGGGGGCAAGTGGGCCGAGCGTTTATACCCTGGGGTGTTTTGTTAGTGCATACAGATTGTGCTGGACGGTGGGGAGACCAGGCACGGAGCTCTCTTAGGTGAAGACAATCTCTAAGAAGGGTGGACAGCTGAGGGCTGCCTGCTGGAGGCACTCCCGGCACCTGGGAACAAGTCCTTGATCCTGAAGGGGCTCTGGGCAGCTCACCCCCGCAGCCTGGCTGAGCCCCGGTGACAGTGATGGATCACACAGACCCAGCCCTTACTCCCACAGAGCTCATTGTCAGGATGGGGAGATGGGGGTTCACACCAAGCAAATTAGTTCACATATAATCGTAAGGGCGATGAGCGCTATGAAAGACAAGAGGATGCTGTGAGAGAGAATAGCAAGGAAGCCTTCTGAGGGGAGGTGACATTTAAGCAGAGACCTTAGACAGCTCTATTCTAAGGCCCTGAAAGGCTTGGGACAGCCCCCATAGGCTCAAGGTGGTAGGGGGACAGCAGGGCCAAGCCCTGCGCAGGAAGGGCAGGAAGTGGAATGATTCCATGAGCACTGGGAACAGGGCCGACTTCTCCAGTAGCCAAGGCAGGCACATGCCCAGGGCCCACCATACTTTGAGAGGCTCATGAAAATGTTTTAATTGTAAGTTTTTTAATCAAAAGAAAAATATAAATACAGTAGCGCTTATATAATAATTATATAATTTGGCCCAAGGTTATCTTAATACCAATAAAATATAATTTTAATATTTTTTGAGGGATAAAGGGGTCTACAAAGTGATAATGTGGCCCAGAACGGGAGCCAGTGGTAGGCACCGAGCAGGATGGTAAGTAATGCCCCAGCTGGTTAGATGCTGGTGGTACCCTGCACTGTGTCACCTCAGTCCCCCCGACCTGACTGCAGCTGTAGCAAACAGATCCTGCCCTTGTGATCTTCCCACACAGGCCCTGTCTCTCAGTTTTGTGCTGCAGAACATTCTAGAAAGCTGAGGGAGCTTGCTCAGCCTGCAAGCAGAGGTGACCTCGAAGCACAGAGGTTAACACCCGGGAGGAGCCCTCACTCAAGGGGGATGGGAGTCACTGGGCACACGTCCCCTTTGAGGGACAATTCTGCAGTACTTTCCACACAGTGGCTTGGAGGTCCCCAGCAGGACTGAGTCTGCATTGCTCACAGCAGCTACCAGAGTCACACGGTCCATCTTAGCTTCCCTCCTTCCTTACTCCCTCTCACTCCGGCTTCCTGGACCGCCTCCTAGATGATTCGCCTGCTCCCAGGTCCCAAGCTCTTAAATCAGGGCTCGGATTTGGGGGAACTCAAACCAAGACACCCCTTCGCAGTTGGGTATGGCCGGGGGCACAGGAAATGCAGGATGTGGCACCTCTCCTGAGCTTTTGGAGCTGGGTGGGGAGGAAACAGAGACTCGCCTGAGAGGGAAAGTGACCAGCTTGGTGCAAGGGTCAGCGCTTCAAACGTGGACGTGCCACTTGGCCCCGTTCACTCAGTCCATCCTCCCGCCATTCATCTATCCACACTCCTGGGGTGGTCCCAGCAACGTGCTGGGCGCTGGGGCCTCCTACAGGGGCTGCACAGAGGCCTCGGCCCACCCAGGGGTGGACACACAGCCCTGTGGCCAGCGGGAGCCTCTGTGCTGTTGAGAGGAGTCCTTCACGCCTTTGGGGGAGGGGTGGCAGGGAAGCCCCGGGGACACCCCTGTCCCTGCTCAGTGTGCGGTCTCGGGTCCTGCAGTGGGCCGAGCAGAAATTCTGGCCTGGAAGTCTTTCTCCTTTCAAACAGCCTCACGCTGCTCTGGAGAGTTCGCCATGGGGCCCATGGTGCTAGAAAACATTCCTGTATGTAAATCCCGTAAACAGTTGATTTGCCTGGTGCCCTCTGCCAGGTGGCTGTGGTCCTTCCAGACCTCACACCTCCAAGATGCGTATTTTTCCAGAAAAACAAACAAGTGGATGCAGAGCGAAACCCTGCCCATTCTCCCCAGGGGGGGGCGGGCCTGGCCAGCTGGTCCAGGATGCTCTTCAGGCTGGGGGAGGGCAGAGGGGGATGGGGGGGGGACCTTCCAGTCACCACGCCAGGGATATTTCTGAATTTCTCAGGTCTAACATGCCATTAACCGGAACACCCAGCACTGCTTTATTAACAGCATTCTAGGAAAAGAAAGAAAGGTGCCTTTATTCAACATGTGCATGAATTAAGACGCACCCACATTTCTACAAAAACTGCAGGTCTCAAATTTCGGGAGGATTGCCCCCATGTCACAGATGCGGAAATGGGGGATCACAAATGTTCAGTCATGCACCCTAGTCACTCGGCCACGGAGCACAGGGCCGTTTGGACCCGAATCAGCGAAACTGACTGCCAGCCCTTACCCCTCGCCTCACCAGTAACAGGCGGGGCTGATGGAGAAGCGGGACGGACCCGGCATGACTCGAGGATGGGCGCCCCAGAAACACAGGGACCTTAGATAAATGTTCACAAAGCGACTAACGGGCCAGGCCTTGAAGACTGGGCAGTGGAGACCTGGTAGAGGGTGGTGTGAGGGGCAGACGGGCAGAGGCCACAAAGCGTAGGAGGAGGGGAGGCATCGAAGGGCGGAATGTTCCAGAAGGAGTGAGAATAAAATGGAAGCAAGAAGGGAATGGGACACATGCCTCATGGGACCCCTTGAAATACCACCCCCAGAAGAGTGCCAGAGGGGTCTCCCGCAGAGCTCCGATCTCCCCACCCGCTGTGTCGCTGGGACACGGTGCACACCCCCCAACCAGGCTCGGTCTCCCCACTTGTGGGCCAGATGATCTACAGGGGCCTTGACCGTCTCGCCGGGTCCTCACAGCTCGCTCAGGTCATGATTCGATCACTACTGGTACCTTCTTTTACCCTCAAGTGTTCCGGTTTAGACCAGAAATCATATGGCCAAATCACGCCTCACAAGGTGTTCAGCCCATCCTACTGAGGACGGGGCAAGCAGGTTAAGGCTGAAGTCTGGAAGGGCTGACCTTTCTAGAAGGCCGCACCCTTACTTCCAGTCTCTCATCAACACACACAGACACACAAAAACACAGACACCCCCCCCCCACAGATATACACTCACATACACACACCCCACACAGACACACACGCTCATATATATACTCACACACTGACACACACACACACAGGCATACACACCACACAGACACATTCTCTCTCTCATACACACACACACACACACACACACCCCCTTACTCAGCCAACCCAAGAGGCAAATGAAAACAGAACTTAGCACAGTGCAGTTCCCTCACGGGCACTCACCCGGGACACTGTTTCAGGGCCTCGGACCTGCGGGGTTTGGTCCCTTCCAGGACATATTTTCCTTTAATAGCCAGATGACCCTCTGAAAGGGGCCATATGCTTTCCAGTTTTAGGCCCTATAATAAGTTTTCTTCTTCACTGTTTACAAAGACTCTCTTTCCAGCCAACCGTTATGAGAAATGCCTCTTTCATAGAATTTTTGTCCTGAGTGGAATTTCTCAGAAAGTCACTTTAGTGGGTGAACTTGGGAGCAGCCGCAGCCCAGGAGACTGTGCTGACCCCTTGACCATCACGTGGGGAAGCCGGCCACAGCCAAGGGAGCCCGCCCCAGGGACGCCCAGAGGCAGGCGGCCTCGGGATGCGGGCTGGGAGGCAGCTCGGCTTCAAAGCCTCCATCTGTGTCTCGGGCCAAGGTGGGAGGAAGGTTTTGTCCAGCTTGGTGGCCGAGAACAAAACCCCTGGGGCCACGGGTGACCTGAGCAGGCGGCCCAGGCCTGCGAGGGCCCACCTAGGCCCGCGGGAGGCCCCTGAGAGCCGCGGGCCTGGGCCTGGCCTCCAGCCACTCCTGGGCCCCGAGAGTAAATCAGAGCCGTCAGCGTGGTGGCAGCTTGATTAAAGTTCAGAGGTTTAATAGACCATTTAAAAAAACCCCAAATGACGCCCGTCCCCGGCCCAGCCACCTGGCCCGCGGCCCGTGCCCGGCGCGCGGCGGACAGCACCGAGGCCGGCCGGGCCGGGGTTCCTGCCTATTCCCGGAGGAGCCGGCTGCCGAGCGAGCCCCACATTCTCAGCTGCATTTAATCTGCCTTGAGACAGGCTGGCGAGGCGAAAATGCGAGGGGCAGGGCACTCCGGCGAGACGGAGAGGTTGGACAGTTGGCCGGCTTTGTTCGCCTGGTGACCTGGAGCGGGGCCAGCCTCGGAGGGCTCCCTTGGCAGCCGAAGTCTGTTCCAATTAATCGTGTTTAACCATTCTAATCACACTTTAGCACATTAATCCTATTTTCAATCCAAAACACATCTGAACCAGCGGCATGTGGGCCTTTTCATGGGAACCGCAGATCAGATGTAACGGACAGACACGGGCCCCGCGTCTGCTCTGGACTTTCACTGAACTTAAACTTAATAAAATACGGGACCGGCTTGTGGTTGGATTTACTGCACGATGCTGATGCTTTCCCATATAAATAGATCCCTTAAGTGGCTTAAAAACCTGTCAGAGGGCGCAGTGAAAATTTGATTATAAGGGAAGCAGCGCTGGGCTCCCCCTCCTCCTCCTCACCCTGACAGGGTGGGTCTGATGGGTGGGGGGGCTGCCCAGCTCCTCGGACCTCTGGTGGCGCCTGCCAGAGGGGCCGGCGATGCGCCCGGAGGCTCGGGAGCCTGGTGCAGGGCGGCCTTGTAAAGGGGTTTATGGAGGCGTCATCTTGAAAACTTGATAAACCTCAAGCACCTCATCTCCGAAGTTCCTGTCGAGTTTCTGGAGCGGTTTGCCGAGGACTCGTTTGCAGTGGGCCTGCAGGCAGAGGGGCCATCAGAGCCGCCCTTCGATGCCTCCCCGCGAAAGGCCAGGAGGAGGCAGGAGCAGGTCCACGGAGCTGCCAACAGTCAGCGACACCCAGTCTAACGCCCGGGGTTTATCAGCGGGAGATGCTTCTCAAAGAGGAAAGGCGCTTCCTGAGGTCAGAACTGTGAGGTGGGGATGGTCCAGGGTTAGCGCTTGGCCCCCTGACGCCCCGGTTCCCTCCAGCCTGGCCAGCACCCTTTCTTCTCCATTGAGTGGCCCCTGAAACACACAGTAGAGCTGAGTTCATGCAGCCTGCAACCCTATTCCTTGTTTCAGAGACTCCTGGTCTAGGAGCCATTTCCTTCTGGAATAATATCTGCTTGACTTTCATCCTAAGCCCAGTTAGCAGTACGGAAGCTGCCAGATCGCCAGTCATGGGAAGAAATAATTTGCATCTGAGTGAAAACACGGCTGCATCGATATTCTTGCACTGCATCTGTGAATCATGTTGGGCACGCTGGCCTGGGATGCAGGGGTCCTGTGTTCAAATCCCGCCTCTGCCACTTCCCCGCCGTGCTCGCTTTAGTGAGCTACTTAACTCCCAAGTCTCAGTTTCTTCACCCATAAAGTGGGGATGCCGAGAATAATGACTGTGTGAAATTTTTTCGAGTGTGAGGATTAAGTCAAATGATTAGCATAGCACCTGGCATATAGGGAGCGCTATAAAAATGTCAGCTACCACTCCCCCACTCTCAAAAACTCAAGGACAAAAGTGTTTAGGTTTCCTCATCTATTAAATAGAACACTGATTCCTGGCACACAGACTTGGTGAGCAGATTAAATGTGGTGACTTGCATACATGCTCAGGGAATGTCAGCTCAATCAGAAGGACATTATCTTTAGTACTTTATATTAAGACAGGTGTATAATAAAGTGGTTTAAAGAGAACTTTTAAATTTTTAAAAAGAAAGAGGGGAAGCAATTAGGTCAAATATCCAGGCTAATATAGTTAATTGTATTTGAGTATAAAATTTGGCACTGGGTTTCTGGAAAAAGGCAAAAAGGGAAATAAAAAGAACTAAGTCATCCTCATTATTCATTTATTCGGTTAATCAATTCAGCAAGCACTCATTTAAGGCACACTATGCGCCAGAAACTGCTTTTGGCAAGGATGAGAGGAAAGATTATTGATTCCTCGGGTCCAGCTTTCTCCAAGAACTCAACTCTAAGCTGAATTTACCACGCTGGCTCTTCCCGAAGATCCAGCCTCGGAGAACGATTCTGCAGGGGTGTAGCAACAGTCCTATGAGCAGCATCTTGAATGGACCTTGATCATCCTGGAAAACTTCAACCAGAAGTCAGTCAAGGTCTTGCACAGGAATTGCTTTAAAATCAATTTCCAGACATGCAACTTCTGCCTCCTTTCTGTCTGAAACAGTACAGGTTGCAGGGTTGTGACGGAAGGAAATGTACGCGGAGAAGCGATTCAATGCCCAAGTCATAATCTGGTCCTGGAGTGGGAGTTACCAATTCACGCTAAATGAAATACACAATGGTTCATAACATGGTAGGAGACATGCAAAAACGATGCTGCAAAGGACTTGGATAGGAACCAGGATTAGGGTCTCATGTTTGGCTTTCTAAGTAAACACGTCTAGCTTTTTATTTTACAAATAACAATCTGGAAAGATGCATTAGGGAATCTAAATGCAAAATAGAAATGAGTTTATCCAGGTAAGTAAGGTTTTATTAAACAATTTAATTCATTCCAGTTCCTTTGGAAGAAACTGTGGGTTATGGTTAATGTATTGAGCCAGACAGAAAGTGCATTCATGAAGGCACCTGCATTTAATATACAACTGTCAGAAAACTGCTCACCAGCCCTTTCCCGGAGAGGAACAAGCTGAAGCAGATTTTATTTTGGTAAATGCAACAACAGGAATGGCCAATGAATATTCAAGGCAAGGAAAATCTCAGACCAGGACGTTAGCAGCTGAGAACAAGAACAGGATTTTGGAGCGCCAAGACCTCTCACAATTCTAGTCACTTTCGAACGTGCTGTGCAGGAAAGAGATTTTTCAGATGTGATGGCAGTCGGTGTGGGGGGGGGGGGCCGTTTGGGGGTGGAGAAGGAAAACAGAAGAAAACGCCAACGGGAATTAAAACACAGGTCCCTGCAGATACCGTTAAAAAAAATAAATCAACTTATGAAATAAGTCTGTAACAGCCATGTTCAAACCAGGAAATTCTCAGAACAAGTATAATCATTTTATGAGCATGTAAAAGAATCCTCTGTTCCTATAACGTTCTTTATTGGGAAAGCTAGACGGGACCGCGTGGGCGTTTTTGCTCTCTGCTTGGTATCCCTGGCATTTGCATTTCAGAATAGGTATTTCCAAAGTCCTTTGGCAAAAGGAAAACCACTGCTCTTTATATTAAGGGGTTTACCAGGCATCTGGTAAGACGTGGTGACATTATCTGTGATGACAAGTACATTCAGAGGCTCAGCTATGCAGCAACTTCGACACGTTTGACGCTGTGCTGGGCTCAGAGTTGTCCCCGCCACCGCCTCCTGAGGGCTCCTCCCATGTTTTCTGATGGTCCCTGAGCTGCTCCTCAACCTGGTCCTATCTTTAAATTCCACCTTCCATCATGGCTTTTAACCCAGGTTATGCCGGCCACAGATCCGTCTCTCCGTACACATGGGCTGGAAGGAGCTGCTCAAAGGTTACTCTGGAGAACGCAAAGCGGTGCAGCCACTGAGAAAACAGTCTGGCAGCTCCTCAAAAATTCAACATGGAGGGGGCCGGCCCCGTGGCTCAGCGGTCGGGGTTCTGCACACTCTGCTTCAGCAGCCCGGGTTCCCAGGTTTGGAGCCTGAGTGTGGACCTGCTCCACTCATCAATCATGCTGGGGAGGCATCCTGCATGCAAAGGGGAGGAAGACTGGCATGGATGTTGGCTCAGGGCTCATCTTCCTCAAGCAAAAAAGGGAGGAAAAATAGCTCGGCGAATTTTCCTCACAAAAAAATTTAAACACAGAATTACCATATGATCCAGCAATTCCATCTCTGGGTCTATTCCCAAGAGGATGGAAAGCAGGGACTCGAACAGACTTTGTACATCCGCATTCACAGCAGCATTATTCACAACAGCCGAAAGGTGGAAACAACCCATGTGTCCAGCGAGATGAATGGATAAACAAAAGATGGTCTATACATACAATGGAATATTATTCAGCCTTAAAAAAGGAAGAAAATTCTGCAACATGCTACAACACGGATGAACCTTGAGGACATGCTGCTAAGTGAAATAAGCCAGTCGCAAAAAGACAAATACCGCATGATTCCACTTACGTGAGGTCCCTAGTGTGGTCACACTCCTGGAGACAGAAAGTAGAATGGGGGTTGTCAGGGGCTGGGGCAGGGGACTGGGGCGTTAGTGTTTGATGGAGACAGAGTTTCAGCTTTATAAGATGAGAAGAGCTCTAGAGACGAATGGGTGATGGTTGCACAGCAGTATAAGTGTGCTTAGGGCCACTGCACTGCACACTTCAGAATGGTTAAAGTGGCAAATTGTATGTGTTGTATATTTGACCCCACACACAGAGGAAGAGAATGAAAAATGAACCGTTTCTGAGAAAACGTCCTGTTTTTCAACAGTCTCCATGGAAGTCCTGGGGGGGCGAGTCGAGAGGGACGGCACGTCGAGTGGTCAGAACCCGGGGCTGTGTGAACAGACGAGGAGGACGGCAGTGAGACTGGAGCCGGGACCTCAGAGCCGGCTCCCGGGAGCCAGGCCGAGGCAGGCGCACAGGATGGGAGAGTCACTTCAGGAAGTGAAGCCAGGCCCTGGGGTGGAGACAGCAGCAGTTGACACTCATATGGCATTTGGTAGTACAAAAAGCAATTGTTTTGATTTCTTTATTGCCTGGGAACGATCCTGTAGGGTAATCGTAATTTACCCCCATTTTCCCAGGGAGAGAGCCAGTGAGGGCTTGTGTGCAGTGACCGAGCCCCAGGGAGGGAGAGAAGAATGGAAGGGTGCCGGGAGACCCTAATTAGGGGATGTTCCTCCTTGATGCCTCTGTCTCCAGGAGGAGAACCAAAGAACCCCCATCTCCTCCCAACCTCCTCCTCCTCCAGGAAGCCTTCTCAGAATGCATACTGCCCAAATGGCCTGCATCCCTCAGGAGGGTGGGGTGAGGTTGTCAGCAGTTCCCGGGACTTCCACGGCCACCATGGAGGGGCACAGCTTGTTGCCCAAGAGGATCTGCCGGGTCCTGCCTCCTCTAGCAGCTGCCAGCCCCCAAGAGCAGGGAGCAGGCGTTCCTTGGGTTGTCTGCTGCGTGGAGCACAGTGCTGGGAACACAAGGAGGGCCTGTAGGTGCTTGTAAATCGGGGACAACTGCTGGGGTGACTGGAGCAGATTGCAATGGCGACCCTCCAACCAAGTGTGCAGGCGGAAGCTGTGACCTGCTCCAGGGGGACTCGCTCGGAGGCAGCACTGCCGAGTGTAATGCAGCCACCAGCCTTCCACGGGCTCAGGGTACAGACGATGCTCGGATTGTTTCGAATAAAAGAGAGCCCTCCATGCTCGGCCCCGTCACAGGTACCCCGGTGTAGTCCTCATGGCCCTGCGCTGAAGGGCCTGTTTCCCATTGTCCAGAGGAGCACGTGGAGGTCAAGGTCAAGGCCAACCGAGGGCAGCTGGGGCTGGGGCCAGGCCTGCCTGCTTCAAGGCTCTTCCTGCCAGACGTCACTGCTGTGCGGCTAGAGCCAGCTCGGGGCACAGGGCCAGAGGTGACTGCAGAGTCCGGGGGCCACAGGAGGAGCCAGGAGGAGGCTGATGGGAACTCTTTCTGGAATCCCCTCCCAGGGCCAGATGGGGATGGCTGGCAGGTTCTGCAGGGGCCTCGAGTTACAACCAAAGGAAAACTGTTCACAGAGTCGGAGATGTGTCCCCAACAAGACGAGTGACTTTGCTTTAAGGTAACCAAGTCTGTCCCCCTCGTTTGTAAAGATGGGCTTAATAGCAACTATCTCCTTCCTCTGGGAGAATGGAAAAATAATGATACATGAAAACGCCACATGAGCTTTAAGATGCCACAGATGCCACAGGGCTTAACGCACAGTAGGTGCTCAGCAAACGTTTGCTGAATGACTATTAAACAGCCAGGCAACTGTACGGCAGTGGCTGTCGGGGGCCCAGATCTGTGGTCCGACCGCTTCACAAGATTGCTCCCTCATGTGTATGTGGACTTCATAAGCACTTCGCTGACTTACCTCCCAGGAGCCTGGGAGGTGTGAGGGAAGATGGCTTTTCCTTGCAAGGGAGGAAACTGAGGCCCTGCAGGTGGCCTGACTTGTGCAAGGTCTCAGGACTGGCGGGGGGAGCAGCTGCTTATGTGACTCTGGAGACAGTGCTCTGTGCACCCCTCCATGTTAGAGAGAGGAGAGCTCCCGCTGCCCCCGCTGCAGGGTCACGGGCCACAGAGGTCACATGGCGAGAATGAAAGAAGGGAGGAGTCACACTACCTCCCCCTCCAGCCACCACGGGCCCCGTGCCCTGAGCCGCCAATCCTCAGAAGACACCCACACGCTGGCCATCGGGAAGCCGGGAGCCTGAGGGGCGTGGTCGATATGAAAGCAATGTGCTGTCTTCCTGCTGAATCTGAGGGGTGACTCGGATCTCGAGGACTGGAGAGCTTGTTCTGCAGAAGCAAGAAAACACCTTCAGGGAGGCCGCGATCCCGGGATGGCCAGCCCCCTGCAGAGCGCCTTATCTGGAGGGACCCCTTTGTTTCTCTGAAGCTCCTGCCGAGCCCCTCAGCTCTCTAAAGCCCCTGCTGTCTGCTCTTGGGGAGATGGATTTGAGTGAACACAGGCTCCCGCCTGCTCATTTTGGCCAATTCGAATAAATCTTTCTCCATCTCCACGCACCACTGTCTCCATGATTGGCGTCCTGGGCATCAGCCACACAGACCTGAGATTAAGAGGTTCAGTATCAACCTCCCTACTCACCTGGGGCCCCGTGAGTCCTTGGGCTTTGTTGCTGTTCTGTCTGCATCCAGAAGGCCCAGCCCAGCACCTGGCATACAGGTATTCAAGACACGCTCAGCAAATGAATGAATGAATGAATGAATGAACCAATGACCATCTGAGCAGACAGTTCCACATTTGAGTTGTCTTTTATCTGGAGAGGGAGACATGGACACACACTCTCCACTCAGCATCCTGCTCCGTGCAGAGGGGCCTTGGGCTGGCTGGCAGGGGCCTCGGGAGGTCTGGCCAGGCCGGAGCAACAGCGGCAGTGCTGAGCTACAGAGGTGGAGGGGCTGATGGAGAAAGAAGGCCAACCCACTGAGGGACGAGAGGAGGTCTGAGGGGGCTGGATGGGGGACTGCCTTTGATGGTGAGAGCACAGCCAGCTTCAAGGGCGCTGACCTGGGCGGGCACACAGGGCTCCACACTCAGAAGGGCCCTGCACTTCGTTTAATGCTCTGCTGCGGCCATGTTGAAATTCTCGATGATCTTCAACAAGGCCCCTTGTTTTCCTTTTGCACCAAGTCCTGCAAAGTATGGAGCTGTTCCCAGATGAGAAGACAGGTAGGCGATGGGATCTTCCATCTTCTTCTTCAACACACTTCTGGAAGGTGCATGTGTCAAGCCTGTCTCCCAAAGTGGACACTCGCTCGCTCCTCTTTGGAGGGAGGTCATGTCCAAGTTTCTTGGAAGTCCCTTGGGGCAGGACCATGATTAAGACAAAGTAAGTCAGGCCCTCAACTCAGACAGCAAAAAATTCAGTAATCAACATAAACAATATTCTAACATGGTATTTTAAAATCAAAATTAATGCCAAAACTCTGTGATGAGCAAAACATCAACATTTTATATTTAATAAGATCAGTAACACGGCCATGCCCTGCCATACTGGAGCCAAGGCAAAAGGAAAAACGTGTGCCCCAAATACATGTTTTTACGTATTTTTCAGTGGTTAATTTTTTTCCCAGAATACTAAAAGTAGTTGAAAAAATTATTGAAAAATTGAAAAGTAGGTGTAATAAAACTCACAAGATTATTTTGTTTAAATATTTTATTAATATTCCAAGCAGAAATTGTTATAATTTTACTTTCCTGCCTTTAATAGAAGCAAGGTCATCAATAATATTTTCAAAAATCTAATTCTTTGCTGATCTCATTTTCAACAGAGAGAATTGCCATGCTTGGCAATTTCTCTTAACCGAGTGGCAACTTTAAAGAATTTTTAATTAACTTGGGTTTACTAATCCTGCTTTTATTTAAAATTTTGATATTTTGTTCATCATGAATTTTTTGCATTAATTTTGATTTTTAAAATATTATTTCTCGGGAGTTTATTGTTGAAGGGGTGCAGAACTATTGTTGGGGATGAGGAAAAAGTTCTGGAATGGGATAGTAGTGATGGTTGCACAACATTGTGAATGTACTTAATGTCAATTGTACACTTAAAAATGGTAAAAAATGGCAACGTTTATATCATGCATGTTTACCATAATAATATATATATATTATTTCTCTTGATTACTGGGCTTTTTGGATCTTCCGTAAATTTTGTGCCTGAGTTCAGGGCCTCACTTGCCTCGCCCCACTCCCAGCCCTAACCAAGATGCACAGGCCCCAGGAGCAAGGCTGAGACCCCACGAGGATGCACCACTTACTTTGTTAGAGGTAAAAACAAAGTTCTGAATTTGAGCGCAAGGTGTGTAACACTTTCAGACATGTCGAGAGGAGAAAGGCTGAATTTAATCAATGCCTAAGCTCCGAAGGAAAAAGAGAAAAAAGCAGAAGGTGGGTCCTTATTTCTACAGAGAGGAAACATACAGCTTATGAGGTGGCATGGTTTCCTTCTTCCAACAATCCTGTCCGTTTAATAATGTGTTTACTGAGCCCTTACTATGTGCCAGGAATTGTGCTAACGCTTCACTTGCAGTCTCTCGTTTAACTTTCCCAATGATGCGATGGAGTGAGAGGCTCATACAACCCTCACTTGCAGACAGGTAAACAGAGGCACAGGGAGGTCAAGGTCACAAAGCTATGGGTGGAAGAGTGGGAGTTGGGAGCCAGGTCCCTGCCACGCCTGCTCCTAACCCCTACCCTCCCACCATCTCCCACACCATTCCTGGCTACCACTTAGAAAGTGCCTACCCACTTCCTGATAGAAATATTGTTCTTTTCTTTTCTTTTTGGTGAGGATGATTGGCCCTGAGCCACCATTTGTGCCAATCTTCATCTATTTTCTACGTAGGTTGCTGCCACAGCATGAGTGGTGTTGGTCTGCACCTGGGATTCAAACCCGTGAAGCTGGGCTGCCAAAGCAGAGCACACCGAACTTAACTGTTTTGTCACCGGGCAGCCCCATGTTCTTTTCATTCTTTCAGTCATTTATGCACTCATTCACCCAATAAACCCACACTGGCTCAGAAGCCAATGTGAGGTGATTTACCCAGGATCTTGACCTCAGAGGACTCAGAGCCCAAAAGGAGGTAAAAGGCAAGAACGCATTTGGCCCTGCTGAAAGGACGGTACCTTAAAGTGGGTGTGGAGGAAGTGTGGTGCAAACCCAAATGAGGAGAAGTCATGTATCGCTGGGGCCATCAGGAAGGTCCTCCGGGAGGTGACGGCTTTGCTGCCGTCTGGAAGCTGGAGCAGGCTCACGATGTCCAAGCTCCATGAGGACATTTTGCCTGCAGGAGAAGAGGACGCTGTGGGATATCGGCAGGGGCAGCGGATTGGGAGTTCTGGACCCTGATTCAGGTCTCTTCTCTGCCTCTAACCTCCTGAGATCTTGGGCGATGCACCTACAGTGCTGTGGGGCCTCGGCTTTCTCATCTGAAAAAGAGAGCAGGCTGCCTCCCTGGTCCTGACTTTCGGTTCAGGACGAGAGAGGAGAAAATATACATCAAATGCCCGACAGAGGTGTCAGAGAGTAAAGTATTTTAATCTGGAGATGAAAAGAATAGCAATTAATTATAAAAAGGTATGCAACATCGCCTGGTGAGGGGGCATGAGTATGTTTGAGCTGTAAGGATGCAAGCTGGTGGCTATGCTCTATTCCCCCCACCCCCCCGGGTTCAGTGTAGCTTAAATATTTGTCCAATATTTATTTTGAATAAATTCCTTTAACATATTAGTGGATCCTCTTAATCATAAAAATAACAAACGGAGTGGCTGCATAATCCAGAGGTCCTTGAATATTTGGAGAGCCTCATCCTTCTCCCCTCCTGCTTTGACAAGCTGGAGAGGACAGCGTGTTCTTCATCACAAACCTTGAGCACTTTTCTCAGCAGCAGCAAATGGGCTGTGGCCGCGCCTCCCGCTCACTTGCCAGGCATGCCGACTTGGACAACGTGTCTGAGAAGAGTCTAGGAATTCTTGTTGCAGCAGACAGGGGCAATCTTGCCTAACAGGTGGGTTATGTAAGAGGAGGCAGGAATTGAGGGAGCAGGAAGTGGTTAGGGCTGCCCCACCGGCCTCAGGGAGAGCTGGACCAGTACTGCAGATAAGGCGGAACTCCGGGTCTCAAGCACATCTCTGGCCTTGCAGAATTGGATGTCTTGCTGTTCCTTCTCTACTCCACCACCTTAGGATGCCTCAGCTCCTGGACCTACTTACCTACAGAGCAGTCTGAAAAGTTCACACGCAAACCCTCTACCACTGGTGATGTGGTTGGCCAATCACCAGCCAGCAGCTTCCTAGGTGCCCGCCCCTGGTCCAGTCAGCTAGGGCTGGGATGGAAACATTGGACGATGCTCTGCCTATGAGGGTGAGGGGCCCGCCCCTGGTCCAGTCAGCTAAGACTGGGGTGGACACATTGAGGGTTGCCATGAAGAGGACTGGGAGTGGGCAGGCACCCCTCAACAACTGAAAGAAGCAGTTTCCGGTAGTTTCTCTTCCTGGAGATTTAGAATTAGTGAGAGGAAAGTCAGGAAACACTGTGCTTTACTTTCTGTAAATAATAATAACGAGGACGGGGAGAGAAAGTTGCTATCACACTGACTGAACTCTCGATTAGTACCAGGTGATCCGTCGTCCATGCCTCATCTTGTTTGATTTACGAAACTGCCGACTCACCCATTTACTCCTCCAAATCCTCTGTTTATCCTTCCCCCTGCTGGGGAGGCTGACCTCCATGGGCCACACGGACCCGGGCCCCCTGGGTTCCTGCGGGGCTCAGCCCGTGGGAGGCAGTGGTGGGAGGCAGGAGGGCGGGAGGACAGAGACGGGGCTCCACCCTGAATAGCTGTCTTGGCCCTGGACCGGCTACTCCTCTCTCTAGGTAGCTGACTCCAGAGGGCTTTCTCCTTCTGGATTCCAGAACTGTCTCCCCGCTCCCCACTGCCCCTATTTCTTAGGGTTTGTGGTAGTTACATCTGGCTGCAGGCCCCCCCCCCTTTATAAATAGGCCCTTTGTATATAAACACTTCTTGAATAAGCCTAGAATTATCTTATTTCAAAACTGCCACCTGTTCCCTGCTGGGACCTAATTGACCCTCCATCCCCATGAGGTGGATCCCGCTCTGTCCCCCTTTGCACAGATTAGGAAGTCAATGTTAGAAAGGCAAGGAATTTGCCCAGTGGCACATGGCATAAATGACAGTGAGATTCCAAACGCTGGTCTGTCTGATGCCAAAACCATGCTCTTTGTCACTAACTTTGGCTCTGCCAAATTGGGGCTCACACCCAGGCCTCTGTGGGCAGCCCAGGTGCAACCCGAAACAGGCGACACCCCCATGAGATGGCTGGAAATGTCTGAGCAAAGACTGAGAAGTACAAACCAAGTTCCAGAAGGAGCATTAGCCCTTCTGAGCCTCGGGAGGGAATCTCCATGGGATGAAGATCCTGGAAAGGAACTTCATATAAATAACAGACAGAGGAACAAAGGAAGAGGGCAGGGAGCAAGCCAAGAAAAGAAAGGAAAGGAAAAGGGAAGCAGGGAAAAAATACAGCTTTGGCTGCAGACACTAAAGAATGTACCAGGAGACCGATGAAGGCGGAGCCGAAATCCTGTTGAAGGATGGTCAGACAAGTTAAGACTGGACTTTGCTCGGATTATCTCGGAGAGGAAAGAAGAGGATAAGGGTCATGGGGGTGCTCTGGGATTACCTCTGAGATGCTGCTATTGACAGTGGGGGAAATGGAGGATTTGGGGCCCTGTGGAATTGTCCCGGAGGTGGGGGCAGCAAAGCGCTGCATGAAAGGATGGACCTAGAGCGCATGGCTGGGGGCTGCCTTGAGTGAACAGACTGAGGACGCGGGAGAAGCTGCTCTCAGTCCCAGTCGGCGGGAAAACGGCTGACAGGTGGGCTCTGACCACTGAGCTGTGGGGCCCAGGGAGCGCAGAGGGCAAGACGGATGGTCCTCCACGTGCAACCCAGGCAGCAGACGGCCCTGAACTGCTCCAGCTGTCTAGGGTGGCTGCAGGGGATCATGTGGGCAGCGAGGGTTGGGGGGGGAGGGGAATGATGCAAAGACTCAGAATTTGGGGGAAAAGAAGGAGAAATTCTAATTGCTTAGAGGCAGGAAAGAAAAGAAAGTAGGGAAAAGAAAAAAAATGACAATGAAAACAAGCCATTTTTCAACCCTTAGAGTTATTACGGGTTGAGTTGTGTCCTCATAAAAGATATGTTGGAGTCTTAACCCCTGGTACCTCAGAATGCGACCTTATTTGGAAATAGGGTTTTTAAAAAAATTGAGATATAATTGACATATAACATTGTATTAGTTTTAGGTATACAATATAATGATTTGATGTATGTGTATATTGTGAAATGATCACCACAATAAATCTAGTTAACGTTTATCACCACACATAGTTACGATGTTTTTTCTTGTGATGAGAACTTTTAATGTTTACTCTCCTAGCAACTTTCAAATATGTAATACAGTATTGTTAACTACAGTCACCGTATGGTTAACTGCATTATACCTCCAGGACTTACTTATCTTCTCACTGGAAGTTTGTACCTTTTGACCACTTTCACTCACTTCCCCCACCTCCCACCCTCATCTCTGCTAACCACAAATCTGTTCTCTTTATCTATGAATTTGCTTGTGTTTTTTAGGTTCCACATATAAATGAGATCACACAATATTTTTCTTTCTCTGTCTTATTTCACTTAGCATAATGTCCTCAAGGTCCATCCATGTTGTTGCAAACGGCAGGACTTCCTCCTTTTTTATGGCTGAATAATATTCCATCTGTGTATTGACCACATTTTCTTTATCCATTCATCCTTCAATGGACACTTGGTTGATTCCACGTCTTGGCTGTTGTGTGGAGATGGAGTCTTTACAGAGGATATCGAGTTTAGATGAGGTCATTAGCATGCACCATAATCCAGTATGACTATGTCCTTATAAAAAGGGGAACTTTGGATGCAGAGACGAACACAGAGGGAAGACGGTGTGAAGATACACAGGGAGGAGACCACGTGAAGAGGCAGGACTGGAGTGACATCTGCAAGCCAAGGACACTGCAGATCGCCAGCAGCACCAACAGCTAGGAGGAGGCAAGGTAGGATTCCCCTACAGGTTTCAGAGTCTCGGTGGCCCTGCCAGCACCTTCATCTCAGACTTCCGGCCTCCGGAACTGACAGAATAAATCTCTTTCATTTTAAGCTGCTCATTTTGTGGCACTTTGTTATGGCCACCCTAGAACACTAATATAGCAGTGATGGGAAGGCAGAGTAAATGCCCAGCGTGGCAGCCAGTGGGCCCTGGGAGGAAGGTGGCCATGAGGGGGTCTCGAGCTTTGGAAGAAAAGCACCAGGAAATATCCCAACAGCATCATTCTCTGTTTGCTGCAGTTCCCTAAGCTCCTCACACTGTTCCCTCTGCCAGAATGTGCTCCCCTCAACATTACCATGGGAGAAATCCTCCCCGTCCATTAAGACAGAGCCCCAAGCTTTCTCCTCTGTGGACGTTTCCTCCTTCCAGCCTCTCTGAGCCTTAATCAGAAGTTCTTGATCTGGCCCCTCACTGCTCAGCCCTGATGGATGCTACTTTTGCAAAGTGTCATCTCTGTCCGCCTCACCGGACAGCTGGATGCCCATTTGCCGGCCTTCCTCTCTGAGCCGACTTCATCTCCTGCTGTCTCCCAGCATCTGACACAGTGCCGGGCACACAGGAGGACCCTGATCGCCTTGGCTGGATGGAGTTTGGTTCTTCATCTGTCACTCCCGTAACATCAGGAGCAGAAAGCCCAGACAATGACGTTTTTATACTTCTCAAAACCGCTTTAAGCGTCTCGTTAAGTAATCACTTGCTTAATATTGCCGGGAAATGGTCTCTAAATGCCAGAGTGGGAGAAAGCATTTTTCAGAGTACAGGAAATGATACAGTTTTTGCTCAAGCCTCCAGCTCACTTCTAAATGGAGAAACAGAATATTCCCAAATCCACACACAAAAAAATTGATAGATAATACAGATGTTCCTTGCTTTACAAAATAGGTTGTCCCGGCAATATTGAGTGTAAATCAAATTTCTTAAAATCAAATTACATTGAAAATGCACCATGGGAATGTGCTTTTAAAAGGAATCCTGCAATGAATTCTTTTGTAAATCAAAGAGACACTCATTCATTTGGTCATTCAGTCATTTTTTTATTCCCGCAATTCTCAGCCCTGGCTGAACATTGGAATCATCTGGGGAGCTTTTAAAAAATATACCATACTGAGGCCCCACCCCTAGAGATTTCCTTTTAATTGGTCTGGGGTGGGGCTGAGGCCTCAGTATTTTTAAAAACTCCCTGAAGATTCTGATGTGCAGTGAGGTTCGAGAACCACTGGTGCATTCAATAAACATTTATTAAGAACTCTCTAAGTCAGACCTGGACTAAGTGACTACTAATAAGACACAGCTTGTTTCCTCCCAGGAGCTTAGAGACTAGAGGCCAATACAGATATATTAGCAGACAATTTCCCTTGTCATGTGAAGTCTGGGACGAACATACTGGCCTTTGTCCATTTTATACATTTGGGTTTTTCATACAACTGATTGGGCTTTTTGTTATCAACTGACACACAGTTAAAAAACGTGTTCACAACTGCTTATCTGATACACTGTGACACAAGGTTTCTTTTGGTTAGTATTTCTTCTCCCTGTGTATCTTTTTATCTTTACTTTCAGTATTTCGGTGGCATCATATTTTAGATATGTCTCTTAAATGTCATAGGATTAGGGTTTAAAAAATTCACTCTGAGGAGTCTCAGTCTTTTAATAGACAAGTTTGATCCCTTTATGTTTGCTGTGTGTGCTTGGGCTGACTTCTGCCATCCAGCTCTGTGTTTCTACTTATTACGGTTTTCCACGGCTTCTCTCTTGTCTCTTTTTCTGCTTCACCACGTGAAATCAAGTCTTCATTAGTTTCTTGGCCCCTTTTAATTATTTAGGAGTTATTCTTTTATAATTTTATAATTCTTTTATAATTTTAGTGTTTGACCTTGCGTGTTTCAACTTGATTGCTTAATTTCTATGTTAAAAAATGTTTATATCACCCTCCAGGACAATGCAATGATTTTAGAATGTTTTAACTCTGATCTTCTCCCTTCCACTTTTCATCTACTTTTTGTCAAGTATTTTAGTTTCTTCTTGTGTTTAAAATTACTCCAAACCATGATTTTTTCATTTTATACTAACAATGTTTGTGTAGATTTAGCAACATATTTACTAATTTCATTTCTTACCATTGCTTCTTGAATCCCACTCCTTTTTATTGGATTTAATATTTTTCTTTGTGAGGTAGCTTCTTTATTGACGTCCACAATCTCTTATGTGCATTCCTGATATTCAGAAAGCTTTGATAATCAAAAATTATTTAAAACTTTTTCTATAGAAATATTAATGTATTTGGCTGGAAGAGGCGGCTGCCCCAGACTGTACTGCATTGTGATATGTTTCCAAAATGTGAAAAATTCTAGGCTGCCTTCCATGCCAGCTCAGTCTGCTGTGCTGTGAAAGCGTAATTCCACACCTGTGTGAACATAAATGGGCCTCCTGCCCGTGTCCTGCAGCCTGAGAGGGTGACGCATCGAGGCCCAGCTTTCCTGATCCTTCTGTTCAGAGCCGGTCCCTCCATCTTCCATGCATTCTACATCTACCTTTGTAACAGAACTTTGCGTCAATCAAGCCCCGTGATTATAACAGTTCACCCAAGTCCCCCTGCCACGTGCTTGTCCCACCTCCCTGGCAGCCTCTGTGGACAGACGCACAGACTTTCTTAAACCGCCTTTACACTGCATTTCAAACAACGTCGGATTATGCATCCAAGACTGAGGTCTGGCTAGGTCTTGAGAAGACTTAGGGGTGGGAATCCTCTTCATCCATAGTTCCTTTGTGTATCATCAATTGAAAAACAAACAAAACGCTAGATGGTATGTATAGTCTACTTCCGGATGTGCGAGAAAGCAGATGTCCGTGCGTGTACATGTGTGTGAGTGTAAGGAGACACAAGAAACTGGTAATAGCATTCACTTCTGGGGTGGAAAGGAGACTTAATTCTGCTGATTGTTCTTGCATGGCTTACCTTTTTTCTAGCACGTGCATCCATTATTTTAGACTTGAAAAACCAACGGATGTGAAACAAACAGTGACATCCACAAAATCTCTCTTTGCTCTTTCTTGTACTCACCATTCCTTTCTGTCATTTAAAAAAAAGGCAATTCTCAGCCACGTCTTCTGTGAGGGAGGCTATGAATGATATGGTCTGGGTTTTCCCGATTCCTTTTAAAAGGAATTTGGTGTGAACCCAAAAGGTTTTAAACGCCCTTTGAAGAGATGATCTTTTTGGTGTTCCAGCCTTTAGGCTGTGAGCCCCACACCCCAGGAAGCTCTGGCTCTGCAAAACAATCTCCTGGGGAGATGACGCACTTGGGTCAATGATTCTGGCCCTGCCCGAAGGTGGCAGCCACTCTTTGGTGTTGTGCCAGCAGAGGGAGGGTGGCTGGCCTTCCAGGGACACAGAAGGCACTCAGTAACCCAGAGCATGAAACAATGGGTGGGGTTGAGGGCTGCCACAGGCTCCTGTAGTGCTGCACCTGAGGGCAGGGAGCGCCAGGTGACTCAGGAAAAGGTGAGGCACCAGGAAGAGCGTCACTGTGCATCCAGCACAGAGAGCACGCAGCCTGCATCTTGCAGGCAGGGCTGAGTTACCATCAGCTCTGCTCTGCAGAAAGAGCTGTTGGAGGCAGCAGCGTGCAGGAGGCAGTGCCGGGGGCCAAATCTCTGCAAGACCGCGGTTAACACTCAGCGGGGCTGCCCCGAAAATTCAATGAGAACACGTGCGTCAAATATTGGTGCCCTTTCCGTTGTATCCTTTGATGGATTTCCTCTCTTCCTTATCTCTCACGCTCGGGTGGGCAGCCCCCTCCCTCTCCTCCATCTAATGGATTTCGCCACCCTCCCATCCTCTCCCAGTCCTTCCCTTCTCACAAAGTCTTTCATTTAAGACAGGTGATGGGGTGTGGGGTGAGGAGGCATCAGAGAAGCGTAGCAGCGGCTTTTATGTGTGTGATGGAAGCATAGATCACCTCAGAGCTGACGCTCCTTCTGCTTCTTTTCTTCTTTCTGTAAGTTTTACGGCTTTCTTAGTCCTCAAGAAACACAATGCATGAATAGATTTTCAGTGTCAAAAGTTAAAAATTGCAGATAAAGGCCTTCTAGACCCTTCCCATCCTAGTCTCCTCCTTGGAAGTGATCAAGGAAATGAGCTTGATGAGTCTAATCTTGCTGACCTTTTGCTATATATTAGACACTTCAATAAGAGCCCACAGAATTACATAGCATTCTTTTATATTTGTGTGTGTGTGAGTGTGTGTGTTTAGTATTTTGCTTGTGTTTCATAAAATGACTGTACTTTGTGAATTATTCTACAACTTGCCTTTTCACTGACCATTTTGTCTTGAGTGTATTTCCACACCAGCCTTAGAGATGGGCCTCATCTTTTCAGTTGTCACTGGGCACACGTAACCATTGGTAATGTAACAGGGTTCCACTGGCACACGCTGTTCTTGCCCATCCAATAAATACTTTGCTAAAAGAACCTGATTGTGT
This sequence comes from Equus caballus, assembly GCF_041296265.1. Lineage (NCBI taxonomy): Eukaryota > Metazoa > Chordata > Mammalia > Perissodactyla > Equidae > Equus > Equus caballus. The sequence goes on along the minus strand of NC_091707.1, from coordinate 50,380,367 downwards.
TGGTGTCTTAGTCAGGCTGCCATAAGAAAATGCCACAGACTGGGTGGCTTAAGCATCAGAAATGTGTTTTCTCCTCGTTCTGGGGGCTGGAAGTCCAAGTCAAGGTGCCAGCAAATTTGGTTTCTGGTGAGAGCTCCCATCCTGGTTTGTAGATGGCTGACTTCTCTCTCTGGTCCATACAACCACTTCTTTGTGTGCCCATGGTGGAGGGGAGCAAGGGGGAAAGAGTGTTGGGGAGGGGAGAGAGAGAGAGAGGGAACAAGGGAGGCAGACAGAGAGAGATCTCGCTTCCTCTTCCTTAAGGCCTCCATCCTGTTGGATTAGGACCCCATGCTATGGCCTCATCTAAGTGCAATTACCTCTTAAAACTTTTTTCCAAAGCCTTGGGGGTTAGGGTTTCAACATACGAATTTAGAGGGGACACAATTCAGTCCGTAGCTTTTGGGGTGGCGAGTGGATGCCCCTGGAAAGTATTCCTCTTTGCATCTCACACCCCTCCCTGTTCCACTGCCTGTTCTCCAACAAGTGCTCAGTAAATGGTTTGTGAGGTTTATTATTTATTTAGCAAAAGTTGCCACCAAATAACCACTAAACAAAAAAGTGGAACAGAGACACAAATAATAAATAAGGAGAAAACAAAGAAACATATCATAAAAAACTACATAATTCAATCGGTAGACCAAAACACACAAGACAAGAAACAAAGAAAATGCAGGAGAACTGGAAAATGAGTGATAAAATGACAGCATTAAGCCCTCATACATCAATAATCACCCTAAGCGTAAATGGATTGAATTCTCCAATAGAAAGACACAGAGTGGTGAGATGGATTAAAGAATAAGACCCAAAAATATGCTGCCTCCAGGAAACACATCTCAGCTCCAATGATAAAAACAGGCTCAGAGTGAAGGGGTGGAAGACGATACTCCAAGCTAATGGCAAACAAAAGAAAGCAGGTGTTGCTATACTTATATCAGACAAAGTAGATTTCAAGAAAAGACAGGTAAAGAGAAACAAAGAGGGACAGTACGTAATGATCAAAGGGACACGCCACCAAGAAGACATAACACTTATAATATCTATGCGTCCAACACAGGAGCACCAAAGTTCATAAAACAACTATTAACAAACCCAAAAGAAGATATTAATAATAACACAATAATACTAAGGAACCTCAAAACTCCACTCACATCAATGGGTAGATCATCCAGACAGAAAATCAACAAGGAAACAGTGGAATTAAATGAAAAGTTAGACCAGTTGGACTTAGTAGACATATATAGAACACCCTATCCAAAAACAGTAGAATACACATTCTTCTTAAGTGTGCATGGAACATTCTCAAGGATAGACCATATGTTGGGAAACAAGGCAAATCTCAATAAATTTAAGAAAATTGAAATAGTAACAAGCATCTTTTCCAATTACAATGCTGTAAAGTTAGAAATTAATTACAAGAAAAAAGCTGAGAAAGGGACAAAGATGTGGAGACTCAACAACATGCTATTGAACAAGCAATGGATCACTGAAGAAATTAAAGGAGAAATCAAAAAATATCTAGAGACAAATGAAAGTGATAATATACCATATCAACTCATATGGGATGCAGCAGAAGCTGTATTACCAGGGAAATTCATTGCACTACAGGCACACCTTACCAAACAAGAAAAATCCCAATAAGAAATCTCAAACTACACCTAACTGAATTAGAAAAAGAACAAACAAAGCCCAAAGTCAGCAGAAGGAGAGAAATAATAAAAGTCAGAGGAGAAATAAATGCTATTGAAACAAAAAAAGCAATAGAAAGGATCAATGAAACAAAGAGCTGGTTCTTTGAGAAGATAAATAAAATTGACAAACCCCTAGCCAGACTTACAAAGAAAAAAAGAGAGAAAGCTCAGATAAACAAAATCAGAAATGAAAGAGGAGAAATAACAACAGACACCACAGAAATGCAATGGATTATAAGAGAATACTACGAAAAACTATATGCCAACAAAATGGATAATCTAGAGGAAATGGATAAATTCTTAGACTCTTACAACCTCCTAAAGCTGAATCAAGAGAAAACAGACAATCTGAACAGACTAATCATAAGGAAAGAGATTGAAACAGTAATCAAAAGCATCCCAAAGAACAAAACCCCAGACCCAGACGGCTTCCCTAGGGAATTCTACCAAACTTTCAGAGAGGATTTAATACCTATCCTTCTCATGCTATTCCAAAAAAATTAGGGAAGATGGAACACTTCCTAACATATTCTACAAGGCAAACCTCACTTTGATAGCAAAGCCTGACAAGGACAACACAAAAATGGAGAACTACAGGCCAATATCGCTGATGAACATAGAGGCAAAAATCCTCAACAAAATATTAGCAACCTGAACTCAGCAATACATCAAAAGGATCATACATCATGATCAAGTGGGATTCATACCAGGGACACCGGGATGGTTCAACATCCGCGAATCAATGAGTGTGATACACCACATCAACAAACTGAGGAATAAAAACCACATGATCATCTCGATAGATGCAAAGAAAGCATTTGACAAGATCCAAGAGCCATTTATGATAAAAACTCTTAACAACATGGGGATAGAAGGAAATTACCTCAACATAATAAAGGCCATATGTGACAAATCCACAGCCAACATCATACTCAATGGGCAAAAACTGAAAACCATCCCCCTGAGAACAGAAACAAGACAAGGATGCCCACTCTCACCACTCTTATTCAACATAGTACTGGAGGTTTTGGCCAGAGCAATTAGGCAAGAGAAAGGAATAAAAGGAATCCAAATAGGGAGCGAAGAAGTGAAACTCTCTCTGCTTGCAGACAACATGATCTTATATACAGAAAACCCCATGGAATCCATCGGAAAACTAGTAGAAATAATTAACAACTATAGTAAAGTTGCAGGGTACAAAATCAACTTACAAAAATCAGTTGCTTTTCTGTACTCTAACAACGAACTTGCAGAAAGAGAACTCAAGAATACAATTCCATATACAATCGCAACTAAAAGAATAAAGTACCTAGGAATAAATTTAACCAAGGAGGTGAAGGACTTATACAATGAAAACTGTAAGACATCACTGAGAGAAATTGATAATGACACGAAGAGGTGGAAAGAGATTCCGTGCTCAGGGATTGGAAGAATAAACACAGTTAAAATGTCCATACTACCCAAAGCAATCTACAGATTCAATGCAATCCCAATCAGAATCCCAATGACATTCTTCAGGGAAATAGAGCAAAGAATCCTAAAATTCATATGGGGCAACCTAAGACCCTGAATTGCTAAGGCAATCCTGAGAAAAAAGAACAAAGCTGGAGGTATCACAACCCCTGACTTCAAAATGTACTACAAAGCCATAGTGATCAAAACAGCATGGTGCTGGTACAAAAACAGGCACACAGATCAATGGAACAGAACTGAAAGCCCAGAAATAAAAGCACACATCTACGGATAGCTAATCTTCGACAAAGGTGACAAGAACATACAATGGAGAAAAGACAGTCTCTTCAATATATGGTGTTGGGAAAACTGGACAGCCTCATGCAAAAGAATGAAAGTAGACCATTATCTCAAGCCATACACAAGGATAAACTCAAAATGGATCAAAGACTTGAAGATAAGCCCCGAAACCATAAAACTCCTGGAAGATAATATAGGTAGTCCACTCTTTGACACTGAACTTAAAAGGATCTTTTCAAATACCATGTCTTCTCAGACAAGGGAAACAAAAGAAAGAAAAAGTAAACAAGTAGGAGTTCATCAGACTAAAGAGCTTCTGCAAGGCAAAAGAAACTAGGATCAAAACAAACAGACAATCCACCAACTGGGAGAAAATATTTGCAAATCATATATCCAACAAGGGGTTTATCTCCATAATATATAAGGAACTCACACAACTGTACAATAAAAAAACAAACAGCCCGATCGAAAAATGGGCAGAGGATATGGACAAACATTTTTCCAAAGAAGATACACAGATGGCCAATAAACACATGAAAAGGTGTTCAACATCACTAATCATCAGGGAAATGCAAATCAAAACTACACTAAGGTACCACCTCATGCCTGTTCAAATGGCTATGATCACAAAGACTGAAAATAACAAATGCTGGAGAGGGTGTGGAGAAAAGGGAGCCCTCATACACTGCTGGTGGGAATGCAAACTGGTGCAGCCACTATGGAAAACAGTACAGAGATTCCTCAAAAAACTAAAACTAGAACTACCATATGACCCAGCCATCCCACTACTGGGTATCTACCCAAGCAACTTGAAATCAACAACCCAAAGTAACATATGCACCCATATGTTCTTTGCAGCACTATTCACAACAGCCAAGACGTGGAAGCAACCCAGGTGCCCATGACTGATGATTGGATAAAGAAGAAGTGGTATATATATATACAATGGAATACTACTCAGCCAGAAAGAAAGACAAAATTGTCCCATTTGCAACAACATGGAAGGACCTGGAGGGAATTATACTAGTCGAAACAAGCTAGAAACAAGCTGTGAAAGACAAACATCAGATGATTTCAGTCATATGTGGAATATGAACAAACACATGAACAAAGAAAACAGTTCAGTGGTTACCAGGGGAAGAAGAGTCGGGGGTGGGCACAGGGGGTGAAGGGGAGCACATATGTGGTGATGGCTAAGAAATAATGTGCAACTGAAATCTCACATTGGTGTAAACTATTTTGAACTAAAAAAAAAAGTTGCCACCAATGAGCAGGGTGACCTTGGGCAAGTGATCTGTCAAATGGAATCAATGCTTGCTTAAGTGCACTGAGCACTCACTACCTGTCAGGCACTGTTCTAGCACTTTCTGTGTGTCATCTCAGGTACCCCTCCCAGCCCTAGGAGGTAGGTACAACAATTAGCCGTTTTCAAGGTCAGGAAACCGATGTGTTGGAGAGGCGAGCCGTTGGCCCTGGGTCATGCAGCAGACCTAGAGAGCAGAGAGCCAGGATGCAGCTACGGGCACAGTGCTCCTGAGCCCCTGCTCCTGCCGGTGCTACCTGCTGAGTCGGGAGGCCCGGAGCACCGGACGAGGAAATGCATGAAAAGGCTCAGTGCATGTTGACTGCTAATAAGTTGTAGCTATTATTACTGCCTGGCCTTTCGCCTCCTCTGTCTCATCGTATCATCCTTATCCCGGCCCGGCTGAGAGTCCTCACTCGGCTCACACAGGCGGGTCTCACAGGCAGGCAGCCCCACCCTTTGGGTTTGAAGTTTCCATCTCTGCCATCTACTTGCTGTGTGACCTTAAACCTCTCTGTGCCATAGTTTCCTCTTCTTTCCGATAAAAATAACGATGCCTAATTCATAGGACGACAGGGAGGGTTAAATAAGATAAAATACATGTTGATTAAAGAATATTTTCCCTTTGCAAAGGACGTAGAAAAGTTTGGTCCAGGTGGCAAGAAACTGGAAGACTCTTGTCCTTCTGTGGTGAGATTTTCTCACCCAGCCCTATGGGGACCATCCGTGTGCCTGGCCCCATGCTGGCGACTTCGCACACACTGTTGGGAATCTTCACGACAGCCTCGCAGGTCCCGCTTTTACAAAAGCGAGGAAGCTGAAGCGTAGGAAGGCACAGGAACTGTGCCTCGAGTTTTGGGGCATCCAGCTCTGAACCTTCCGTGTTTTATCTTGAAAAGAGAAATTCAGTTTGGATCTGCTGTTTCTCCTCCACTTCCCACTCAAGGCCCCCAGGAGAAGCGGGACAGGGGTGATTCTTGCTCCTTCTCAGATCCGATAGAAAGGAACTTGTGAGTCCCAGCTGCTGCCCACATGACCGTCTTTGCAGAAGCCATATTGGGGTTTGCAGAAATGTGCACTGCCTTTGAGCTGTGGCGAGGGAGGGGGCTTATGAAATGTGGGGGTGTCTGAGAGCAAAGGGGGCGTGCAGGGAAGCAGAGACAAGCAGGATGAGCATCCCTCGCTCCGGAGGGGCTCTGAAAGTCCCCTTGGGCTCCCAGGGCCCCAGTTTTGAAGGCTGCAGAGGACAAGGCGCGGCAGGCCTGAGTGACAGGCTGCTCTGGGGAATACGTGGCAGTTTCCATGGACCATTAGGTTTTCTCTACGCCACGCAGGCCAAGGCCATGTTTCAGGTTGGAGGCCTGAGTTTGGCTGCCTCTGCGGCAGGCTGGGGTTGAACCCGGATGGCTCCACCGGATGGCAGAACCCCCTCAGCCCTCTGGGGAGCACAAAGCTTTCGATTGGCACATTTGGGGTTTATCCAGCTCTAACGCTTTCCACTTGTAGGCGGCCTCAAGCAAGTCGCTTCCTCTCTGTAGGCCTGCGTTTCTTGATCTGGCAAATGGGGCGGTTGCTTGGATTCAAGGCGATGGTGGAGGCAAGGTGTCTCGTGTCTGAGTCTGAGCCCGGCGTGGAGCTGGCGCACCCCGTGAATGGCAGCTCCCCTCCCTACTTTCATTTGCTCTGCAGCGTGGTTTTATATCCCTCCAATGCTCAGGACCCCCAGGGTCAAAGGCCCTGTGCCCAGGCCTCTTCCCCTGGCTGGGACTCTGGAGGGCCTCGGCGGACCCTGGCTTCAGAGCCGCAAACAGCCTTAGGAGATGCGGGTGCGAGGTGGTCACAGAGGAACCGGAGGTACCGACTCGGCTTGGTGTCTCCTGCACTCCCGGGGTCCCGGTTCCTCCAGAAGATGTTGGACCAGATTAAGTGGATTGGAGGGACCTTCACACTCTGAGGCTCTCAGACAACAGAAACTGGATGGCAAAGGAAACATGTCTCCAAACCAACATTCTAAACCAAGGTATTTGCTCTCCAGATTTTCCAAGAAAATCTGACATCAAGGAGAGTCTCCTATGCGTTGGTTTTGTTCATTCGTTCTTTCAAAATACATCCAGAATCCAATCCTTTATTTCCACCCCAACTGCTGCCACCTTGGCTGAGTTCCCACCATCTCTTATCTGGGTTGCTGTAATCGCTCCTAACTCGTCCCTCTGCAGACAGGAATCAGATCCGGTCAGGTCCTTCCTCTGCTCAAAAACTTTCAATGGCTCCCCATTTCCCGTTCCATACTGCAGAATGATCCGTCTGCCAGCATTCCCAGCCTCCTTTACCCGGTCCCAATTGCTCTTTGTTTCATGGGTCTTATGCCTCTGACGTGCTACAATGCACTCATTTGCCATGTTTAGTCTTTGTCTCTGTGAGTAAATGTGCTCTCCGGGAGGGCCATCTTGCAGGGAGGCTGAAGCTAAAAACACAATGACAGTGCAGGATGTTAAGAGCTGGGAGAGATGGGTACCGAGTGGTGGGAGCTCAGAGGAGGGGGAAAGCCCTGCCTTGGAATGAAAGGGGCGAGGCTTTCCATAGAGCAAACCTTGATGCTCCCACATTTTATAATCACAGGTGAAAAGCATAATGCGTTTAGGTTCAATATAGTTATCACAATTTTTAAAAAATCAGTACTCAATATTCACAATGTTCGGACGGTGTAAATGTTTTCTGCTCTGCCATATGGTACACTGTGATTGAACTTCTTTCCCTTCATTAATTCCTGTATATCAAGTAGCTAAATATTGCCTTTTTAAAAACATATCTTTTTCTCTTTATCCCAGATCTTTGGCTGGAGTTGTGAGCGTTCTCTTGATACATTCAAATACGTTGGGTAATTGGTCGGTTTCCTCATTAACTCCTGGACATTCCCGCCCTCTGCCCTGGCTCTGGTTGTTCTCTAGAACTCTTGCTCAGCTGTCCGCCTGGAAATTTCCTTAGTCCTGTGATAAGTGACCTATTTCATGGGTTCCATGTTGCTATGCACTGATTTGCACCCCCGACCCCACCCCCTGCCAATTCGTAGGTTGAAGCTCTAGCCCCCGTGTGCCTGTATTTGGAGATGGAGTTTTAGGATGCAATTAAGGTTAAATGAAGTCAGAAAGGTGAGGTTCTAATCTGATAATATTGAAGAAGAGGAAGAGCTCTTTCTTCTTCCATGTGCACGCATCGAGGGAAGGCCATGCGAGGACACAGCAAGGAGGCAGCCATCTGCAGGCCAGGTTGAGAGCTCTCATCAGAACCCAAATTTGCCAGCACCCTTATTTTAGACTTCCAGCCTCCAGAACTGTGAGAAAATAAACTTCTGTTGTTTGAACCCGCCAGTCTGCACTATCTTGTTATGGCAGTCCAAGCAGATTAAGACACGTTTTCCTCTTTCATGGCTTACTCCCTTATTTTGGTGGAGCACATCCTATGGTAGCTTCTTCAGACATAGTTAATGGAAGTAAATTTTTATACCTTCTGGATCTAAAATCGTTCCTAGTTTCTTCTCACATTCAATTGATACTTTGTCTGAGTATATAATTTTTGACTGGAAATCATTTCCCTTGGAACGTTGAAGGCATTGTTCCATACCTTTTACCCTCCAATGAGTGAGAAATTCGCTGCTACTGTGATTTATGATTCTTTGTATATGACTGCCGCCCTTCCCCACAGCCCAGAAGGGTTTCAGATCCCTCTATTTCTGGATTTCTACAATTTCTTGATGACGTTCCTTGGCAAGGACTTTTTATTTCTACCTCGGTCTAAGTCTTCAGTGGGCCATTTCAATCTGGAAACTCACTTGACTGCATTCTGCAAAACCTAACTGCATTATTTGATAATTTTTCTTTTTCTCTTTTCTCAATTCTCTCATTTTCTGGAAATCCTAATCTTTTGACATTAAACCTCCCGCATTGATCCTCCCATTTCTCTGTCTTTTCTTTTTTCCAGCTCTTTGTCTTTCTGTTACATTTCCTGAACGATTACTTCAATGATATCTTACAACCTTTTACTGAATTTTGATTTGAAGTGGGTTTTAGTTTCTAAGAGCTCTATAAACGACATCCTGTTCTTGGATGCAATACATTCTCTTATCTCTCCAAGGATGTTAATTAGTGTTTTTGAAGTCTCTGTTTCCTACGTGTTTCTCTGTTCTGTTCCCTGGTTTTAGAGCTTTCTGCAAACGTCTGGTGATTCTTGGCTGTATACTCATATTGAAGAACAAAGCACTACAAAGTCGACTGGAAACTTGGGATGCAGAGGTGGGGATTGTTGACTGGTGGGCCTCCTTAGAATCCCCGCCAGGCTCACGCTTGTGGAAGGTGCTGCCCGCACGCTGGGAGCCTAGAGGGGAAAGGTCAGGGGTCCCATGCCAACTCTCACTCAATCCCTTGTTTTCAATATGGCGCCCTCCCTACCCTTAGCTGTGCATCTCTGGGTTCTGACCCTCCCTGGCTCAGTTTCTTCAGAGATTAACCTTTGCCTTCTGCCAGCATGTGAGGCAAATACCACATAGCAGAGCATGTGGGGAAGAGAAGCTGGGCTTCTAACTGCTCTTTACACGGTTTCTGGACCAATCTTCTTGTTTCAAGACACACCTTGCTCCCAACCCTTTGAAGTACCTGTAGCCTCCAATTCCTGAGTCTTTGGGGGTCTGGTTCCTGAATCAGCTTGATTTTGGACGCCACCCCCACCCCACCCACAGATACTGCTCTGCTGAGTCAGTCACTATCGTCCATGTAATAATTTTTGGTCAATTCTTGTCTTCTGGGCCTACCCCTCCCCCATCAATTCTCTTGTTTATTGGTGGGTCCACACCTTCATTATTCCTTTGCTGTCACTTCAGAAGGTGTTAGAGGGAGAGAGAGGAAATAAACATGTACATTAATCCTCCAGGTTGATTAAAAGTCAGTTCATAGGTGTCCTTTTTTCTTTAGCTCATGAGTGTTCTTTTCTCTGGACTGCCCACAACCAAACACACTTACACACAAACATCCACAATTCAGTTAAAGGAAGCTTCAAACTTGGCCAACAGAGACGACACACCCATGTGAATTAGTGAAAATTGGGATCAGCCCCCATGAGCAACACCTGGTGTCTGCATCGTGCGTTAAAGCGTTTGTAACGCATGCATTTAGGAAGCAAGCTTTAATTAATAATAATAATTGCAAGTAACGATAACTACTATTTACATAATAACTAACACGACAGCATAACCACACTTGACCCTTAATAAAGCTCTTTTCTGATTTGATGTCTTAGAATTAGTTGGCCCATCATTTGTCTGAGGAATGGAAGGAACACTGTGCTTGGAACCAGCAGGCTTGGGACCCTCTGATCTTGGCTACCTGGGAGCCCACCATCTTGACCAATTGCTTCAACCCCGCAGAGCTGCACTCTCTTTCGGGAGGTGGGGGTCCCCTGGCCTGCGCTGGTTTGATGTTCTAGGTCCCTGCTCCAGCTCCCTGGGGAGAACTGACCAGAACTCAGAATACAGTCATATGTGCTGGGAACCCCGGTTCTTCCCTAGGTCCTGAAGCCTCTGTCCCTGGGGCTGGACACTACTTCCCACGTCCCTATTCTCCCTCTGGACCCCCAGCTTCCTGACCTGGATACAACCTGGACGCAAAGATCCAGCTACTTCTCAGAAGCATGACTCCAAAAGCCTGTGTGAGGAAAGGGGCCTGTGGGCTGCTGTCTTATGAGACTGCAGGAAAGGAAGATTCGGGCGGGGACCTGTCTGACTCCATGCACAGACCTTGGAAAAAATGACTGGGAGTTGTCAGCTTTAGGGAAGAGAAATGGAAGTGACATTTACAAAGCACCTACTCCGTGCTAAGCACACAGTAGGTACTTTAAGCCTCCCCCCAACACAAAGGGGTAGATACTCTACTATGTCCATTTTACAGACCAGCCTCACAGAGGTGGGAGACTCACCTGGGTCTCCATGTGGGGGGAGCCTGGATTCAAACCTAGGAGAGGAAAACAGGGCAAGCTCCTGGCACGTGGAAGCTGCTGCAAAAGGAAGGAAGGAAGGAAGGAAGGAAGGAAGGAGAGGAGTGTCCTGAGAAGGGAGCCCAACTGCGCGCCTAGGGAAAACTGGGGAGGTTCCTGGCAGAGCTCGGGCCCCGGCGCATAGTGGAGGCTGTCTTCCCCACCAAGGAGTAACCACAGCGCCTCCTGCTTGGCCTTGGAGAAAACCCTGAAGAGTCAGGCTTGGAGCGAGGGGCTCTGCCTGGTGATGAGCCAGACCTCAGTGCCCAGGGAGACCCACTGGAGAAGGATGAAGCATGCTCGGCGCCCGGGACAGGCCAGCCTTGCCCAGGAACGAAGAAGCAGGGTACCACATGCAGAACGCAAAAGGCCACGCGGGAGAGCCGGACTCCCTCACATCTGGGCTGCTTTGCGGCTTAAGGATGGTGAACGGTCGAGGCTGAATCCCGGTCAAGGCTGACTTGACTCCCCCTCAGAATATTCGATAGGGTTCGCATATCACTCTTGCTCTCCCTTGAATCGTGACAAAAGGAAAGTATTTATTACCAGGCGGACAGAGCCCTCGGGCGAGAGCCCGTCATCTCTGATTTGCCTTTGAGCCGAGGCTGTGGAATTAAATGCAGTTTTGTTTTTATCTATTTGCATGGAAGCTTTCCAGAGAAAACAACAATTTTAGTGACCTGCGCACTTTGTATCATGTTAATTAGGTTTGAAAACTCATATATTGTTTTCATAAGGGCTATTACATTTTCTCTAATTAAATTAAGGGAAAAATAAGGATGCACGGCAATAATATTTATTATTAATACCAGACTCCAGAGGCGCCCAGTGAGTTAAATCGGAGGTAAAAACCTTGAAGGCAGCCTGGACTTCAAAACAACGTGGTATATTCCAGGTTTTCAGCAAGTCATTATTCTGAACGTTTTGGAAAAGTAGAAAGTGAAAAATAGACCCATTTGGGGGAAAACAGGCTTCTGGGCCCGGTTCACATTGAGTTTCTGGAACATTTACTACTGTTTCATTACAGTGGTTTCCCCCAAAATTGCAGCAACTTTGCTCCAAGAAGAATGTTTGACTTGAGTTTCATGTGGATTCAAAGGTTGTAACCGGCTGTGATTTTAGTCTAGCCAAAAATGGGTTTCCAGGCCAAGGGGGTCTTGGTTTGAGGAAGTCAAGTCAGGTCGGCTGAGCAGAGGAAGTGTCTGCTGGGAGAAAAAGTGTCACGTTGGAGAGGGAAGGTGGTGGCATAGGAAGAAAACTGGCCAGGGGCTTATTCGACGTGAACACATGTGACACAAACATGCTGCACCCCTGGGTACCATCTTCTGGAAACTGGGCTGAGTTCAGGCCAGATTCTGAGGAGGAGAAGGCAGAGAAAGGAGAGGTGGGTCCATGGAAGGTGGTTCTAGACCCAGTGGCAGAACAGCCTTCCCTGAGCTCATGGCTGGAGTGGACAGTTATAGTTTGGGGCCACCTACCCTTGCATCATTTCCCCTTCCTAATGGTACCTTGATTTCCTTTTGGGGCCCCCCTTGGAATGCAGTCTTGTGGGTATACTGGGCCCTGGTGCTGCAGAAGCGAATGACTTCCAGAGGCCCCTCCATCCCATCCTTTCTCTCCCTGCCCATCCCTACCGAGGACTGAGCTTGGCCAAGTGGGCTCCCTCTCCTGGGCCCCGGATTCTTGGGTAGGCTCAAGGGTGGGAAAACTATTTGGAATACACTCATCCTCATGGCAGCAACTCGGTGCCATTGCTGTGCAGTCTCTGCTGTCAGCAGCATCCTCAGGGACCGCCTGACCCGTGTGACCCGTGTGTTCCAAGCTGGCTCCCCGGCTTTCCGTGTGGTCCTGGGAGCCCCCACTTGCTTCCCATACACTCCCCCTCCTCTTGGTTAGCCAGGCTCTCTCTTGTTGTTTGTTACCAGAGAGCTCCAACTGTTGCAATGGCTTTTGCCCTGAACCCAGGACAAACATGTATGCTACAGAGTGGCCGGCAGACACCTGGGCACCTCCCAAGGGGAGCCCAGGCCTCCATTTTTCTGGTTCGAGGAAGAGCACTGGATTAAGAGTCAGGGGTGTTGCTTTGTCCCCTGGCTTTCCCACTGTGCCCACTGGGAGACTGATAGTGGCTTTCTGTCTGGGCTTCATCTGTAAGGTGAGGCGTTTGGACTATAATAACCATAGCACCTATAATGATCGCCTGCTTTGCAGGGGCCACACTCTGCCAAGTGCCCATGTGCATTAGCTCACTGAATCCTCACAACCACCTTGGAACAAGACTCAGCTAGTCTCCCTGTTTTAGAGATAAGGAAAAAGGCGTTTAGAGGGCAAGGCACCTAGCCTGAGGTCACCTTACCAAGACGTGGATGTGCTAGGACCTGAACCTGGGTCTGTCTTGGTCCTTAATGGTCTCCAAAGACTCAGGTGACCACCCCTGTTTGCCCAGGACTGAGGAGGTCCCCAGGACACAGGACGCTCAGTACCAGGTCAGTCCAGGCAAACTGGGATGGTTGGTCACCCCGCTCCAGATCCATCCAGCCTGAATGCTCTGTGGTTCTGGAACAGTGTGGAATTCGGGAAGTTGTCCTGGGAGAGCACTGGAAACCAATGAGCGTGTGCTTATGGTTTTCAAACCTCAGAGCAAAAGCAAAACCCAAATAGGGTTTCAGATGCCACCTTCAATTGCCGCCGAACCCCGTTCCCGCTAGGCTACCTCCCCCAGCGGGCAAGAAATCCAGAGCTCCTCCAACAAACTGCTGATCGAGTCAGCTAAGCCCTCAGTCATTTCTGGAGCCATCCTTCATCCTACTTTCCTGTCCCCAGGCCACACTGCAACCAATCGTCACCATTGTCCCTCCACCTAATGCCAGTATTTCCAATTGTAGAGAGCTCAGCGCCTGACAATGTTGCATGTAATTTGAATTTTTAAGAAATTGAATTCTATTTTCCAGCTGGCTCATGCTGTAATAGTCTCCTCGGAGACCCAACTGGCAGAGGTCTTAGATGCTGGTTCCTTCATCTGCCCTCGTCTTCTCCTTCATGTATTGATTTGTTGAATCAGCAGACATCTGTTGAACACCTACTGTGTGCACTCACTGAGCTAAGGACCAGGAGACCAGAGGGAAATGTGCTGACCACTGTCCTTGAGATGCCTCTGCTCAACCAATTCTCACAAAAAACAGCAGTGGTCAGGTCGGTGCAACAGGAACCCGGGGCCTGTAGGATGAAGAGCAGGAGGCCGATCGGGGAATGAAGTATTCCAAAGCAGAAGGCGATGAACCATTCTGTTGTCTGCTCTCCACATGGCCTTGCTCCTATGATAGCCGATTTCACACCATATCGTCATCATTTCACCCTTTCTATCTCCGCATCCAGGACTCAACACACAGTTGGCGCCAAGTCCATCCTCCAGCTGCAGGAGAGCAGGCCTGCCAGACCAGGAGAAGAGCTTTGCTGAAGCAGAGGATCTTTTATATGTGAGGAGCCATCCTTTCTCCATGCTCGAGGATTCCTTTTTCTAAATCCCGATTTCTTCATTTCTTTACCTCGAGTTTTCTAAAATTGGGCCTATCTCTTAAATTGGGTATTGCTGCCAGGCCAATATGATAGGACCAGAAGAATTCAGCCCCTTTTTGGAGCTAGGAAATAAGGCCAGAGTAAGAATATGTCAGAAATGTTAGCAAACATTAGAAAAATATCAGCCGTTCCAAAGATCATTGGTCATTTTCCTTAAAAACAACTAAGAGGAGGCCATGGGGGGAATGCGGAAGACTCCTGGAATAGACGTTAGGAGACAGGGGTCCTGAGGAAAAGTAAAAAGAACTGGAATTAGGGACTGGATTTTCACAGCAAAGCAAATAGGAAGATTAAGCCTGCTGGGGGTTCGTATCCTCATGGAAACTGGATGTGCTAAAAGTCCACGTGTTGGGTTCAAAGACAGTCTTCTGAAGGAGGCTCATATCCACCACCACCCGTCAATCAGCCAGAACTAATCTCACAGTCACACAGACTGGAAAGCCCTGGGTTCCTCAAAGATCCTCTTAACTTTAATTAAAAACCTTTGACGGATTCTCCGATACTAACAAAGCCCGCTCACCCAACGTGCTTTGGGGTTGTCTTTGGGGGTCCCCTGGGCTGGTCAGCTCCTGGCTTTTTAAAGCGATGCTGGTGCAGGTAAGGACAGGGGTGCCCCCAGACTTCGGGCTCCTTCTCGGGCAGGATACAGTCAGGGAGGCCCCCAATAGCTGTTACAAAGTGGGCACTGTCTGCTCGGGACAGAGTGAAAGTTTCTAAGACAGCGGGGCTCCCCTAGATTAGTTGCGTTGGAGAAGGAGTGTTAAGACTCTGGGGAACATTCTGGCATTCAAAGCTAATGCCAGCCTCCAGCGTAAACCAGGGCTGGCGACCTGTCCGTTCACATCAGTACATCTATGCCGGTTGTGTATGGCTGACGTCCATTCTGGTTGGTCTGTCAGAGCTCATGCCATTCTGGCTGGTAAGCATTTTGAACTTGACTCCTGCTGTGAACCACTCTGGCCACATCGCCCTCTCTGCCCCTGAGCGTGCTGTCTGCTCCTGGGACTGGCTGGGCCAGAGGGGATGGAGAGGAATGGTCCTCGCTGATCTCCCTGTCCCCAGGGCCAGTCACACCCTCCTGCCCCAGCTCCGCAACTTCAGGAGCTCCCCCGGACTCAACAGAATGAGGTCCTAACTCCTTCGCCAACCGCTCTTGACCTCTTCTTCCAGCTTTCTTCCTCTGCTTCACTCCGTCAGCCCTCTCTTTCCATGACAAACACGGTCTCCCAGCCCTTCCTCTGTGTCCTGAGACCCTGTTCTTGCGCTGCCCTGGGTCCTGGCAGCCTGCTGAGGTCCTGTCTGCCCATCCCTCAGTGACCTGCCAAAGCCAGCCCCGAGCATCCCAGGCAGGATGCCTCCTTCCTTGCTCTTCTTTTCTTCCTTCTTGCAAAACCCCTTGGTGATCTCCAGAGCCCTCACGAGCTTGCTGCCTCCAAGTGCCTCATGAGCTGCTTCAGGGCCTGGTCTGGGACTGACGGCATCTGTGGCCCCTGCGGTGTGGGGAGGAATGCCCAGCACGTGGTAGATCTAATAAATGGTGGATTGGTTTATTTAGATGCTGAGGGATCTTCTAACTCCAATATCCTAGAATTTAGTGTTTGCTGAGCCCCCAGATCTCAATCCAGAGTATGTGACGAGGGCAGAAGGCAAGGCCCGACTGACTTCCCTCTGGGGTGACTCCACCTGCACACGGGAGATTTCGAGGGCAGCATGAGGAACAGCGGTGCACCCCGGAGTCAAACAGGCGTGGGCGGCAACCATGGCTCCATCGCCTTGTGGGCTGTGTGGCCGTGGGTAAGTCACTCAACCTTTCTGGGCCCCAGCTTCCTTAGCAGTGACATGGAAGTGGTTATACCACACCTTGTTGCTCTGAGGATTTAATGGGATCATATCTGCAAAGTGTCTACTCAGGGGACGGCCTGGAAGATGAGCAATAAATGTTGGCCCCAGAGAGCTGGAGCTCTGGGCCCAATGTGACCCTTTGCGTCTTGATAAATATGGCTGTCAGACATTAACAGTGTATCAGAGTCACCTGGAAGGCTTGTGCGACCACAGATGGCTGGGCCCCCCACTGAGTTTCCCGATTTGGTAGATCTGGGGTGGGGCCTGAGAAATTGCATTTCTAACGAGTTTCCAGTTACTGCTAATGCTGCTGGTCCAAGGGCCACACTTTGAGAACCAGCATCTCAGGGATTCACCAAGAGCATCATTCTGTGTTCAGAACATAAACAAACAGGTGATTCCCTGAGGGTTTCTACAGGAGGCACATTTTAACCAACTAGGACATTGTGTAATGATGCAGAAACTCAGAGTTCTCAGCCCCATTCCAACACGTCATTTCTAATTAGCAATGGCTAATTGTCTCACCCATCGTGGCCCATGATTGCTGACATCAGTGCTCTGTGTTTGTCCAAAGATGTGTTAAATCTGGAGGTTTGGTGGTGTTAGCATAACATGCAGGCAGACTAAGTGGACGTGTACCATCTGTCCTTGGAAAAGAATGACTGAGACCTTACTAGCTGTGTGTCACTTAATGTTACATTTAATCCCTCTGAAATATTCTCACAGAGCTGGAGAAGGGATTTGCAGTACATATAATTGACACAGGATTGGTAGCCATCATATATAAAGAACACTTACAAATCAATAGGAAAATGACAGACAATCAGATAGGAAAATAGGCAAGAGATTTGAACAGGTATTTCATGAAGGAGGCACTCAAATGGCCAATAAACATGTGAAAAGAGGTTTTACTTAATTAGTTATCAGGGAAATGCAAAATAAAGCCACAATGTGATCCTACTTCACCCCCACAAGAATGGCCAAAATTTAAGAATGACAATACCAAGTGTTGGTCAGGACGTAGAGCTCAAGAACTCTCATCTACTGCTGGTAGGGGCAGAAATTGGTACCATTTGCTTTGCAAAACTGTGAGGCTGTATCTACTGAAGTTCAATACACGCAGGATTTATGTCCCAACATTCCTCTCCTAGTGTTCACTCAACAGAAATGTGTACGTGTGTCCACCAAAGACGCACATAAAAATGTTCGTAGCAGCAGGCTTCGTAGTGGCCCCAGTTTGGAAACAATTCAGATGTCCATCAACTGGTGAGTGGATAACGGAATGTGGTTTATCCCCCTCACTTTGGATGCCCGGATTTCTTAGGCCACATTGGTTGCCGAGTGCATTCGAGTGAAACTGTGTGTTTCACGTGCCTGGGGTGACTGTGAGTACAGAGGGGGCAACTACAATCCATAGTTCCCAGGCTCCCAGACAAGGGCCTGAGAGGGGCCTTCACATCTAACAGTTCCACAAATAGCTGTATGAGGTTAGTGGTGTTCTCCCCATTTCACACATGAGAAAACTGAGGCTTATAGAGAAGCAATGACCTCCTCAGTCCCCTGGCTATTTACGGGTCTGCATTGCCAACCAGAGCGTGAGCTGCTCTGAGATCAGGTGTCTCTAGGGCCTCTGAAGCCCTGGCATGGTGCCGGGCACTTTGCAGGCCGTTGATAAATATGAGGAGAATGAAAGTGGCAAGAAATCCTTTCTGTGTTGCTAGAGAGCACCCTGATCGCGTTGGTAAGGTCGTTGAAAACACATCGTTACTATTGATCACGGCATCAAGACCACTGGCAGCCTTTTCCCGTCCTTTCTATTTCAAGAATCCAGCTGCTCCCGACAGCTCTGAGCAGTGTGTGCTGCGGGGTGGGGAGGGGATGGCAGTCTCTTAAACCCTCAGGCACCGATGGCCATCCTCTTGAGGGAGCACGCACCCAAATGACTACCATCTGCACCACAGTTTGCAAAGCACGTCCGTGTGGGCTGACTCACTTGGTCCTCCCAGACACTCCGGCAGCGGCCGTGCTTTATAGAGGACAGCACAAAGGCTCTGTGCATCTGAAGGATTTGCCCCAGCTCCCCCAGCTCCTGCAGGGCAGAGGTGAGTCACGAACACAGGCAGAAGCCAGGGCACCCCTGCACTGCGTGGGGCTTGCAGACTCCAGCTTCCGGCCCCCCACACGCGCCAGTCCTCTTGTCAGTTACACCCATAGCCTCCCTCCCTCCACCCCATCATATCCACCGTCCCACACAGGCTGTGCTCTTCTCTGGACTCTATCGGCCTGGACTCGCTGCCTGATACGATGGAGAGGCTTCCTACACTGTGGAGCCTTGTTTCTGTGCCTGCCTGTGCCGCCTGCCCGCTCGCCCTTGTCTCCTCTGCAAGGCCCAATGCAGTGTCGGCTTAGGGCAGCCATTCAACAGATAGCTGGTGTCTTGGTTGGGTCCCCTGAGACTGACTCTGAGACAAGGGTGTGGGGGTCGCAGCTACAGGGGAGGTGATCCCAGGAAGCACAGCGAAGGCAGCGGGGAAGCGAGAGAGGAGGGGAGGGAAGGAAGCCAACAGCAGATGCATCATGGAGTAGGAACCTTTGGAGAGTGAAGACCGTGGCTCAGAGTTGCCCCATCTGAGAGGCAAGGAGCTGGGGCCTCTTTCTTCCACCTCCCATCCATCACCGGCTGAGGGCTCTCCAGGGAGCACTGCTTCCCCAGCACTTCCACCTGCTCCACCGTTCGGGCTATGAGAAAGTCCCCAGGTAGGGAGTCCCGGGTGCTTGCAGTAGGATGCAGCTGGAATAGCCTGGAACCGAGAGTGCTGAAGAGATGTGGGTGGGCCATCAGTGTCTGCCACACTTGGTAAATAAACGGTTTTAGAAAGTCATCCCTGAATATATTAGATTTTTCTTTTTAGATTTTTTCTTGTGATAAAATATACATAACACACAATTTACTATTTTAAGCCTTCTTAAGTGTACAGTTCAGTGGCATGGGGTGCATTCACATTGCTGTGTAGTCATCACCACCATCCTTCGTCCCAAACAGAAGCTCGGTCCCCATTAAACACTCCCGCCCCACTTCCCGCTCCTCTCCGCATGGTAACTTCCACTCTACTTTCTGTCTCAAAAAACTTGACTCTTCTATGTATCTCATATAAATGGATTCATGCAATATTTGCCCTTCTGTGCCTGGCTTGGATGTATTAAATTTGAAAATGCACATGTCATTTGACTGAGAAATCACAATTCAGGGAATCTGCTTTGCAAGAAAACCAAAAGCAGCAGTGCTAAGTGACATATGGCAAGGGCTTTTCATAGCAGTGATGTGTGTCAAGGTGAGAAACTGGAAATCACCTCCATCAAAGAGAACACAGGTTGAATAAATCACTTCACATCCATATTCTGGGATATTATACAGCTAGTCAACAGAAGGGCAATGCATATGCATCTGTCTGGGGCACTGGCCAAGATACACAAAGTTTAAGCAAGAAAAAAAGAGACAAGTCACAAGTAGTGTTATAGAATGGTCTTATTTTTGTCTAAAAAGGAAAAAATAAAAAGAAAGAAAAGCAGAACACTATACACACGCGTGGTGCTCGTGTCCTGGCACATTGCAGGAATGAGTGGAAAGTGTGCTAGAATAGACCCTGGGGGGTGGGTCTAGAGGAGGGGTTCAACTTTTTCTTTATTTAACTTTTTATAATAATGCCTATCACTGCTGAAATAAAAGTAATAGCAACAGTCAAGAAAAGTATCCTCTACATTGTGACCCAATAATTCTCCTCTTGGCTGTATACGTAAGTGAAGTAAGTGTTTATAGCCCTCGAAAGACAGGTACAGAAATGCTCAAAGGAGTGTTATACACATAACCTAAAAATGTAAAAAAACAAATGTCCATTACCAGCGGAATGGAGAAATAATTAGTGGTATAGTCATCCAGTGGAATATTATGCAACAAGGAAAAAGAACAAATCTCTGATGTATGCAACAGTGAAACTCAAGAACCAGTGAAAGAAATCTCTGGTGCTAAAGTCGAGCCAGTCCTTCCCTAGCTTGTCAGGGGAGGGGAGGAGAAGGAAGGCACTGAGTGGTGGTTCTGTGGATGTATGGGTAGACACAAAGTCAGCGCTGGCTGACAGATGTGTGTCTGTTAATGATATATATCAGATCTCAACGAATAAGAAAAATGCATTAACGAAGAAAGAAAAAAAATGCAGAGAGGAAGAAGGAAGGAAGGAAACAAGAAAGGAAACATATCAAATGGGAAAAAGTGACTGAGCAGTCTCTGTTCGTGCCCATTTCTAGAAGAGGAATAGCAGATATGGAAGAGTGAAGGAAACTGGAACATTAACGCGGGTTGATTTAGGGGAAGATGTCCCTCCACCCCAGTTCCTCTGCTTTTTCACAGGGAACCTAGTCCAGTGGGGAGCTCCATGCTGGGAGGCGGGGTGCACCAGGCTCTGGGGTTATGCTGAATCCCGGCCCTGCAGTTCCCTGGCTGGTGCTCCCCAGCAAGGAGCACGGTCTCTCTGAGCTCATGAGCCTCTGGGCAGCCCCCTGCCCTCGCAGACCCTCTGCAGGGCCGGCAAGAGATGCCAGATGTCTGCGTCTGTGCCCAGCTCCCGGGAGACATCTGACACGGACTCCCTTCCTCGCTCTTTGCCGAGCGAAGAGTAGAGTGATCTGTTAAGTTTCTGGACAGAGGGCTTTTGACAGGTGAAAGCGTTTGAGAAAGAAAATCCTTCTTGGAATAGAATGCATGGTAGAGAATTTCTTTAAAAAAAAAAAAATCAAGCTTCCAACTCAAGCAAGCCTTGGGTGAAATTTAAGCATTTCTCTGATTATGTATCTAATATTGACCAGAAAGGGGAGGGGATGGGAGTAGATAAAAGACACTTCTTACTCAAAACTAGCTCTATCCTTTTTCCATATGCTGTGTTTATGATTATGGGTTTTAGAGCATTTTTCTTCTTGTATTTCATAAAATACCGCATCTATTCACATAATTCACTCCACCCCCCGTTTCCCTGATATTTCGCTACAGAGGAGGGGGGCAGGGAGCGTATGAGCCTCTCGGGGCTGCTTCACCACCGTCTGGCGAGCCTCTTCATGCTGAGATCTTTCTGAGGCCCAGTGACTCACCAGGAGTTACGCAGAAATCAGGCACCAATCTTAGCCAGTTATTCCAGAATTCCCCTTTTTCTGTGAAATCTCACTCTGTTGTGTGAAGGAAAACTGCTGAAAGAGGAGGCATATGCTCCTCCGTGTTGGGGGTCAGGGGAACAGAAAAGCCAGAAAGCAGCAGGAGAGGGGAGATCTGCAGGGGATCACGAGGTGGTGCCTTCTTTAGGGGTGCCTTCCTTTGGGGTCTGTAGGTTGTGGGTTCTGTTTGGGGGTCTCACCAAGGATTCGCTGAAGGCACTATGATTGGGAGGGGGACAGCCTTAAGAAGGATGAGTGTTGTTTGGGCATCTTTGGGGTATTACCGCGTGTCCTGTAGTGCGGGGTCATGGCTAGGAGCTCTCGGGAGGAAGAACCCTGTGGGAAGCTGGGGTGCTCTGCATCAGAGTGGCGGGGGTGGTGTGGGGAAGGTGCTCCCACTTGTGCAGAGCGTTAACTTAGACAAAGGCCCCAAAACACGGCACTCAGAGAGAATTCTTCTTGGGCCCTCCTCTCCCTTGAGCAGGTAGAGAGGTTCCTTGGGATCGTGGCATCCATTTCCTATAGAAAGGGAAGCTTGGGTGGTCCTCAGGCTTCCGTGGCCTCTTGTATGTGTCTCCATCGTCACCTGCACCCTGGGATAATTGCTTTCATGTCTCTCCTGTAGATAGCGAGCATTTGACAGCAAGGAGGGAAGATCTCCATCTCTCTGCCCCTAGGATCTGGCACTAGACAGAGTACGTACCAGGTGCTCAGTAATCGCCACTCAGTGAATGGAAGAGAGAATGAGCGAAGTGATAGGCCAGCACAGGTCCCCCCCGCTGCACCCAAGACCAAACAGCTCTCCTGAGGATGTCAGGCCGGCCAGAGCGAGCAGCCGCAGGTTAGAGGAGGAGGTTTAAGGATGGAGCCCGTTCTTCCACTCTGCGGGTACGCCTCACTGTGCACTGTCTGCCAGCTATCCTCCCGACAGCCCAAGGAGTAGGTGCCATTACCCCCAGCACACAGATGAGAAAACTGAGGCTCAGAGAGGCCAGGAGCCAGGCCCAAGGCCACACACAGCAAGCAGGGATGCAGCCGGGATCTAACCTGGGCCGTCAGTCTGCAAGTCCTGCCTTTCTCACTGTTCCACGCTGCCTCCCTGCAGACAAGGGGCCGAGCCCTTCCTGAGAAATGACTGGTCCCTTCACGCAGGGGGATGGGGGGCTGGCCTGACAATCGTGTTGTATTGTGACATGACCTGCTCCACATGGCTCCTGGAGCTCATCTCACCAGGCCATGGCTGGAATTTCTAGAGAAATTGCCTATGAGTATGTTTGTGCCACACATTCTAAACAGAAAGCCCAGGACTGAAGCCTGAGAGAGAACTATCTGACAGAGAGCCCCACTGGAGACCTACGAGTCATTCAATGGACTGGACAATGCTGGTCCAAGGAGGACCACCCCAGGGTCCCCAGGACACAGTGTGGGCCCCTGCAAGACAGATTCTTAGAAGTCAACGGCCCTGTCCCATATTCTTATTAGGGGATGAGAACATGGAAGCCTAGAGAGGGTGACATGGCTGAGGAGGTCAAAGGGCGGCTCAGTGGCAGGGCCAGGTCTGTCACTCAGGATGTCTGACACTTGCTCCCCTTACTGGTGCAGCATCCCACTGCTCATCAAACCCCAGGAGCTCCTCTCTCCTCTGGACCGACCTCCCCGTTACATTCTGCTGCTGTGGATGATGGCTGCCCTCGTGGTTCGCTCTGTGTGTGTGATCTCCACCGGGCCCGCTGGAAGTGGGTGGCATTCGCCAGGGATTTGCAGAGGTCAGAGCTTCCCAGAGGTCACAGGGCAGCGGCTTCCAGGCAGGCCCCCAGACTCACCTTTAGCTCCAGGAAGATTTCCTGTTAAAACGTTTAAGGTCTCCCTCGCTAGGAGCCAGAATGCACTGGTAATATTGGGCCTGTTATTTTTCACAAGGTCAGAAAGCTGTTTGGAAGGTGGACTATGTCTCCATTGGTGCCAGAACATTGCCATCCCTGCACCTTTGTGGTCAAAGCCTTTCCAGAACATTCACTGACCTCAGCTCACAGGAGAAGAGAGGAAACTCATCCACTGACTTTCACCCATGTGCTGCGAAGGTGCCAGGCTCTGGACATGCTCAGCCCTACGAGGTTCTCTGGTCCCCCGGGAGCAGATTATTCCTGGCCTCACAGATGAGGGGACAGTGAGTGGAGACAGTAAGTGACCCCACTGCCTCACCCAGCAGGGCCTGGGCAGAGACAGAGGCTTTGGGCCCCAGCGCTGACCTCCAGCTTTCTCAGCTCGTGGTGTTGACTTCTATCAGACCAGTTCCTCAGTATCGTGGATCCCCTGACCCAAGTAGTCTGGAGACATTCTGTTTTGTTATTAGAGAGAAAAGAGCAGTAGAATCGTCTGCAGATGGTCCCCTCTGAGTGTAGCAGTGCAGCCAGGAAGGGGAGGCCTTGGCATTCTTGGGACAGACCAGATGGGCAGCCTGAGGACCCAGCGACGCCCATCTGCTGCTCCGGGCCATGAGGAATCCCCATCACGGAGATGCGTGGGCAGGCGGGTGCTGTCAGGAAGTAGCTTCACCTGCAAATACCACACCTATACACACATGCATTTCCCTGACCTCGCTTCGAGTGGCTCCCCCCATGGGGGGCCATGCTGAGGAGATCTCAGGGCACCCAGGCAGAAAGGGGGTGATTGGGCCAGAGGTGCAGAGATGTGGGAGGGGGTCGTTACGTGGAATTCAATTAAAAAGCACTTACACGCTGCCCAGCCCAGGGCTCGGCCCATGGGGGATGACCCACAGGTATGAATTGCTCCCCCTTGGTCCCCAGTGGGAAATGGACCCAGGCATCTGGTCATGTTGAGGGAGATCTGAGAAGCTGGGACTCTGAGTGTGGTGCTGCCCACCGCGAGCCAGCGGTGCCCAGGTGTTTGGGGCACCCTGTCCTATTCCGTGCTAAATCCTCGCGCTGTAAAGAGGCATTGTGTGGAGAGAAGCCCCCAGCTGGAGTTGTTAATGAGCAGGGCCGGGGAGGCAGCCACTCAGGGGATGGAGGCCCTTCTGATAAAGCAAGGAGCGCGTTAAGAGCCCCTCAGTCTGTTGGTGGTCCCGGCCAGCTCCCACCCCCGGCCTGCAGAGAACACAGCGGGCACCTTCTCTAATTATCTACCTTCCAGGGGATTCTCCTCTCCATCTGGGGATTTGCGGTGGGGAGGGGAGCAGCCTGTGCTGCTAATTGGTGTCTTCCCAAGAACCCTCCGATTAAGTCTGGGGATTGCACGAAGGAGGTGAGGATGTAACACCCAAAATAAACACGAGCGCCCTTCCTAAGTGCGTTCTTGCCAGTGAGTTAAATAATCCAGCCCCTGGAGCCTGCTCCTAGAAGATTTAAATACTAATTCAGGGGAGGGGGGTGGGTGGGAAGCGTAGTAGATTTCTAGCGATTCTGACTTCTTCTGACATCTTTTAAAGGCTTCGTTTCTGCATTGTTTGATTCCCTTTGACGATTGTCAAGTTAAGTTTACTGAAAACTGGAGAAGACTTTGTTCCGGGGTGGGGGGAAGAAGGGGGCCCTGGATTAGAAACATGAGCTGGTCCCCAGCCTGTCCATCCACCCCGGCATCGTTTTATTTCTGCCTTTCTGAAAGGCTCCGAGTAATCAATTCCAGAGGCCGGGCTGGGGGAACCTTGGCAATGGGGCCTCCTTCTTGGCTATCGCTTCGAATATTTTATGCAGCTAATAGATTTGTGATGGGGCCCAACATGCGGACACTGAAACCTACAGGGTCCCGTTTGAATCTAGGTCCTGAGGTTTGTCACCCTCCCCCTGAGAGCAGTTCTTTGAGGCCCTCGAGAAGAGCATCAAGGTTCAGGTTTCTAAGACAGGAGTTTTGCATGAATTTTTGTGCCTCAAAGGAAGAAAAGGTCTTGAGAACAGGCTGAGGGTCATAGTCTGCATTTATTGAGCATATACTGTGTGCCTCGCGCTGGGTGAGCCGCTTGCACTCACTCTCATTCAAATCTGATGACAGATAGCCCGGCGAGGAAGGACCTATTGTCATCCCCATTTCCCAGATGACACAGCCAAAGCTCATGGAAGTCAAGGGCTTGCCCACAGGCAGTAAGGGGCAGGGCGGCACTGCCCTGCGCTCCATCCCTGGGGATGGCTGGTGAGAGGAATTCTCTCCCCATCGGTGCGCCTCCTGAATGTGCTTCGTGCTCACGGTGTCGGCATCCTCAGGGTCACTGAGCCGTGCTCCAGACACGTGGTCACGATGTTTCCTAAGACACAGAGTTCCAGAATGACAGAGGCATGAGCTGCATCCCCATCACAGCCTCCCCGCCAAGAGGTCAATTTTTCTCCACCTGTTCTCCCCTCGTGATGGGCATCTCATGTCTCCCTGGGGCCGGTGACCGCCTGAGGGTGGCTCTGGTTGAGGGAACCTCTTTCGGAGCTGGGGCCTGAATCTGTTAGGGTCTCCCAGCCCCTCGGAGGAAGTGGGGCTCTCCCTCCCAGCTCCATGGGCCCGCGGAGACTCATGTCTGTCTCAGTCCTGCAGGAATAAAAAGATAGCTCCCTGGGCCGGCCCCGTGGCCGAGTGGTTAAGTTGGCGCGCTCCACTTTGGTGGCCCAGGGTTTTGCTGGTTCGGATCCCAGGCATGGACATGGCACCGCTAGTCAGGCCACGTTGAGACGGCGTCCCACATGCCACAACCAGAGGGACCTAAAATATACAACTATGTACTGGGGGGATTTGGGGAGAAAAAACAGGAAAAAAAGAAAAAAGATGGCTCCCCAGCCTCCCCAACCACCTCTTCTTATTTTGTAATTTTCCTTCAATCCAATAGTAGCAGAAAGCTGAGAAGAAAACAGGCTTTTCTGTGTAACTCACTTGAAAACCATTTTTGAAGTCATCCTAAGTGCATTCTCCCTCCTTGCTGCAGTGGCCGCAGGATGCAGAGAGGGCTGGGGCCCCCTGTGGATGCTCTACGTTGAGGAGATTTGCTCTGGACCTAGCGGCCCGAAGCCCAGGCCCTTAGCTCCAGCCCTGCGACTCGCTCTCCGCGACCCTGCACTGGTTCCCTCCCATCTCTGGAACTCTGTAAAATGGCACTAGGATCCCCTCTCGTGGGGCTGTGGCGATGCTCAAATGAAAGAAGTCGTGAAGGGCCCAGGGTTGCACGGAAGTTGTAAGAGTTGTTGCCATCAGCACGTGTACGTGGATGCTTGGGGTTCCCAAGACCATCAGGGTACCCGGCGCGTGGTGATGCTGAGCTTGCCCACGTCTGTGCAATGAATGAATAAGGTGATGCACATGCTTGCTTGCTGGAAAGCCAGGAAACAACTGCAGGTTAGATAAACGAGCTTGGACAGCAGCTCTGGGACCCCAGCGAATTCACTTTGCCTTCCCAAGACTTCAGTGTCCTCCTCACAATGGGTAAGAATTGTGACCTTGACATGTTATGAGAAGAACAAATGGAACAGCTGGTGCCTGGCACAAAAGAGGATTGTCGCCGGCTGTCCTCTGTCCCCTCCCTTTTCTCACCCCTGTTTGAAGATAAAAGTTTTGCAGCTCCTATGGCATAAAACTTGGCAGATTTTTTTATTAGTATTTAGCAAAGAGGTGAGACGTGGCCTTGCAGAAATACCGCAATCAGAACATTGTGGCTCTTGTAAATTTGAGGCAAGATACGTGTCATTCTGCTCTTTGTGGAAATAATTGTTTTCCAAGTGGCTCATTCCTCAGGTAACCCGATGTTGACTGCAATAATGCAATTTTCATATCGAAATGTTCTAGAGGGAGGGTGTCCATTTCACTCAGGCTTGTTGAAACCCAATCTACAGGAAAGGACGTTATAACAGAATTGGAGGTTAAATTTCATTTGCTGATTTAATAAAAACTAACAGGATGGATTTGGGGATATTTCATTAATCTTTCTTTCCTTTCAGTGCAAAGGAAATTAAGTTCACTCTAGTTCAAACTTCGTTTCACTCTCCTGCAATAGGCTGCCAATGTCCACTCTCTCTCTCTGGCAAGTTAAAACCTAATTAGTCACAGAAAATTCTTCCCTGACCCTGTCACCGTGAGCAGGAAAGCACCGAGCAGCAGGCGTGGAGCCGCACGCGTGCATGCATGCACACACACACATACACACACACACAGCCCTGTTCACCCTTTGCTGAGCCTTATTTTTACTGTCAGTGGCTTTTAAAACCTGAGTGTGATGACATTCCTAAAAACGTATTGAGTGGATGTGAGTTCTGCAGATGCTCCGTGCCAGGCCTTCCTCATGTGACTGTTAGAACTTCCCTGGATGTGTCTTGCTTCACATGTGGAATGGGCTGGGACCCTTTCAAATGGAAAAAGAATAGTTTTTCAGTTACAGGCACCCTCTTCAGCATCAGGTTTTTAAATGTCAATTCTGTATTTTCACTCTGCTGAGGAATTTTCGGGGGAAAAGATGTAAGGCAGTGAGGGTGTTAAAGGAAACGGCCCTAGGCGTGGGGTCCAGGGCACCCATGTTTGAGTCCTGGCTCTGTTGATCATTTGCTGTGTGACTTTGGGGAAGTGACTTAACATCTCTGAGCCTGGGGTTTCTCTTCTGGAAAATGAGAATAAATAATCCCTGGTCTGTTTGCCTCAGAGAGAGATGCGAGGATCCACGATGGCCCTTTAGGGTTCAGTCTGGTGGCCTGCCTCAGAATGGTCTACTGGTCAACCCAGCATCCTTTCTCTCTTAATCACAGCACTCTCTTTGGCTTCTTCACACAGTTCTGATTATATACTGTTGGCTGCCGTCTGTTGACTGCCTCTCCGTTATCCTCACTTATGAGCTCCAGGAAGGTGAGAACTCCATCTGTGCCCTGCTGTGTACCCAGCACCTGGTCCTGTGGCTGGGACATTCATCATCTGATGAATGAGCAAACGTGTGCACAGGAACGCCCGTTTTAAACTATGACCTGCGGAAGTCATGTCGTAGTCACCCACCCGGTGAGACACAATCATAGAGACATGAAGCATTTATGGCAAATTCGTGTCCAGTACTTCTGGACCATCTGGAACGGGCACCCTTGGAGCTTCACAGATGCTCAGAGCTTTCAAGCCTCCGTTGTAAAGGCAGGTGGCGTGCCTCGTCCTTACAAAGATTCCCGGATGGAAAGGTTATGGGTGGAGGAGGTGTGCTTCTTGCGTGTGAACGTGCTTTGTAATGCAGAAAGAGCCTCATACAGGATGGTTCCAGATCCCATTCTAAACAGAGTAGAGCGGTGGACACGGGAGAGCCTTCTCGAGGGTGCACAGTGAAGAGAAAAGTGGAGAAAGAGACAAGGGCAGGCTTAAGCCTGTTTGCCGTTATGGGCTGTGTGGCCTGGACAGGCTGTTTCGTCCTCCCGAGCCTGGTTTCCTCATCTGTAAATTGGGGCTGATAATCATGCGGGCCTCAGGGTGGGGCGAGAACTGCTGTGAGGAGCACCACCCCCTGGTCATGGAAGGTCGTCAGAAATCCCTCCCTGCAGCAGGAACCTGCTCAGCCCGGGGGCCCCGGCGGGAGCTCTGGGCCAAACAGTCTGGTCTGTCCACTGGACTGGGTTCCCGCCAGCCTCCTCCTGGCCTCTCACACCCAGAGCCCACCCAAGCTGCCACCCCGCCTGATGATTTGTCATCATGGGACCCAGCTCTGGAGAGGGGAACTGGACTACGACTGTAGCGGCCCCAGGACCTTTTGCATCCTCACTGCCTTGCTTTGATGGGTTTCCATTCTGCCTCGTGCGCTAAGAGGAACAGATCCCGCAGCTGGAGCATTGGGGGTGAGCAGAAGACCCAGGGCCTCAGGGAACAGTCATGGGTTTTTCTCCTCATTTGAAAGTGGGCCTAGGAGGCCGGCCCCATGTCCGAGTGGTTAAGTTCGCGCACTCTGCTTCCGCAGCCTGGGGTTTCACCGGTTCGGATCCTGGGCGCAGACATGGCACCGCTCATCAGGCCATGTTGAGGTGGCGTCCCACACACCGCAACGAGAAGGACCCACAACTAAAATATACAACTATGTACTGGGGGGCTTTGGGAGAATAAGAAGGAAAAAAAAAGAAAAAAGAAAAGAAAAGTGGGCCTAAATGTGCTGGCTGCCCTGCCTGCCACAGGGTCAGCTCCGAGGAATAAAATGGACCGACGCAGGTGAAAGTACTTTGAAACTCTGTTGCGCGAGGCACATGGAGAGCTCAGTTCCTTAGCGGTCCTCCTGTGGCCCGCAGTGCTGCGCTAGCCGTGGGGACCGGGACAGGGAGCTGTAAGTGAATACTCGATAAATAACACAATGTGGTGACCTTGAACGTTACTACTAAGTGTTTATTATAGGCCGGGCGGTGGGCTGTGTCCTTCACTGCAGCGAACGCTCATGTGAGGGAGGAACCAGTATTACTCTCCCCATTTTACAGATGAGGAAGTTGAGGCTCAGAGGTCACATGGGTTTGGAGGCAGCAAAGCCAGGGCTTGAACTCTGATGTCTGTGCCTGGGCTGGGCAGCGTCAACTCCTGGTGAACAACTGCAGGGCTCCGATGCCAAGAGCGGAGGCAGGAAGAGGCCTGAGTTCAGGGGCTCTGAATCTGGTCTCGAAAGGAGGAGGGAGTCGACTGCACAGGGAGATGGGGAAGGCTATTTCAGGTGCAAGGCGATGGGGAAGTTCCTGGAAAGACACACGGCTGGAGTGGTTGGGAAGTCTGCCTGGAAGAGGTGAGGCTTGCACTGGACTTAGAAAGGTGGGCCGGCTTTGGCCAAAGAGGAGAAGGATTCTGGGTGGAAGGCAGAGAAGGTCCTCCAGGAGCCAAGGATGGGCCTGACCTCAGCAGGGGAAGGACGGGAGAGGGGGCTGCAGAAGGGGATCAAGGCAGAGGAAGCTGGGGTCCATTGGAAGATTCTGACAGCACAATGGCATGCCTGGGAGGTCTCCAAGGAGCTTCTCGGGGGTCTCCAGGTCCCACTAGAGTGAGAGCAGGGACGGGCCTCGCCCTCCCCGCAGGGTCCCCACGGGAGCCCTCACTTCCACTCGCCCCACCACCATGATGGTTACCTCCTCTTATTGATGGGGAGGCTGAGGCTCTGAGATGCCAAATACGGGCCCCAGACTGCAGCCAGTGGGTGGCAGCTCTGCGTGTGGATCCAAGGTGGCCGAGCCTGGGTCACCCCCCTCCATAGAGCTGAACTGCCCCTTACACCCCTGGCCGTCTCCCCTCCCCCATTGACTAGAGGGGCCTCAGGGGTCAGGGAGGATGGGCCCAGACCCCAAGCCCCAACGGGAGAAGGTCAACTTCTTTCTTACTACTGGGGTCTTTTCTGTGAAAAATTGTCTGCCCTCACTGATCAGTGAGAGAAATGGCCCCAGGGAGCGGCAGTGACTTACTCACAGACCCCCAGTGAGGCAGGGCCAGCCGAGACTCCCAGACCAGTGCTCCTTAGGGTGGACTTGCTCTGTGCCCCTCGGGGACGTGAGAGGGAGACGCCAGGTGGGGGCTCCCTGTCCCCTCCCCTCCGCTCCACGGCTGTCACCTTTGTCCAGATATCATCCTGCACCCATTGTGGCCGAGGGCAAGAATGAACGGATGCGGTCGAGAGAGCAAAGGGAGGCTGGGAGCTTGGCAGGTGGAGACCACGGTCAGAGCCAAGACAAGGAGAGGGGAGGGGTTTCTCCAGCAGGAAGCTCCCAGCGGAGCCAGGCACTGCGGGTAGATTAGACAGGATGGCAGAACAGAGCACACCCCCTACTCCTCCTGAGCGGTGGCCCCAGTGAGCCCCACAAGGCCTCAGAATCCTTCTTAACCCAGGGCACCAACAACAGGCACAACACAGCAGCGCTGAGTCACTTGGCACATGCCGGAGCTCGTTCTAAGCGATTGCAGCAGTATATACCCACATCCACGCCCCTGAGAGACGGGTACCACGGTCACCCCACTTCATGGACGAGGAGTGAGGACAAGGCACAAGGACGTGGGGTGACTTGCACGTGATGGGGCTGGGACGTGGACACAGACTGACGGGCTCAGGACCTTGGCTCCTAACCGCTTCACCAGTGGCCTCCTCAGAGTCAGCAAGCGGTGGAAATGTATTGGTCATTCTCGGATTCAATTCATGACGTTCTTTCCCTCGTCTCTTTGGACCCCTGTCCACTATTGACCGTTTCACCCTGCTTCATTGCCTTTGGAACACTGAAAACTGAAACACTTACTAGGTTTTGCGTTTCTCTGTCCCCATCTGCCTCCTCCCTCTACAGGGTACACCCCTGGGGGTCGATGTGTCCTGTAGGCTGTGCGTGGACCCCCAACAATCTGCCTCCTTTAGGCTGAGCCCCCCGGGCCTGGGACACCGCTGGCCCGTGCTTGGGGAGGTCTCCAGAGCCTCCTGGGTGTGAAGCACAAGCTGGCCTGAACTCCCCCATCAGCACCCTGCGGAGAGCACAGCCACTTGCAGATGTGCACCTCTTCCAGTCGGGTAGCAATCTGCCTCCCGCCCCACGAGGCTGCAGCCCTCTGCCCCTCACCTCCGCCTCCTCCCCACACCCTCGTTTCTCACAAGGAGGAGCCACTTTCCTCGTTACAAGAGCTGGAAGCAGGGACCATGAGATTCCCCTCCTCCCTTCCACCCTGCACCAAAGGTGTGACTTCCGATTCCTATTTGTCCCAGGCATCTGGTCCCAAGTCAAACCCTTCTCCTGGGAGTCCCGAAGGTCCTTGAGTAGAATCTCTTGCTGCAATACCCAACACTCACCGCTCTGTCCCTGATCTCTCAGATATGTAGCTTCTTCCAGGAAGTCCTCCAGAGTACTCCCCCAGGTCCCCATTCTGTGCTCATTGTGGTGTCTGTAACACATATGCTGTGATGTATGAGTTACCGTCAGCTGGAGAGCCGCTTCCCCGGCCTGCAAACCCCTGGAGAGCACGAGCCTCCTCTCGTTCTTGGCCGTTCCCTGTGGTGACAATCCACCTTTGGTTAGAGAATGAATAAATGCACAAATTCTGTTGGAGCACTAACAGATCACGTTTCAAGTATGCGTCGTGCTCACCTGTGTACCCTCCTAGTGGGGCTGGGGCAGGGGCCACAATCCATCACCATCACCTTCTCATTGGCCATCAGACACAGAGCCTCGTGGTAGGATACGAGGGTCTCTGCTGGAACACAAGACGACCTCACTTGGCCGGTTGGCCCACTGACAACGTGCATTTGGGGAGCCGCCTCTCTGAAACAAACAAGGCTGTCATGGATTGCAGCAGGCCACTCTGATGACCTGGGGGTGGCAGTCGCTGGCCTGTGTCCGCAGAAGGACACACTGCCGGGAAGGTATCAGCATTCCAGCCACTCTCCAGATTTGATTATAGCTGATAACAATCACAGGCGGCCGCTCTGCCAACGATAGCAACGCCAGAAGCGGCCTAATTCAATAGTCTGAGGCTTAGGCACAGTTTACACACCTCAGGTACTGCCGAGGGCCCACGCAGGAACGGGGGGCGCGCCGCCTTACAGGACAGACGCTGCTGGTATTAAAGAGCCGGGCAAAAGGGCCGTGGCACTGCTGGGACAGGCTCATACCTGTCAGCACTTTGCTGACAGGCTGCGTGGGAAGGCAAGCTTCTCCCCCCACCCCCAGGACAGCCATTTTCTCGTTGTCTCTTGCTTTCACTTTCGAAGGGTCGCAGTCCCGCTGGCTCTCTGAAGGCCCCGCCCCGTCCACGGCCTCCCACCAAGACCTGCCAACCCACTCACGCAAGTGGGATCCAGAGTCCAAATGGGAGGAGACTTGGCCAAGGTCGTATTGCTGGTCTACGGTGAGTCAGGTCCAAGGAGCCCAGAGGATGGACCCAGGGGCTGCACAACCAGCACCAAGCACACAGTCAATTCCCTAGCTGGTGGGCACTCCCTTGCCTTCAAGTTCCATTGGCAAATGTGGCTCCTCTGCAGAGCCTTCCCTGCGCCTCAGGCTGTGCCTGCTCTCCGCTTCAGCTCTGCCATCCCAGCCCCAAGTCACAAATGTCTCAACGGGAGGCCCTGTCTGCTTCTCTTGGATGGGATACTACTCGGGCTGCCCATCTCCACGGGCCATGTTCCTGTGTGGCCGGTCTCAGTGGCCACATACCAGGAAGCCAGGAGTGGCCCAGGCTGGCCCCCCTCTGGACCGGAGCCAGGCGAGCACTTTGGGTCTTGCTGTGGGGGCAGGCTGGGACCGCTCCCGCCCTGCAACACACACACACTCGCCTGTGCAAGAGGCTTCTGCTCTGCGGACCTCAACACAGACCTTCCCGGCCAGAGGGCCCATCTTTCCAGGTGAGGAGGGGATGTTGGAGTGAGGGGCATGGGGGGGTGAAGGCCAGAGCCATCCCCACTCCACGTGTAGGGCTGCTGCTCAGTGACTCCAGCGGACTCGCCAAGGGGGCCTGGAATATCATCAGCCTGTGTCAAGCAGCTGCCAGATACTCTTCACCCTGCGCTCGGGCCATGGGGGGACACACCCCATAAGACAGACAAAGACAGAGATGCGAGAAAGTGGAAATGGGCTGGTTTTGAAGATTTCTGCCTAATTCAAAGGTCTGACACACAAGCCTCGAAACATTTTGTAAGAGAATGTTGAAAATATCGAGGTCAAAATGTGACAAATATAGTAATTTAGCCTCTTTTAATGGCATCTCAACAGGTTTCTAGAAAAGAAAACTAGGGAGAAAAATGTCTTTTTCTGGTATGTTCATCTGCCGATGGTAAACATAGGCTGATAAACCAGAAGTTGTATAAACATATGATGAAAATATAAGCACACGTGTTGGTGTATGTTTTCAACAGATGGGCTTACACATAAAACGAACCATGAAACACGCCACAGGCAGGTTTGTCCATATAATGGACACAGACATAGATAGGGCTCCAAGGATGAAATTTACAGAGTTCTTCCAAGACCTGTGTTCCCAGGTACAGAGATTTCTAGCACTCTTGAAACACATGAAGCTGATATCGTAGGGTGAATTATAATGAAAGCACAAGTTAATAAGAAAGAATATCCTAAAAATCCAGTTGGCTTAGGAAGCCTCAACTCCATCGCAGGGCCTCATTGGATAACTGTGGGGTTGGGGCCCATTGCCTGCCATGCACACACTGGTGCCACCACAATCCAGGGTCTTGGTCCCAAGAGGTGGGTGGCAAGCACCTGCTGAGTGGCTGGGAGCTGCAGAGGGACAGGGCGCGGGTGACAGAGCAGGCTTCACGGAGGCGGGGAGGCCTGGGAGGGCCTCTGTACTAGTCTGCTCAGGCTGCCATAACTACGTACCACGGACCAGGCAGCTTGAACAACAGCAATTTGTTTTCTCACGGTCCTGGAGGCTGGAAGTCTGGGATCCAGGTGTCTGCAGGGTTGGTTTCTCCTGAGGCCTCCCTCCTTGGCTTGCAGACGGCTGCCTTCTCCCTGTGTCCTCACATGATCTTCCCTCTGTGTGGGTCTGTGTCCTAATTCCCTCTTCTTAAAAGGACACGAGTCGGATTTGATGCAGGCCCACCCTAATGGCCTCATTTTAACTCACTCGCCTCTTTAAAGAAGTTATCTCCAAATAACGGTCACATCTTGATGTACCAGGGATCACGACTTCAACTGATGAATTTGAGGGGTCCGCTGTTCAGCCCGTCTCAGCCTGGAGGGCTCAGAAGGTGCCTGGACTTGGAGTCAGAAGGCCTGAGTCCCAGACCCAGCTGTGGCCCCTGGAAGCCCTGTCATTGGAGTGAGCCATTTCACATCTCTGAGCATCCATTTTCCCATCTGTGAAACGGCTGTAACAACCCTGCCGCGCTGCCTCTCTCATGGAACTGTGGGAGAATCCAAAGAGGTGAAGGATGCAGAAGTGCTTTACAAACTGTAAGGTGCTGTCTATGGGCAATGCGGTGGCAGAGGCACCCTCTACATAGGGGTGCACTGAAGGGGGCCCAGTGGGATTGACATCCAGCCTCCTCTCTGCTTGCCATGCGATGTCAAGCACAGGGCTGCACTGACCTGGAGAAAGGGACTCCTTTTTCTAATGCGTATGAAGCTTCTGGAAGGTTCTGAAGGGCTAGCAGAGGCCTCAGTGCGGGATGGACGGACTGGGAGGTGATTCCATCTAGGAGAAGCAGAGCGCAGCCTCCCAATCCTACCATGTCCTTCGGGTCCACCCCATCTAGGCCTTTCCCTCAAGCCGGCACAGTTCCACCTCTCCGGCTGCATCAGGAATTACCTCTCCTTTGGGCCAAAGGCAAAAAAGAATGTGGACTTGTTTCCAGGATTATTAAATTACACACAGCGTATTCTTCCCGAGCGCGTCCCGTCTTAGCGGGGTTTAGAGCGGCGTTCGGGCCAGCCGAGCTCCGGTTACCTCTAATGAGGATAATGATCAGGAGGCTTAACGATAATTCTTCATTGATTCTCTTGTGCCTGCAGAACCCGTGTTGGCCAACTCCACGGACGATGACGGGGAGATAACAGAAGGCCCCCTCCGCCCGCTGCTCACGGGGCGCTCACCCTGCTCCGCTTGGGGCCAAGGCCTCCCGCCTGTCCTGCCGAAGAGCCGCCCAGTGCTCGCAGAGGGGATTAAACACCGGCTCACACCCCGTGGGGGCGAATGAAAGCTGGAGCAAGAAACAAAACCCCAAACAGAAAAAGGGCGGCTAATTCCATCCTGTCAGCGGTGGATATTAAAGGCTCTTCGCTGGCAGGGCCGCAGCGCAGAAGCCACAATGGTCCTACTGTTAAGTTTTAATTTAATTTTCAGGGAGGTAAGTGAGGCCCCGAGGGCCGGCGGGAAGCTCTCCCTCCCTGCAGGCGGTCCAGAATCTTCCTGAGGCCTCGCTGAGTGGGATCCCTGCCTCCGTGAGGGGGGATGTCCAGACCACAGCAGCCCGCCAGGAACCACCGTTTATGGAACATCTGCGCCACGCCTGTCACATGGCTCAGAGGTAGAGGCAGTGACCTCCGTTTCACAAAAGAGGAAAGTGAGGCTCAGAGAGGCTGCGTGGTTTTGGCGAGGCTGCCCAGCGACTATGTGCCAGAGCCGGGACTCAAGCCCCTATCTTTCCAACGCCACCGACCTTTCCAGTCCTCTGGCCTCTGTTCTGTCCATCCTCTGTCGCCCTCTGAGCGTTGGGACCTGTGGACGGAGAGGTCACCTCTGTGACTGCCTCCTGTGGCAGCTCTCTGTAACAGCTGGCACCGTTCTCAGAAGCTGAATGAGGGACCACTCACCCACCCATTGGCACAGGATCCCACCTATACTTTTCACTCCCCAGAGGGCGCGGCCCCCCGCCCATCCCTTTGTATTGCTCGGCACTTATCAGGCGCGCCCTCTCACCCGGCGAGGGGCTCGGTGTTTGCCGAGGGTGCCTGCGGTCACTATCATTTCATGCCTGTTTTACAGCTTGGAAGTGGCAAGGCCAGGAGTCGAACCCAGCGGGAAATGAGCTCCTGCTCACGGGAATAAGAAAGGGGAGAGAGAGGAGAGGCCAGACAAAGGCACCTACACCCCAGCGAGCTGCGGAGAACGCACGTCAGCGTTTTACGTTGACAGGCTCGCCTGTGGCTAATGGCTTCTAGATCGCTGTCCTGCAAGGCCTGCTGGAAGTGTCCACTAGTCTCCCCCTGGGGTGGGGAGGTCCAAAGGGTAGAGGAGGTGAGTGGCTTGGGAAAAATGTTCCGTAACCTTGACCCTGGGTATTTCCGGAGCCTTGAGGCATGAGGCCGGAACCACGAGGATTTCAGTCAGGCTCAGATTCAAATCCTAGCTCGGCCATAAACTTGCTGGGTGACCTGCACAGTTTTCTTACTCTTTTTGGGTCCTGGTTTCTTCTTTGGCCACACACACACGCGCGTGCACACATGCACACACATTCACCAACCTGCCTCGCACTGACATACGGTGTTGGGAGCTATGTTGGTGATTGTCACATTGAACTCTCTTGACATGGACATGGGCTTCTGCAAACATGGCTCACACACCTTTAGCTTTACAGTTTACAAAGAACTTTCTCGTTCATTATAGGAAAAGCAGATGCCCCATTTTTCAGAGGAGGAAGCTCAGGCCCCCAGAGAAGTGACTTCCCACAAGCCCCCTGGCTAGAGGGAGCTTTGTAAAGCACAAATCCGATGGTGACACTCCTGTTCCAAGGACCTGCCACAGCCCTCGGGGTAAAGACAAAGTGGATGTGCACATGTGTGCGATTGTGCATGCGTGTGCACACGTGTATGTTCATGCGTGCACGCACGTGTTCATGCATGTCATTGTGCATATGTGCATGTGCTGCACATACACAGTCGTGTGTACATGCATGCTTGATTGTGCGTGTGTGCATTGAGTGTGCGTGTGCATGTGTGTAAAGTCTGGTCCCCACTCACTCCCACCTCCCCACTCTTACCCCTCCCACGGCAGCCTACCTGAACAACAGGTGCGTCCCCAACTACTCCATGCTCTTTGTTGTCTTCACGGGCAGCATCACTGATAGTCGCAATGACTCTGGAGCCAGACGGTGTTAGTTCAAATCCTGCCACTTATCCTTCCGAGGCCTCCGTTTACCCTGTACGACAATTTACATCTGTCAAGTGGGTTTAATAGCACCTGGGCTATGAGGTTTAAATGCATTATTTTAAGGTGTTTGGAACAGCGCACGACACATTGCCCGTGATACATGAATGTTTGTTAAATAAATAATTGGGTGGGTGCCTCTTCTGTGCTCCCCCTGTGGTGGAGCAAATCCCCTGTCTCTGAAGTGTGTGTCCCCGTAGACTGTGGCGTCTCCCGTTTTTTGCATCCCCTGGTCCCCCACTGTGGGGCCCAGGACATCAGAGCTCTCAGGAGACTCCCTCACGGGCCCAGCCAGGGTCAGCTCTGAGCGGCTCTGTGAGGCCTCATGCCCTCTGCCAGTCTCTCTGGAGGGCAATAAAAAGAACAGCCTTGTTCGTTAAGCCTGTGAACAGAGACACTTTAGCCCATGGCTCTCCAATTAAATGATTCCTCCTCAATGTAAAATGGTTTATGATTTTTTTGGTAAACTTCTCGGGGCCTGCCATCAAAAATCATGATTGCTCTTACCCGAACAGCTGTACCCTGGAGGAAGAAAGGGTTTGCAGAAGCTGCCTGTGTGGGGCTGCCAGGTCTTGTACCCAAACCAGGCACCTGATGGCTCCGAGCTCTGGCCAAGAGTGATAGAGGAGAGGGCCCCGCCTGCCCTGGGGAGGGACAAGAGAGGGAAGAGTGGGACCCAGCCCGCCTGGCTACACGGTGGGCCTTTTGAGTTTGGAGCTACCCAGAGCATGTCTGGCTCTGCCTGGAAAACATTAGGTGGCCTTACAGGAGAGGCCCGGGGACCACAGGCTCTCTGTGGAGGCCCAGTGACAGGGATGTGCTGGAGCTAGCACACGCTGGCCTCTCAGAGCCAACTGTTAAAACCTTAGGAATTTTACGACCAAGACATTAAATAGAGCCATCATTAAAAATTTAATTATGTAAACCTACAATTAAATAACATATTAAAAACAAGGATGAGGGCCAGCCTGGTGGTATAGTGGTTAATTTCATGTGCTCCGCTTCAGTGGCCCGGGGTTCACAGGTTCGGATCCCAGGCACAGACCTAGCACCATTCATCAAGCCACACTGTGGCAGCGTCCCACATGAAACAGAGGAAGACCGGCACAGATGTCAGCTCAACGACAATCTTCCTCAAGCAAAAAGAGGAAGATGGACCACACATGTTAGCGCAGGACAAATCTTCCTCACAAAATAAAAAAAACAAAGCTGAAACTACTGTGTATGAGACTATAATGGCGAACGCACGTCATCACACATCTGTCCAGACCCACGAATACACAGCACCAAGAGTGAACCCCAGTGCGAACTCTGGACTTTGGGTGATAACGGTGCGTCAATGCAGGTTCATCAATTGTAATAAATTTCCCACTCTGGTGGGGGATGTTGACAGTGGGGGAGGCTGTGTGTGGGGGGCGGGTAAGAGGTATATGGGAACGCTCTGTTCTTGTGAACCTAAAACTGCTCTAAAAAATAAAGTTTATTAGTGTTAAAAAAAAGTAATAAACACTCAAAACGCATCGCTTCCTGATTGTTTCACTAGGTTTTTCCTATTACCTAAGCTCTTGAGGTTATTTATGTGTATCGTATCTGTATGGCGGAAACACCAGCTAATGACGTGGTACTTCCCATCTCTTCCCATCTCTTCGTTCCAGTGACATCACAGCGATATCTCAAAATCCGCTGTGGTGGGAATATTTGCCCCATGGAAATGGGCAGCTGCCACATATCAGGGCTTATTTTATATTGATGTGGGATCGTTTAGACTTAAGAAAGTATGCAGAATAAGCTTAAAATGTGTCATGTCTGTAGCCATTACGTTATAAATAGCCCCCCAAATTAAGGACCTATTCTCACAGCCTTTGAAAATTATTATCTGAGTCGGGCAAGGAATTGCTCGTTTTGTTAAAGAACCAGCTACGTCTTCATCATTTCACTTTGGTCCTGGTTCTTAACATAAATGACAATGTCAACGACATTCTTGTTGGGAGTGGATTCCTTCTTCAGCTGAGCCACAGGTTGGCTGTGGATGTGGCAGCCCAACGACAGTCAATGCCAGATTCTTTGAGAACCATCCGGCTGTGCCAACTTCAAGGTAAAGCATGTTGTATATTTTATTATTTGTTAACTGTGTCTACACATGTTCCATACGAGTCAAATTTATGATAAACGCTTACCTGCAAAGCTGCCTGGCTTGCCACTTTGTCCCTTAAGATAAAAGGTGAAGGGAGCATAGTATGTGCTTCAAAACCAAACAGACGAATAATAGTAAAAGCTGCTGTTTGTGGAGGGCCACCTAGACCCCAGCGCTGTGACAGACACTCCGCCATTCGACTCTCGCAACCGCCTCTGAGGGAGGTGTCCTAGTTGGGTTCTCTTGGAAGCAGACCCTGAATCAAGGGGTGGAGTGTGTGGTTGATCTGGACGATGATCCCAGGAAACCCCAGCAGGGACGTGGGGAAGGGAGGGCAGCCTATGAGGGTGGGAGTTAGCAAGCTGGTTACCGTGGGGCCACTGGGACGCTGGGAGTCAGGGCAGAGCCTGCATTCTGGACTCTTCCACCAGAGGGGCGGGAGGGGAGGGGACGGATGGGTCAACTCCTGAGTGTCACTGGTTGAGTGCTATTCTGGGACTGCTCCATTCATTAGATTTGGTTTCCATTTTACAACATGGGGCCTCCGTTTTCTTCTGTGAGAACAAATATAACCTCACATGTCCTTGAGAAGGGACCAGAAAACCAGCCCAAACTGTCTTCAGTGAAAACTTAGAAGTCAAGGGGCCACTGATGGGCTCCCACACTCTTTCTAGGACTGGGGGTCTCTCTCCCTGTCTCCAGGCTCTTTCTTCTGCTCTTCCCGTGTTCTCACAAGCTCTCCTCTAGTGGTGGTGAGATGGCTGCCCCAAATCCAGCCTGGCATCCTCCTGGCAAAGTCCAGGGGGAAAGAGAGAAAGCCCCTTCCCAGGCACCCAGACAGACGGGGAAGCCTTCTGCTTGGGGCTGACTGGCGTGGCCGGAATCCCGTGCGCCTCTCTTGCACTGGTCCGTAAAGACATTTAAAAGGGTGGTGAGGAGATGGCTTTGTAACAACATGCAAAATGCATCCGATGTATACTAAGTGGAAATGGAGGCGTACAACCCCGGACCTACATTGAATTATCTTGCTTGTTTGTTTCTTTACCTTCATGTCTGTCTTCCTTTATCAAGCCGCTGGGTTTGTGAGGATGGGGAGGCAGGGATTCTGTTTTGTTCATTCCTGTAAGTCTAGCACCTTGAACAATGCCTGGCACGTGGTAGATGATCCATAAATATTGGGCGGATTATTAACTAATAAAGAATATTGTGGACATTAATTAAAGAAACCTTAACTAAACTGGAGTCGGCAAGGCCTGTAGGGGGAACTCTCAGGCCCTATCCCACACGGTCAATTACTACAAACAGGAAGAGAGAGAGACTTGCATCTTCCACCAGAAGTAAAACTCTGTTACCGCAAAGGAAGATTTCTCTCCCCACCTAGCAACAGCCCAGCCAATGAGAAGCCGCTGCCGCCCTGAACTGTTACTTTCGCCCAATGGGCTTTCCTTCAGAGCAGCCCCTCCCACTCCCGCTTTTTCTCTATAAAGGCGGCTCCCCTCCTCTGTTTTCTGGGTTTACCCATGGTTTGCCATCCCTGATTGCCCTTCTTTTGGCTGTTCTGGAATAAACTCACGTTGAGATAAAATAGCAGGCAAATTTGCTTTTTCCTTTGACAGTCTGGGCACGTATGGAGGAGAAGAGCTGGTTTGTAAGGGGCAGGGGTGATGTGCCGCCCTCTGCATCCTCCCCCCAATTTTTCTGCATGTATATTTTATCATTGTCCTATCTGGGCAGCAAAGAAGGAGAGGCGATGAATACCAAAAACCAACCTAAACAAACCCAGAACATAGCCTGTTACCTCTGTGAGCAGGAAGGTTTAGGAAATGCTCCGGGCGGGCTGGAAGTACTATCTCAGTGCTCAGACAGCAATGACTATAGGCTGGCTCTCCCTCTAGCATCTCATTTAATCGTCCCCGCAGCTCTCGTGAGGCAGGAGCTGTTGTCATCAGGCTCCCCAGAGGCGCAGAGTTTAAACACCAGGCCCAGAGTTGCACAGGTGGAATTGCTACCAGACCAGCGCTTCTCAAACTTGAATGTCTGTGCCGGGAGTAAGGCAGACACGCTCCCAACCCTCACAGAACCTACAGTCTGGTGCAGAGCTTCTCAGACTTTGAATGAGCACCTGGGACCTCATTAAAATGACAATTCTGATTCAGCAGGTCTGGGGGGGGCCCTGAGACTCTGCATTACTTACACGCTCCCAGAGGCACTCCGCCTACGTTTCCTCCCATAAGGGTGGTACGCTGCGTCCTGAGAAGAGGGCCTCTTGGAGAGCCAGACCCAGGGCGCCTGGGCCAGAAAGGGGCCGGGGAGGTGAGCAGAGGAGTCGGGTTGGAGCAGAAGCTGTTGTAGACAGGAGGCAACTGGCTGATTGCAACACGTTGCTCTTTAATGGCTCCCAAGTGTAGCTCCCTCTCGGCCCAGCCCGGCCACCTCCTCACACCACCCCTGTGTCAGCCCAGAGCCTCTGAGCCAGAAGACTCTGGTCCCTCTGCTGGTCCCTGCAGCCTCGTGTTACAGGCCTCTCCGCGCTAATGGCCCTCACCCCTCGCTGTGGGAACCCCCCGTTCCGTACCTGCTCTGGCTCCTCAGCACTGGGTCAGATGCTCCAGCTCAGCAAGGAGGCCCACCAGCCCCACCCCTGTCCAGCCCTGGCCACAGCCTCCGTGCAGAAGCTCTGCTGTGGGTGTGGTGTAAAGCCAGCTCGGTGCCCCTGCCCTCGTGTGACTGTGGGGCCTGCAGATGCCTCAGTCTCCACCTTTGTGAAATGGGAGGGCAGCCCTTCCAGCTCTCACCTCAGCGCCTGGCTGGCGGACACACGGAGAAGCAGTCTCTGACTGCAGGCACTCTCTGTGCCAACAGACACCGACCAGACTTGCCCTGCTGTCCCAGGGCCCAGCAGTGCCCTCGATGCGGCTGGAGGGCCAGGAAGGATGCTGGGTGTCACGCTGCTGGGGCTGAATGGGGGGTGTCCTGCTGGGAGACCCTGGGGTAGGGGTGTGACTCTGGGTTCTGGTCAGAGAGAATGAGGATTTCACCAAGGGCCGGGGCCTGGCTCCCTCCTCGTTCTCCTATACTGCTGCTCACACATGCAGGGTGGGGGGCACGAAGGGCATGGGGAGGGCAAAGGGGAGTGGAGGAAGCATCTGGCACACACACAGTAGAGGTTAAATATATGTTTATAAAATGGATGGATTAATGAATGGATTCAGGTTTGTTCAATTTTCTGGAGGCAAAATTCATGAATCCTTGCAGAGGACGACACCCTGGGGAACAGGCTATGATGGGCTATGTCCTCTGCTACAGCCCCAAGTTCCAGTACACAGTAGTTACTTAATAAATATTTGTTGCCTTTATGAATGAAGAGAACTAAACAGTTGTGGGGCAAGAATATCTCCAAACTGAAATGAAGGAGCCAGTCATT
Organism: Equus caballus; assembly: GCF_041296265.1. Classification (NCBI taxonomy): domain Eukaryota; kingdom Metazoa; phylum Chordata; class Mammalia; order Perissodactyla; family Equidae; genus Equus; species Equus caballus. The sequence goes on along the minus strand of NC_091707.1, from coordinate 50,336,841 downwards.
TCAACTACTTGGAGACAGAAAGGATTTTGGCCAGCAGTGAATTTAGGGTGAGGCCCACTGTGAAGCATTGGCTTGTGAAATTAATGCTCGCTCACGTTGTATTAATAGATGTATAACATTTAAATTGAAGGAGGTGATTTTCTCTCACTCAACTGTGTTTTACCACCCTTGGAGAATTGTCGTGTATTCTGAGCCCTGCTATTTAAGAGAAGCACTGGTAGACTGGAAAAGTCCAGAGAAGAGGAGGCTGGGGACCTGAGAGAGAGCCACACGAGGGCAGGTGAAGGAACTTGTGAGGACGATTCATTTTGAGAAGAGAAAACTTAGAGCCCCTAAAAATAATACCTCGAAATAGTCAAAGAGAAGTCCTGGGAAGGTTGAACTAAGCATTCTTTGTGTAGCCAAAAGGTGGTAGAAATGTTACAAGAGAGTCATTTTTAGAGTCAATCTAAGGAAGAAATTTCTTGCCACAAAGTTATCCAAAGATGGGAGAAGCTCTCTCCTAAGACAGTGGGTTCAGGGTCAGAAGGACAGAAGTCAAATGTCCCCTGAAGAAGCTACCTCAGAGGAGATTCAGCGAAACAGAGAGGGCGTGAACTTAAGGCTCAGAAGAGCTGGGTTAGAGCTGGCTCTGGTCAGAGAACAACAAAGATAATGACTGAGAATCAGTGAAACAGAGAGAGAAACTAAAGCAACAGAAAGAGGGTCGGCCCCGTGGCTGAGTGGTTAAGTTCGTGTGCTCTGCTTCCGTGGCCCAGGGTTTCACTGGTTCGGGTCCTGGGTGTGGACCTAGCAGGGTTCATCAGGCCACGCTGAGGCGGCGTCCCACATGCCACAACTAGAAGGACCCACAACTAGAATATACAACTGTGTACTGGGGGCTTTGGGGAGAAGAAAAAAAAAAAAGCATCAGAAAGAAAAGGTTAACGAAACCAAAAGTGGTTTCTTCAAAAAGATCAATTAAGATAGACAAGAAAATGCAAATAATAAAATACAAAATGAAACTGAGAAAAATAACTACTGCTACAAGAGAAATTAAAACATTTTAAAAATACTATGAGAAACTAAAAGCTAATACATTTTAAAATCAAGAAAAAAATGGAAAAATTTTTAGAAGACTAAAAACGAGCAAAAATTTACTTAAGAAGAAATTGATCTTGAATAGACCAATACGCATTAAAAAATAATTGAAATGGTAATCTGGTTCCCCTCATAACAAAAAGCCGCAGGCCCAGGTGGTTTTACCGGTGAGTTCTACCAAATTTTCAAGATACGGAAAATTCTTATCTTATACAAGTTATTTCAAAAGAAGATAAAGAACAAAAGAAACCATTTAATTTTCAGATTGTCAGTATAATCTTGATTCCTAAATCAGATAAAAACAGTTCAAGAAAAGAACATTATAGACCCATAAAAAAAATACCTAACAGAACCAACAAATTGTTGGAACTAATAAGAAAGTTCAACAGGGTTACTGAATATAAAACCACTTAAAAAATATCAATAGATTTTTCTCCATGAACAATAAACAGAAAATTTAATTTAAAAAATAAACACAGCATACACAAGAGCAACAAAACCGTAAAGTATCTAGGAAGTAACCTTAAAAGAAAGCACACGACCTCTATGACAAATGTTCTTTTGCTGTATTAAAAGAAGACCCTCCCCAAAATAAATAGCTATTTATGTCATGTTCTGGGATGGGGTGACAATATTAAAAAGACGTCAAATTTTTCCTAATTAACCTATAAATCAAACTCAATCTCAGTTTAAATTCCAGATGGGTTTTTTGAAGGACTCAATGAATTTCTTTTGAAGAAGAAAGGTCTGTGAATAGCAAAGTCAACAGAATAAAAGAGAAACGAAGATGGGTTTCTCACTCTATGAGGTATTGACATCCTACAAAGCCATTGTCCCATGAACAAAACAGGGCTGATACACCAGCGAGGCACAGAGGGAGCTCAGAGAGAGATGCATGTGTGTATGGAACTTAACATACAATAAAGGGGACCCACGTTTCAAGGGGGAAAAGAAGAGCTGTTTAGGTGTTGGGAAAACTGGTTCACCACAGGGAGAAAAATAAAATTATATCCCTACCCAGTGGTATAAACAAAGTTAGACTGTAGGTGGATTAAAGGCCCAGATGCGAAAGACGAACACAATAAAGGAAATTGTAGGAGATTATCTTTGTGACTTGTGGTTAAAAAAGGACTTCCTGTACAAGACCCCTAGAATGCAAACTATGGTTTGAATGAAGGATGGGAAAAGAATGGATGGATTTTGAGTACATCGACATTAGGGATTTCTGCTGAGTGAAAGGCAACCTGTAACAAAGCTAACAGATAAATGACATGAAATTATGTGCAAGATCTAAAATTAATTAGGAACAAATATCCTAGAATATGTGCAAACTGCTATAAATCTATCAAAACAAAAAATAATACAAGAATCCCAATAGAAAAATGGTCAAGGAACATGAACCAGTAATTCACAACCAAAGGAGCCCCAAATTCTAACAAGCATATGAAGAAAGTATATGAAGTTACTAAAGAATTGTAAATTAAATCAGCAATATGATATCACTTTATGTCTTTGAATTAGACAGCAGGATGTTGGGGGGGGCAGGTGGATGTCACCTTTGGAGGGTCATCCAACAGGACTCAATCAAACGAATCATGTGCATCTCCTATGACCCTGCAATTCGACTCCTGAGTGTTTGGTCTAGAGAAATGCTCTCACATATCCCGATGGGATATTTATGAGGATGTTCATCACATCGTTGGTTAGGTCTAGGGGCTTTGGAGGCAACTTATATGCCCATCACTGGGAAAATGGATAATTTAAACATACTGGATGCATACACTGTGGAATACTGATACCGACCCTGATATCGGTTCCCCCACATTAAAGCCAGCATATGTGGAATTAAAACCAAAACACTGGTTCCCTGCTTGCTCCCTGCCTTCCTGGCTCCAGAATCCACTAACCTCCATGGAGGCAGACACCACCAAGGACAACAACCTGGATTCATTATCTCCTCCCTGCAAAGAGATACAGGCTGGTGGGAAAGTGCTGACCAGCAAGGTCATGGGCTCCCTTCTCTCTGCAAGTAGTCTCAAGGCCAAAGACAGGCTGGTGGGAAATCTCCGACCAGCAAGGCCATGTACTCCCCCTCCCCTACCTAAAATCCCAAGTAAAAACCTTTCCTTTTAGCTTTTCGGGGAGTTTGGGATTTCAGTGCTAGCTGCCCTCTCTCCTTGCTCAGCGCTGTGCAAAAATAAAATTTCTACTTTCTTCCACTATACCCAGTGTCAGAGATTGGCTTGCTGTGCAACGGGTGAGCGAACTCACTTCAGGTTCGATGTCAATGCCACGAGCAGTTAGAAAGAAGAACCAGCACATCTATAGCACTGCCATATTTACATGTGCTAAAATTGCATGCACTTAAAGCAATAAAACATGTTTTACAATAAATGGCAAGGTTGGGAGTGGGGAATGGGAAGAAGGGGTTACATGGATTCCTCCACCAATCAGTCAAGATGGGAAGCCAGCAGGGGCCAACAGTGACTTTAGCCGTGGACAGAGGAGTGTGATGAACTCGGCCCTCTGCACCTGAGGTCCCATGACAATTCAAAGCTGGGCCTGCAAATCTCAAAGCATATGTCCTCAGGCAAGGTGGCTAATCTCTCTGGGGGTGGCAGGACTGCACGGCAGCGCTGTCACAAGACTCAAAGTTAAGGTATGTGAAGGCCTTAGTCCATAGCCTGGCACACACAGTAGGTGCCTCTTCAATGGATACAAGAGGCGGGGTATCACGGAGGGGGTGACCAAGCATGTGGATTCTGGGACTGAACAGAGCCTTAGCTACTGTGTGAACTTGGCAGGTTACTTGACCCTTCTGTGCCTCAGTGTCATCATCAGTTACTCAGGAATGACAAGAGGCCTGCCTCGTGGGGCCATGTGAGGATGAACTGAGTTGATATACATAGTACTTAGAACAGTGTCTGCCACAGACTAAATCCCCAATCCGTGTTTGCTTTTATTTTTATTATTATTCAACCCATTGTTAAAAGAAGGGTCCTCCTTGGGTTTCTTCCAAAATCAAGAGTCTATGCTTTCAAGAGCCTATGAAATGCTTGTAACATGCTCAACAGATGGAATATTAAAAGTGTGACTCAGCAGGAGAGAGTGAATTCCCAAGCAGGGCAAATTTTCTCCCATCTGTCATTCCAGAAACCCGAGCGAGATGGTCAGTGCTTCTGAAAGAGGCCCCGGCTGCGTGGCTGGAGGCAGGGAGATGCGGCGACAGAGGGTGGGGTGGGAGGTGCTGCCCTGACTCGGCAGGTGTGTGCACCTGACGTGGGGCCAGCCCCACCCCACCCTCCCTAGACCGGGCAGAACCTCCGGGCTCTACCCCTGCAGGCCCTGGAGAGAGGCCTCGCCCCCATCGCCGGGGGCGTCCAGAGTGTCTCTCCGTCATATGGGAATGATTTAAGACTCTGGGTTGCAGGGTTCTTGGGGCAGGAGCAGGCTAAGATTTCCATAAACACGAGCACCGAGCCATTTATGGGTTTTACTAGAAATTTTATTGGCATTTGGTCGTGTTGGCATTGTGTGTGCCTTCAAATGTAAATTAGATTACTGGCAGTAGATTCAATTTAGTGGTAAAAACGTAAAGGGAGTCGAATCAGGCTGACGATGAAACAATGCAATGACTGTTCTTGGGTCGATGAGCGGTGAAATCACCAGGCGAGCAGCCGCACCGGAGGGGAGAGATGCGAGGACCGGAAAGACCACGTGCTCTCATCCCCGGAAGTGAGACGTACTCTGGCTAAACGGCCACCTGAGTTCCCTGTTCCCCTGGGAGTTTCAAGGCTCGGTGTAAATGCCATCATTTTGTCCCCATAAACGTGAAAAACAAACTGCACAGAATCTTGAGGAAATACGGTAATTGCGAATTTGGAAAGGGGCCTGCACATCCAGGGCTCAGAGGTCTGGTTCATGAACTGTGCCTCTGAGAGCTGGTGTGTGTCGAGGACTTCGCATGTGCCATACACGGTGCCGAGGGATCCTCACACAAGCTTTGAGAGAGGGGCTGCTGATGGCTCCATTTCACAGATGAAGAAACCGAGACAGGGTGGCAGTGATTTGTCCAAGAGTACCCAGTTAGTGACA